>NC_048307.1:36367978-36600381 GCF_013100865.1 Trachemys scripta elegans
GTCTCCCCCTTACTCTCACAGATATTGTGGAGCGCACAGCAAGCAGCAATAACAATGGGGATATTCTTTTCGCTGAGGTCTGAGCGAGTCAGTAAGCTGCGCCAGCGCGCTTTTAAACGTCCAAATGCACATTCCACCACCATTCGGCACTTGCTCAGCCTGTAGTTGAACAGGTCCTGACTACTGTCCAGGCTGCCTGTGTATGGCTTCATGAGCCATGGCATTAAGGGGTAGGCTGGGTCCCCAAGGATCACGATAGGCATTTCAACATCCCCAATGGTCACTTTCTGGTCCGGGAAGAAAGTCCCTTCCTCCAGCTTTCGAAACAGAGCAGAGTTCCTGAAGACGCGAGCATCATGTACCTTTCCCGGCCATCCCACGTTGATGTTGGTGAAACGTCCCTTGTGATCCACCAGGGCTTGCAGCAGCATTGAAAAGTACCCCTTGCGGTTTACGTAGTTGGTGGCTTGGTGCTCCGGTGACAAGATAGGGATATGGGTTCCGTCTATGGCCCCGCCACAGTTTGGGAATCCCATTTCAGCAAAACCATCCACTATTGACTGCACGTTGCCCAGAGTCACTACCCTTGCTATCACCAGGTCTTTCATTGCCCTGGCAAATTGGATCACAGCAGCCCCCACAGTAGATTTGCCCACTCCAAATTGATTCCCGACTGACCGGTAGCTGTCTGGCGTTGCAAGCTTCCACAGGGCTATCGCCACTCGCTTCTCAACTGTGAGGGCTGCTCTCATCTTGGTATCCTGGCGTTTCAGGGCAGGGGAAAGCAAGTCACAAAGTTCCATGAAAGTGCCCTTACGCATGCGAAAGTTTCGCAGCCACTGGGAATCGTCCCATACCTGCAGCACGATGCGGTCCCACCAGTCTGTGCTTGTTTCCCGGGCCCAGAATCGGCGTTCCACGGTATCAACCTGCCCCAGTGACACCATGATTTCCACATTGCTGGGGCCTGTGCCTTGTGAGAGGTCTATGGCCATGTCAATTTCCTCATCACTCTCGTCGCCGTGCTGCAATCGCCTCCTCGCCTGGTCCGGGTTTCGCCTTGGCATGTTCTGGCTCTGCATATACTCCAGGACAATGCGCGTGGTGTTCATAGTGCTCATAATTGCCGCGGTGATCTGAGCGGGCTCCATGATCCCAGTGCTAGCTATGGCGCCTGGTCAGAAAAAAGGCGCGAAAGTAGTATCTGATGGACCAGGAGAAGGAGGGCGGGAGGGAGGGAGGGAGGGAGGGCCGAGTGACGACATGGCGTACAGGTACAGGAACAGGGAGAAACACAAACAACTGTCACACAGAATGGTCCCCCCAAAGATTAAACTGGAAACCCTGGGCTTAGCAGGCCGTTGATTTCACGGAGGAAGGGGAAGCAAATGAACACAGAACAAATCTATTTTTTACATCTTAAGGTGGCAGCCGACGCTGCAGCATGAGTGACAGCCATACCAGTATGACGATGACGGATACCAATCATAATATACCATCATCTGCCAAAAGGCAAGGGGCTGCTGCTGTGTAGCAATGCAGCCCCACGTCTGCCAGCCCCACGTCCGCCAGCACCCAGCATCGCCCTCGGCCTCTTCTGGGTGCTTAGCAGACAATATTGGGCAATTGGCAGAAAATAGTATATTATGACTGGTAACCGTCATCATCAAAACAGTAGCATGTCTGCCCAGGTGGCCATGATTGACAGCCATACCAGTATGATGACGACGGGTACCAGTCATAATATACCATCGCCTGGAAGGGGCTGGTGCAATGCAGCACTACGGCTGCCAGCCCCACGGCTATCACTCATGCTACACCGTCTACCGCCAAAAGGCAGTTAGCAGCTGCTGCTGTGTAGCAATGCAGTCCCACGTCTGCCGGCACCCAGAGGACATATGGTGACGGTGAGCTCAGCTGAGCTGAGCGGGCTCCATGCTTGCCGTGGTATGTTGTCTGCACAGGTAACCCAGGTAAAAAGGCGCGAATCTATTGTCTGCCGTTGCTGTGACGAGGGGGGAGGGGCCTGACGACATGTACCCAGAACCGCCCGCGACACTGTTTTGCATCATCCGGGCATTGGGATCTCAACCCAGAATTCAAAGAAAAGGCGCGAACCGCTTCTCGGCTCGAGCTGTGGCGCAAACGTAGTATCTGACGGCCTAGGGGAAGGAGGGAGGGGGGCCGAGTGACGACATGGCGTACAGGCACAGGGAATTAAAATAAAGAACGGTGGCTGTGCATCCGGGAGAGACACAAACAACTGTCACAGACTGGTCCCCCCCAAAGATTAAACTGAAAACCCTGGGTTTAGCAGGCCGTTGATTTGACGGAGGGAGGGGGAAGCAAATGAATACAGAGAAAATCTATTTTTTTACATCTTAAGACGACGGTGCAGCGTGACTGATAGCCCTCGGCATCTTTCTGGGTGCTTGGCAGCAAATACGGGGCGGTGTATGACGATGGTCTTCAGGCCTATTGCACGAGCTGCTGCTCAGGGAAGACTCTGCTAACGTGCGATGACCCGACTTGTAATAGGCCGGCTAACAGTCATAATACACCATTTACTGCCAAAAGGCAAGCCCCACGGCTGCCAGCACCCAGATCGCCGATGAAGGCTACCAGTCTACTGCACCGTCTACCGCCAAAAGGCAGTTAGCAGCTGCTGCTGTGTAGCAATGCAGTCCCACGTCTGCCGGCACCAAGAGGACATATGGTGACGGTGAGCTCAGCTGTGCTGAGCGGGCTCCATGTTGTCTGCACAGGTAACCCAGGTAACCCAGATAAAAAGGCGCGAATCTATTGTCTGCCGTTGCTGTGACGGGGGAGGGAAGGGCCTGACGACATGTACCCAGAACCGCCCGCGACACTGTTTTGCATCATCCGGGCATTGGGATCTCAACCCAGAATTCCAAGGGGCGGCGGAGACTGCGGGAACTGTGGGATAGCTGTGGGATAGCTACCCATAGTGCAATGCTCCGGAAGTCGACGCTAGCCTCGTACTGTGGACGCGGTCTGCCGACTAGAGCACCTAGAGCATTTTATTGTGTGGACATACACAATCGGCTGTATACAACCGATTTCAATAAAACCGGCTTCTATAAATTCGAACTAATTTCGTAGTGTAGACATACCCTCAGGGAGGGTTAGGTGCTCTGCTAGCAGTTGAGGTGTGAACACCAAGGGAGGAGAAACTGCTTCTGTAGTTGGATAGCCATTCACAGTCTTTGTTTAATCCTGATCTGATGGTGTCAAATTTGCAAATGAACTGGAGCTCAGCAGTTTCTCTTTGGAGTCTGGTCCTGAAGCTTTTTTTGCTGTAAGATGGCTACCTTTACATCTGCTATTGTGTGGCCAGGGAGGTTGAAGTGTTCTCCTACAGGTTTTTGTATATTGCCATTCCTGATATCTGACTTGTGTCCATTTATCCTCTTGCGTAGTGACTGTCCAGTTTGGCCAATGTACATAGCAGAGGGGCATTGCTGGCATATGATGGCATATATAACATTGGTGGACGTGCAGGTGAATGAGCCGGTGATGTTGTAGCTGATCTGGTTAGGTCCTGTGATGGAGTTGCAGAGTTGGCATCGAGGTTTGTTGCATGGATTGGTTCCTGAGTTAGAGTTGTTATGGTGCGGTGCGTGGTTGCTGGTGAGGATATGCTTAAGGTTGGCAGGTTGTCTGTGGGCGAGGACTGGCCTGCCTCCCAAGGTCTGTGAAAGTGAGGGATCATTGTCCAGGATGGGCTGTAGATCACTGATGATGTGTTGGAGAGGTTTAAGCTGAGGACTGTAGGTGATGGCCAGAGGAGTTCTGTTGGTTTCTCTTTTGGGCCTGTCTTGTAGCAGGAGGCTTCTGGGTACATGTCTGGCTCTGTTGATTTGTTTCTTTATTTCCTTGTGTGGGTATCGTAGTTTTGAGAATGCTTGGTGAAGATCTTGTAGGTGTTGGTCTCTGTCTGAGGGGTTGGAGCAGATGCGATTGTACCTCAGTGCTTGGCCGTAGACGATGGATCGTGTGGTGTGACCGGGGTGGAAGCTGGAGGCATGAAGGTAGGCGTAGCGGTCAGTGGGTTTTCGGTATAGGGTGGTGTTAATGTGGCCATCGCTTATTTGTACGGTGGTGTCTAGGAAGTGGACCTCCTGTGTAGATTGGTCCAGGCTGAGGTTGATGGTGGGGTGGAAGCTGTTGAAATTATGGTGGAATTCTTCCAGGGTCTCCTTCCCATGGGTCCAGATGATGAAGATGTCATCAATATAGCATAGGTAGAGAAGGGGCATGAGTGGACGAGAGCTGAGGAAGCGTTGTTCCAGGTCAGCCATAAAAATGTTGGCATATTGTGGGGCCATGCGGGTGCCCATAGCGGTGCCACTGGTCTGGAGGTATATATTGTCACCAAATTTGAAATAATTGTGCGTGAGGATAAAGTCACAGAGCTCAGCAATACGTTGTGCTGTGTCATCATCAGGGATATTGTTCCTGACAGCTTGTATTCTATCTGTGTGTGGGATGTTTGTGTAGAGAGCCTTGACATCCATGGTGGCTAGGATGGTGTTTTCTGGGAGGTCACCAATGCATTGTAGTTTTCTCAGGAAATCTGTGGTGTCACGGAGATAGCTGGGAGTGCTGGTGGCGTAGGGTCTGAGTAGGGAGTTCACATATCCAGACAGTCCTTCAGTGAGAGTGCCAATGCCTGAGATGATGGAGCGTCCAGGATTTCCAGGTTTGTGGATCTTAGGTAGTAGATAGAATAACCCCGGTCGGGGCTCTGAGGGTATGTTGATTTGTTCCTGTGTTAGTGTAGGGAGTGTCCTGAGTAGATGGTGCAGTTTCTTAGTGTATTCCTCAGTGGGATCTGAGGAAAGTGGCCTGTAGAATTTGGTATTGGAGAGTTGTCTGGCAGCCTCCTTGTGGTAGTCAGACCTGTTCATGATGACAACAGCACCTCCTTTATCAGCCTCTTTGATGATAATGTCAGGGTGGTTTCTGAGGCTGTGGATGGCATTGCGTTCTGCACGACTTAGGTTATGAGGCAAGCTATGTTGTTTTTCCACAATTTCTGCCTGTGCACGTCGGTGGAAGCATTCTATGTATAGATCCAGACTGTCATTTCGACCCTCAGGAGGAGTCCATGTGGAGTTCTTCTTCCTGTGTTGTTGGTGGGAGGGTATCTGTGTATAGGATGCCTATAGTGATCCTCGGGGACCGAGCCTACCCACTAGTGCCCTGGCTCATGAAGCCCTATACAGGTGCCCTGGACAGTGAAAAAGAACTCTTCAACTACAGACTGAGCAAGTGCAGAATGGTGGTGGAGTGTGCTTTTGGACGTCTCAAGGGGAGATGGAGAAGCTTACTGACTCACTCTGATCTCAGCGAAACCAATATCTCCATTGTTATTGCAGCTTGCTGTGTGCTCCACAATCTCTGTGAGAGCAAGGGGGAGATGTTTATGGCGGGGTGGGAGGTTGAGGCACATCGCCTGGCTGCTGATTATGCCCAGCCAGACAGCTGGGCGATTAGAAGAGCCCAGTGGGACGCGCTGTGCATCCGGGAGGCTTTGAAATCTAGGTTCCAGAGTGAGCAGGGTAACCTGTGACTATTAAGTTTGTTTAAAGAGAAGCTGAACCTGCCCCCGTTTCTTTACCCACTTAATGTTGACTATCCTCTCCAGTTACATACCCCCTTCACCCCGTTACGCCCCTTCCAACACACCTTTAAAAATAAAATAAATGGAACTTTGTTCATTAACACCGTTTTCTTTATTAAGGATTTCGTGGTAAAGGGTTGAAACTGGGATGCAGACTGTGGTGGGGAGCAGGTGTAGTGATGGAAAGGACGCTTCTAAACTTGAGGAATGACAGGCTCCTGCTCATAGAGCGGTCCGCAGTGGTGGACTGGTTGTTTCAATGGAGCCTGTCACCCCTCCTTTTTGGGACTCTGTGTGTGGGGGCTATGTGACTTTGTGGTGGGGGAGGGCGGTTACAGATCCCCTGCTGCGTGGCTCTGTCATCCAGGCTAAGGACCGCTGCATAAGATCTGTAACCGCCCCCCCCCCCCCCCCACCCCCACCCCCCCCCCCCCCCCCCCCCGAACATGAAAACCACCTCCCAGACTGACCAGGGTGCCTAATGACTGTAATGTGTGTGTGACCTGCTGCTGAACCTGCCCCCGTTTCTGTACCCTGGTAAAGGTGACTGTCCTCTCCAATTACCAGCCCCCTTTTCCCCCCTTCAAACACACTCTCCTCTAAAAGAACATGACGGAAACAGTAATTAACAGAAACGTATTTTTTATTAACAACTACACAGTTAGGGGATGACACTGGGACGGGGGCTTGGGTGAGGTGCTTTTGGAGTGAAGGAAAGGACTTATCAAAACTTTGGGAATGAGAGCCGTCTGGTACTTGAGCAGTCTGCAGGGGTGGAGTGACTGTTTTCACGGCTCCTGCCGCCCCTCCTTCTTGGGACTTTGGGTGATGGGGGGATGGGACTTTGTGGCGGGGGGGGCGGTTAGAGATAGAATGCAGCGGGGCTCTGTCCTCCTGCCTCCGGTCCTGCAGAACATCTACAAGGTGCCGGAGCGTGTCCATTTGCTCCCTCATTAGTCCAAGCAGCGTTTGAGTCGCCTGCTAGTCTTCCTGCCGCCACCTGTCCTCTCGTTCGCTGTGTGATCGCTGGTATTGCGACATGTTCTCCCTCCACTGGGTCTGCTGTGCCGCCGTGGCTCAGGAGCAGCCCATAAGTTCGGCGAACATCTCATCCCGTGTCCTTCTCTTTCGGCGCCTAATGTGCGCCAGCCTCTGGGAGGGGGATGCCGGGGTAGATCGGGAGACACTCGCAGCTGTGGGATGGGAAAAAGGGAGTGAATTCCTCACAAAGATACATTTTTGTGAACAATGAACATAGTCTTTCTCTGTGAATAAGACCATGAACAGCACCTATCACATGCGCACTCAGGACAAGGTCGAATTTTCGGCCTTCCCATTCACTGCCTGGGGTCTTCGAGTACAGATCACACAAGCGGGGCAGGACAGTGGAATTCGGGTAGCAGGCGGACATGGTAAGCCGTAGATTTTTGGCTGCTGAAAGCTTAATTTATAGCAGTGCCCTCCTTTCACGTTCCAAGCAATGCCCCTAGCGTTGGCCAGTTCCTGCTGCCGGCAATCCAGCCAGCATGAACTCTGCCCCTGACTCACCCCCCTCGCAGCTGTCCCCGGGAAAGATCCCTGTATGCTGCCCCTGTCCTGCCTCCACCGCGTGGCTGTAAACCACCGGTTACAGTTATGTAAAGGAACAGGCAAACAGTCCCAATACTAACATGCCCCTAATTTAAAGTAGGTCACCATGAGCGATATCACTCTGATGAGGATTTCGGACACAGAGAAAGACCGCATGCTGCGTGAATGCCAGCAAAAACCAGGGCCGTATGCGGCCATGCTGTGCGAGGCACTGATCCCGGAGTACTTGCTGCTAGACTGGCGCGGAAAAGTTTCCTACCATGGAGGACGCAATAAGACCGCTCTCCCCAGGAACCTAATGCAAAGGTTTTCAAATTACCTCCAGGAGAGCTTCGTGGAAATGTCCAAGGAGGATTTCTGCTCTATCCCCGGACATATTGACAGAATTTTCCAGTAGCTGCACTGGCAAGGACTAAAAAGTAAAGCGCCTAGGGCAAAGTAATCATGAAAAACCCATTGTTAATATTCCATTTCTGTTCTGATCAAAATAAATGTTTACATGTTTAAAACACTTACCGACTGATCCTTCCCCTGATTCAGGGTCAGGGTTAATGCCTTGGGAGGGTTGGTAATGGATCTCCGTGAGGGTGATGAAGAGATCCTGGCTGTCGGGGAAATCAGCGTTGTATGCGCTGTCAACTGCCTCGTCCTCCTCATCTCCTTCCTCAGCTTCCCCATCCGCAAACATCTCTGAGGAAGCGGCTGTCGACAATACCCCATCGTCATAGTACACGGTCAGTGGCGGGGTGGTGGTGGCGGCTGCACCTAGAATGGAATGCAGTGCCTCGTAGAAACGGCATGTCTGGGACTGGGATCCGGAGCGTCCGTTTGCCGCTTTGGTCTTCTGGTAGCCTTATCTCAGGTCCTTGATTTTCACACAGCACTGCGTTGCATCCCGGCTGTATCCTCTCTCCATCATCCCTTTGGAGATCTTCTCGTAGATCTTCGCATTCCGTTTTTTCGATCGCAGCTCCGAAAGCACGGACTCATCTCCCCACACAGCGATCACATCAGTCCATGCTGAGCCCCCTCTTTCTATTCTGCGATTGCATGGTCACCTCTGCTGGAGAGCTCTGCATTGTTGCCAGTGCTGCTGACCTCGCCACGATGGCCAAACAGGAAATGAGATTCAAACTGGTCAGACAGGAAACGGAATTCAAATTTTCCCAGGGCTTTTCCTGTGTGGCTGGTCAGCGCATCCGAGCTCGGACTGCTGTCCAGAGCGTCAACAGAGTGGTGCACTGTGGGATAGCTCCCGGAGCTATTAGCATCGAATTCCATCCACACCTACCATAATTCGACATGGCCATGTCGAATTTAGCGCTACTCCCCTCGTCGGGGAGGAGTACAGAAATCGATTTAAAGAGACCTCTATGTCGAACTAAATAGCTTCGTTGTGTGGACGGGTGCAGGGTTAATTCGATTTAACACTGCTAAATTTGATATAACCTCCTAGTGTAGACTAGGCCTTAGAGAGCTACAGTTTGGTAAGAGACAACAGAAACAGGCAGTGGAATGACATTGTGCATGCTTTGATGTGGAAGCAGACAGCTGAAGGTGAAGCACTTGGAGAAGAAAGCCGTGAAGATAAAGAGAACAATATTATGATATGGCAGAAAAAGCAATTCTATGAAATACTGCCTTGATCTTGTGGTAATGATGGTTGCCTGTAGTTACAGCTATTATCCCATATGGAGCAAAGATTTTGTCTATGCTAGCCTTTTTGTCCTAGAACTCCCTGAGTCACCACTGGTGTGACTCCAGCAGGGATAGCACCGGTTGGAGCAGTAGTGTAGAAATGATAGCCACTGGAATTTTTAACCAACATATCATCTAACGTGCACAGTGTGCAGGGTTAGATGACACAATGGCTAAAACGCTTGTGCTTTGTGTAGCGCTCTCACTGTTGCACGTGCTGGTGGGAAATCTTAGAAAATAAATGTTTTGTGTTGAGGCCTCAGAGATTCCTACCTTCCATTTGGCCTTGCAGAGTGGAAATTCTCCTCCCGATGTAATACTGCAGATACTTCCAGTCTTTGGAGCCAGTATACAATCTCCTTTGTCCTTTCCAAAGGATAGAAATCCCTGAGCTATCAGAGAAGGATATTCCTTCACAGGCAAAGCAGCGCCTGATGCACATGCCTCATAAAGTGAGGCAGAGTATAATAGACCAAAAAAAAAATCAATTTTGATGGAGGGGATTTGCAAGATCTTCAGTGCATGTGTGAAACACATAGAGTCTCTCCAGATTCAGCATCTTTCAGGAGTAGGGCATACCAAACTGAGGGCCCATCATGGTACTGCCTGGTTACATTCCTTGAAGAGCTTGTTCCTTGTTTCTTCTTTGAGAAGCAGTTACTTCTGCTGGAGGCATAGGTCACATTTCTCTCCTGACTTCATGCTCTCCTGACTCCCTAGCGGTGGTCTTACCATCTTTATTACTATTTCCCACAGTTCATACCCTGATTGCTGTCCATTAGTGACAGATTGACAGATATAGCTGTGAAAGAGATTTCTATTCTGTTAATTTCTTTTCCCAATAGGGTAACCAATTTATCAGTTCACTCTTAATGGATTGTCTTTCTCTGTGTGGGTTAGAGGCAGTTCATAAGTCTGCTTTGGATACTGGGTAGAACATCTCACTCAGTCCAGTTATCGCCGAATGAGTTCTTCCCCAAAGTGTGTAACAATTAGTAAACTCATAGAACCAAGTTCTGCCTCTCTACATGGGGTTGCTACTGAAGTTAAAGTGTGCCCAGGATTAGGCACAGAAGAGTAAAAAGATACTGGCCCTTATTTGTAATAAAAAGAGTTCTGCTAATGGCTGGTTCTTCTCTTATAGAATTATTTTTAAAAATCCATTCTTTCTATAACTTCTTTTCAATTCTACAGAATTATTCCAATAGAGAATTATATCCCTGTTGCAAAAACGACACCTCACTTCTTCAGATGCAAACATTATATCCCTGTTGCAGACATCTATTTGACTCAAAAACAATTATTGTTTTTTAAGAATTTTCAATAGAAGATTTTGGGTTTCATAGTGTGTGTATGTTATGTTTGATTTTTGCACAAGTATTCAACTAGGCCATAATCTGTCCTGAGTGAATTCTGTTTTGATGGAGTGGCATGGGAGTGTGGCCAGGGATATGAGAGAGAGATGTTACTTCAGGGAATAGGGAGGAGGGGAATAAATTAACAGATAAGATGTTTTCCTTTCTCCTATTGTTCAAGTGGCAGTATTGTAGCTTTTGGGATTCAGGTTTCCCCTTTGTTTCATGTCTAATGTGCTAGCATTCTGTCAGTTTACACATGAATACCTGTGAAATGAGTAGGCTTGGCAGAATTCAGTTTTTATTTTTTTCATTTTGACTGATAACATGGATGTTTATTTTTAAGCAATTATCGGTGGAAATATTTTTTCATCAGTTTGTGTGTATGGTGAAATTAACATTTACATACTGATAAAAATCTACAGTCAGTTTAAAGAACAAATGAGGTCCACCAGAGGCAGGACGGAAAGGAATCTGAATGTACATGTAGATGTCTTTCCAATTTTACTGTCCTACACACAGTTAATTTACTGTAATACATTAGTTTATGAGGGTGAATGACACTCATCTATAAATGTCTTGTATCCAGTGCTATCTCTGCATATTCTCCACTGGTACCAAGCAAACACCTAGTGTGAAGGATTGTATATAGCTTTACAGTAGCATACCCATGTATGCAAACTTGAAGCTGCTAAGCATCAGAGCATGGGCTGCTCCTTGCTTTATGTGGAAATAGAGAAGGGAGCATTTATTGTGGGGTGGTAGGTTTGGATAAATATTCCCAATATTCTTGGTCCTGTTTCTTCCTGTTTTGTTGCATGGGTTCTGCCCATTCAGGTCCCCAGTAGTTAAGGTCTGAGTGCTACATTGGCATTTCAAGAAGAGACATGTAAGGGTGTATCAATTGGAAGTTCTTGATGCTGCTAGTATCTTGGCCACATGCTGAAGACCAGCACATGCTGACTTTTTCTTGCTAATGGGGGCGGTTTCCTTCTCTTTCCTTTGCAGTGGTGAAGCGTGTCTAGCTATGGTGAAGCTTGGATCTGCGTCATGGCCCATGATATTTCTGTCCGCAAGAACCTGGTTCCAGTTTCTGTGAATCCAGACCCTGAGGAGCAGGGAAGTATGGACCTTGTGGAAGGGTGAGTTAGGGCCTTCATTCCTTCAGTATTCTCTCTCTTCCCCTGCTGACACATGGTGAGCTCTCGGTCAGATTGCTGAGAGCAATAGCAAGTTGTTATGCAGCTTCCCTCTGACATGATATAAACCAGTTCGTTCCTTTCAGGTGAATGTTACATGGGGGAGATAACAGAAGCAGGGCTTCATCCTACAGAGGCTTGTCCTAGTGCTTCATGCCAAATGAGAACACATGGGAGTATTGGATCTCTGTGTGCTTTTGGGAGTACATTTCTGAACGTAGGTTCTGCTTTCTGTTGGAAGATACAATAGTTGTGGTGAGTGAGTTTCCAGGCACATATAGTCAGACTCTGACAGGTGGAATTGGCTGTCTGTAGATAAAGTTGTTCTTCTTTGATTGCTTGCTCACATTGATTCAATTCTAGGTGTGTGCGCGCCCACGTGCGCAGATGTCAGAGACTTTTGCCTTAGCGGTATCCGTACGGCGAGCTGTGGTGCTTTCTGGGGTGCTGTGTTCATGTCGCAGTATATCAGGCGCTGCCAGACCTACACTCTCTCAGTTCCTTCTTAACGCCCGTGGTGGTCAGTCGGAGCGCCTTGTCCCTTGCTTTGCAAGTGGCCAGCGGTTTTTCTTCTATCTCAGCCTTGTATTTCTAGCTGTAAACAACCCTTGTCTGTTAGTTGTTAAGTACTGTAGCTGTTAAGTGTTTGTTAGATAGTGTCCCAGCAGATGTTGCCCCAGGTGGGGCATGCCCTGGTACTCAGGTTTTAAGCTGTGCTCCCCGTAACAGGCCTATGCATGTTAGTGACCCACACGATAGTTTTCTAAGCTGTCTCGTGGAATCCCACATAAAGGAGCGCTGTCGCATCTGTAAAATCTTTCGTCTTTGACTCAGAGGGAGCACGACATATGTCTCAGGGCCCTCCTGATGCAGACTGCCCTGCACCAAGCTTTGGAACTAGAGCGGCCCGATGCAGCACCTAGTGCTTCTACTTCAGTGTGGAGCACACCTCCGGCACCAGGTTCCTCCCGGCACCGATTCCTGTTGCTGGTGCCGAAGAAGAAACCTAAGAAGATGGCACAGAGAAATCCCGACCAGGGGGCTCCAGGCAATGGACCCTGTTCGGGCCTTATGCCAACTCTGGACCTGCAGAAGGGCTTGGCCCCGGGGAGTTCCTCCTCCTGAAAGGACCCACCACTGACCTTAGGGAGCAGTAAAGGGCCCAATCCGACGGCACAGTCGGCACTCTCCCCAGCTCCTGGCACCGGGAGAGCAGAGAGCGCCCCCGCTGCAGATGGCACCATGCAGGGCTGTGGATCCTGCTATAGCTCCCCAAGAGGGTAAGCCCATTGGCAAGGCTTCGCACAAGAGAAGTGAGTGCCACCGGTCTCCAAAGCCAAGACAGAGCCTGAGGCCACCATGTTCTTGGTCTCTGCATTGGCCCAGGTCTTTGGCTCGCCACTATGAGTCTTCAGCCCCCAGGGTTTTCACAAATGCGTGGTGCTGGTAGCAGCTTACCTGAGACATCAGGGAGTCCAGATCTTCATGGATCTCAATGACTGGCTTATCAAGGGTAGGTCTCTGGGGCAGGTGCGCAGGAGCCTAGATCTGGTGCGGTCCACCTGTAGCGACCTGGGCCTGTTAATAAACAAAGAAAATTCCACATTAACGCAAGTCCAATGCATAGGGTTCATCGAGTGGTCCTCGACTCCACGCGGGCCAGGGCCTTCCTTGCGGAAGCATGTTTTAAAGCCATGTCGAGCTTAATCTCACACATAAAGAGCCACCTGCTCACCACGGCCCACATGTGCCTCCTACTGATGGGCTACATGGCCGTGTGCACATACTTCAACTATGCCCATCTTCATCTGTGGCCTCTGCAAGTGTGGCTAGCCTCGGTCTACACCCCCAGCAGGCACCCCTCGGACCAAGTGGTCACTGTGCCGAACCACATCCTCCTGTCTCTGGATTGGTGGCGGGATCCCAGGTCGGTGCTGCAGGGAGTCCCCTTCGTGATCCCATCTCCGTCGCAGACCTTGGTCTCAGACGTGTCGGATCTGGGCTGGGGAGCCCATCTGGGTGAGCTCAACACCCAGGGCTGCTGGCTCCGCAATGATCTCGTCCTTCATATCAACATCAGCAAGCTCAAAGCAGTTCGCCTGACCTGCCAGGTCTTTTTGCCCCACCTGAAACGTAAGGTACTGCAAGTCCTCACAGACAATACCACTGCAATGTATTACATCAACAGGCAGGTCAGCACCAGGTCTTCAGCCCTTTCTCAGGAAGTCCTGGGCCTCTGGGACTTTTGTGTGTGGCATGCCGTTCATCTGGTAGCCACCCACCTGCCCAGAACCAAGAACATCCTGGCAGATCGCCTCAGCAGGACCTTCTTGTCTCGCCACGAATGGTCGCTCCATCCGGAGCTGGTCAGCCTGATCTTCCGCAGGTAGAGAACTCCCCAGGTGGACCTGTTTGCGTCCCGGCAGAACAGAAAGTGCCACATGTTGTGTTCTCACAGGCCAGGGACAAGGGCTTCCTGTCGGATGCCTCCCTGATTTCATGGTCGGGAGCACTGATGTATGCCATCTCGCTGGTGCCGTTAATCCACAGGGTCTTGCTCAAGGTAAAGCAAGACAAAGCAACAATCATCCTCATAGCCCCAGCATGGCCTCATCAACAATGGTTCGACATGCTGCTGAGTCTTTCGGCAGCCACCCCGCTACAGCTGCCTCTTTGACTGGATGTGCTGTCCAGATCCACGGCAATCTGCTGCAGTGCCACCAGGTTCAGATGCATTTGACAGCCTGGCTACTGTGTGGCTGAGGGGGGACGAACGGCAGTGTTCCACAGGTGTCCAGCAGGTTCTGCTGGGTAGCAGGAAACCCTCCACCAAGGCCACTTACATGGCGAAGTGGAAGTGGTTCATGTGTTGGGCCTTGGATCATCACATTCATGCAGAAGAGGCCCCACTGCAAGGCATCCTGGACTATTTGCTGCATCTTAAGCTCCAAGGCCTGTCGCAATCTTTGGTCAAGGTGCACCTGGCGGCCATTTCGGCATTCCACCCTCTGTTCTAAGGCAGATCGGTCTTTGCCCATCCGTTGATGGCACGGTTCCTGAAAGTTCCGGAGTGCCATTACTTGCATGTCCGGGACCTGGTTCCCCCTTGGGACCTGAATCTTTTGCTGTCCAGGTTCATGGGCCCCATTTCGAGCCCTTGGCTTCCTGGTCCCTCCCTGTCACAACTTTAAAGTCCATTATCTCAGGCTCCTCCAGGGCTGGAAGCAAGTGCAGGGTTCTGGGGGGAATTGGGAATCCTGGGAAACTCCCCTTTCTAATTGTACAAAGCTCCTTTTGCTAGCTCTGTGGAAACATGAAATATTGAATTTAAAGTATGTCCTTTCCTGTCAATAAAAGCTGTCAGTAGCTTATGACTGAATCTTGCCCATCCTGGAATGCTAGAATATGTCCCTGGAGCAATCGACTGGTGTAGAAACCAGTTGAGGCAGTCATAGGAACATAAGTTCATTTATCATACAGATGTCACCTCCACATATCTGGCTTTATTTGTGTAATAAGCATGTACATATGTTCACATAAAGCATGTGTATGTAATTAAAAATACACATGGTTTTAAAAAACATACAGGCTTTCGTAATCATGTCACATGCTCATGATGGTTAGTGATTGAGTCTGATAAGGTCTAAGATTACTGAGTCCAAAGGGAGAGGTGGTAGCCGTCCATTTTTGGCTTACAATCCAAATATGAATGTTGGTCCTCATTGTTCTGGGCCATGTCTGGTCATGTGACCTCATAGTGAAGGTGAGTAGGGGAGCCTCAGAGTACAAATTTCAGCCCCTTGAATGATCTAGTTTTCCTTTTAAATATATAAAACTGGTTTGTCCGTGTTGGCAAAGCTGAGATGTGCTAATATTGCCTTTGTCTCATCCCTGGTCATCAGGAGAGCTGCAGATGGGCTGGGGTGGGGAGCCTTTCAACAGATGGATTGTTGTGCTTCAATTCCTGTCTTGTTCACACAGATCAGCAATGTGTGTTTGCTGTCCACCAGCCAAATGAGCTGTTTCTGTAATCTCTCTGGATTTGCAGTCACGAGCTGCTCCTGACTTTCAAATATTCAGCCTCCTGTGCTGTTTGAGTCCCCTAAGAGCTGTCCTAGTTAGAGCACAGTTTGGAACCGTGATAATCCCATGGCAAAAGCCATTGTGATGATTCTCTTGCTAGCATGTCTCTGTGTATGTGCATCCTTTAAATATTCATCCAGGGGAATAAGTGTAGTCAATCTAGCCAGGAGGTACTACAGTCCAGCACATTGGTCTTTAATTATACGTGGCTCTGGACTCGCAGACAGCCCTGGACCAACTGGAGTCACTCCACCCCAGAAAGGCAAGCCTCTGCCAAGTGAACGAAGGGGGCATCCCTCTGTATTTAGATGATGGAGAAAAACTTATACGTATGCATGAGTAGATTTTCCAGGTTTTATCCAGCAAAGTGCAGTGGTAGAGTCACACCTCAAGAGTCTTATCATTCTGCAGTCTGGCTTCATTTCTGTTTGGGGGTGACACTTGGATTTTAAAAGCTGACTAGGTGGCTTCTCACAGGGACTCAATCTCCCTCTGTCCCCTCATCACCCCCTTATATGTAGAGCCCTGTTCTGCTTCAGGATGAATAGCTCCATGGAAATCACTGGGAATGCCTTGTGTCCTGCGATGGAGGAATCAGGCCCATGCTAGGCACTTGTTGTTGTAGTGCCTCAGCATCTCCCCAGAGTCACTGCCTGGGAGGGTTGGTTTCCTGGGTGGGTGCAAGCCCTGTCCGAAGGGGGAGGGAGATATTGTAGTCATGTTCTTGAGGGAGTGGGGCACACTTTGGTTCAGCCCAGAGGAAGAGTTTAATGAAACAATGAGGCTCTTTCCAAAGGGCAAGTATTCAGAGAATTCCTGACCAGAACTTGAAGACAAGAATGAAAGTACATTCACTGCACGGCCTGCTGTCTCTGTTACTACCAAGCACATTCTTCTACCTAATTACATCCTCTCCAGTGCTGGGCTAGGTATTGATGGCAATGGTGGTCAGTCAAGGGATCGCCTATTCAGTGTGGGCACGAGCCAGGCTCTCCTTCCTATGCACAGCATCTAGTGGGCTGGAGAAGAAAGGCCGACTGGGCAGCACAATATGGGGAGAAGGTGACCAGCCCTCTGTGGAGAAAGAAGTTGTTCGGGACTATTTAGAAAAACTGGATGTGCACAAGTCCATGGGGCTGGATGCGCTGAATCCGAGGGTGCTAAAGGAGTTGGCGGATGAGATTGCAGAGCCATTAGCCATTATTTTTGAAAACTCATGGCGATCGGGGGAGGTCCCAGATGACTGGAAAAAGACTAATGTTGAGCCCATCTTTAAAAAAGGGAAGAAGGCGCATCCAGGGAACTACAGGCCAGTCAGCCTCACCTCAGTCCATGGAAAAATCATGGAGCAGGTCCTCAAGGAATCAATTATGAAACACTTAGAGGAGAGGAAAGTGATCAGGAACAGTCAGCATGGATTCACCAAGGGGAATGACTGACTAACCTAATTGCCTTCTATGATGAGATAACTGGGTCTGTGGATGAGGGGAAAGCAGTGGATGTGTTATTCCTTGACTTTAGCAAAGCTTTTGATACGGTCTCCCACAGTATTCTTGCCGCCAAGTTAAAGAAGTATGGGCTGGATGAATGGACTGTAAGGTGGATAGAAAGCTGGCTAGATCGTCGGGCTCAACGGGTAGTGATGAATGGCTCCATGTCTAGTTGGCAGCCGGTATCAAGCGGAGTGCCCCAAGGGTCGGTCCTGGGGCTGGTTTTGTTTAATATCTTTATTAATGATCTGGAGGATGGTGTGGACTGCACTCTCAGCAAGTTTGCAGATGACACTAAACTAGGAGGCGTGGTAGATACACTAGACGGTAGGGATTGGATACAGAGGGACCTAGACAAATTAGAGGATTGGTCCAAAAAAAACCTGATGAGGTTCAACAAGGACAAGTGCAGAGTCCTGCACTTAGGACGGAAGAATCCCATGCACTGCTACAGACTAGGGACCGAATGGCTAGGAAGCAGTTCTGCGGAAAAGGACCTAGGGGTCACAGTGGACGAGAAGCTGGATATGAGTCAACAGTGTGCTCTTGTTGCCAAGAAGGCTAATGGCATTTTGGGCTGTATAAGTAGCGGCATTGCCAGCAGATCGAGGAACGTGATCGTTCCCCTTTATTCGACATTGGTGAGGCCTCATCTGGAGTACTGTGTCCAGTTTTGGGCCCCACACTAAAAGAAGGATGTGGAAAAATTGGAAAGAGTCCAGCGGAGGGCAACAAAAATGATTAGGGATCTGAAGCACACGACTTATGAGGAGAGGCTGAGGGAACTGGGATTGTTTAGTCTCCAGAAGAGAAGAATGAGGGGGGATTTGATAGCAGCCTTCAACTACCTGAAGGGGGGTTCCAAAGAGGATGGAGCTCGGCTGTTCTCAGTGGTGGCAGATGACCGAACAAGGAGCAATGGTCTCAAGTTGCAGTGGGGGAGGTCCATGTTGGATATTAGAAAACACTATTTCACTAGGAGGGTGGTGAAGCACTGGAATGCGTTACCTAGGGAGGTGGTGGAGTCTCCTTCCTTGGAGGTTTTTAAGGCCCGGCTTGACAAAGCCCTGGCTGGGATGATTTAGTTGGGAATTGGTCCTGCTTTGAGCAGGGGGTTGGACTAGATGACCTCTTGAGGTCCCTTCCAACCCTGATATTCTATGATTCTATGATTCTATGACATGTGGACAAAAGGAAGGAACACCTTCCAGGGGTAGAAGCCTGGAGTTGACTGGAACTCTTAGCAGAGGATTCTCTTCCATTCAGGTTTTTGTACTAGGCTCATGAACATGGTCTGTGAGTGTCTATGGAATAGATATTCTACAGGATATTCTACATCCTGTAGAAAGGTCCCGAAGCATCACCAGAGATCTATAATCCTTTTAGGTGCTGGCGACGTGGATATTTCAGCTAACCGCTTTTATCCAGAGATGGCAAATCTTAAGTGCACCTCCCTCCTGCTGATGGCTTATTTCTAATACAGTAGTCGGTGGAGGTCGGGGGGGGCCAACTCAAATACCACCCCTCATTTTCTCCCTCTGTTACTGGAGGTGGGATCAGCGGCTGTGAGGGTGGACAGAGCTGTGCAGCAGATGTTGTGGCACAGCCCTGCTCAGTGTGCACAGCTCACTGAATGCGAGTGAGATGTAGCAGGAGATGGGGGCAGATGGAATGGCAGAGGAGTGCTGAATCACAGAGGGGGTATCGAGAGGAGGAGGGAAAACCGGGATGGTGTGGGGGAGGGAGGGTGTGTGTTTGTGTGTGTACCCCAGCTGTGGCCCTTGTTCCTGATATTGGTGTTGGTATGAGGACACAGCTGTGAACACAAGAGGGTGCTGCTGCACTCTCCTAACCTGAACAGTAATGAGTGAAAAGAGTGAAAAGACAAATTCCTGTAATGCAAGAGGGAGGAACGAGCTCTCAGCTTTGCAGCAGGATTTCTATTCCTGGCCCCCGACACAGGCAGTGAGGAGAACCGGCAACTCTCTGGTTGGAGATGTCCACATAGCTCGGCGAACTGCCTCTCTCACTCCAGAGTTGACAGGGCAGCCCTGGCACATACTCCCCTACTCTCAGCAGTGAGTGTCTCTGCAGCACCCCTGCCCTCACTCTATGCTAGTCTCTGCCTCCTCTCTCCCCAACATTGGGCATGACTCCTGAAGTGGACCAGCTCGACTTTAAGGCAGAGACCCTATTCCTTGACTAGTTTGATCACAACTATTGTTACTTCCTGTCTTGTGAGCCATGGGAACGGAATTCAGCTTTTGGCTCTGGGGAGTACAAGTGGGGGGATGTGCCTACAGCTCACTGGCTCATGCTTTGTCTGGGTGAGCACAGAAGCCCGCTCAGCTGACCACTCCATCTCCCTCCCTCCCCCTTCTGGCTGAGACATTTGGCTACCACGTGTTGGTGGATTTTTATGTTTGATAAATGACTTGGGCTGCTACACATGCTGGCTGGCCAGTCCCACCCTGTCATGGCTTTTGTGGCCTGAGAACACGCTGCCAGGGCAGCAGCTCTTACTATCTTGGCTCAGGGGACTTCCCCAGCTGTCAAGAACAATTCTGCTTCTGGCTGGTTTTCTCCACAGAGGGCTGGTCACCTTCTCCCCATATTGTGCTGCCCAGCGCAGCTGGTTTTGCCATGGAATGTGAACTCTACCTGTAGAGACAATTGGGTAATACAAGGCTTCAGGGAGATGGCTGGGCACTTCTCCACTTCCTTTAACTTTATTCTCACCTCCTGTAGGTTTTTATGCTTGAATATCATTCTTATCCTCTAGAGCCCCAACACACTCTTATTGCCGATTCCTCTCCGAAAGTCATCTTTCTTTTCTGATTTGCCTCTTATTTAGACTAATAACCATTTTAATGATTTTTGTTTTTTAAAACGGATCATTCCATAGGGAGAAGATGATGAGCATATAAAAATATAAGCAAGATGGGTAGATCAGAGGGAGAGCATTTGCTGTGGGACTTTTGGGGATGGCTCATTGTCCCTGAGACCTGTTCTCCCTTAGTAGAGCTAGTGCATGTTTTGGAAATCCCAGTTCCTCTCCTCTGATGCAGGGATGGTTACTGATGAGGGAGCATGCTGCCACCTGACTGGTTCTAGAGAAAGCAAGGGAGCTGAATTTGCTCACCAGGGCTCTGAAGTATAATGATATTATGCCCTTTCCTGTATTATCTGCCCCCCTGGATTACAGAACTGGATATAAAAGAAAACCAAAAGGCTGCAGTTAAGAAATCGAAGGGACCAAACTGGAAGGCACGCGATGAATATAAATGTTGCCAGCCACTCTCCTCTCTGCTTTGGAAAATAATAGATTGGTTTATGGAATGATTTGTTCAAATAAAAGTTGTAGGTGGGGTTTCTCCTCTCCAGTAGTCAGGTGGAGGCAATGGGGTTTCTGAGGGCATGTCTACACTGCAGCTGAGAGCCTCCCCTCCCAGGATCGCATTTGCCTCTTTCAAGGCTGGAGGAGTGAATGCAGCCCAGGATCTGCAACCCCCAAGAGCGCCTCTTACCCCCTGGTGGGCAGGACCTGATCCCCTTTTCCCCTGGGGCCTCCCACATGACCCTTTGACACATTCTGGCAACCTGATTTTGCGTCATGACCCACAGGTTAAGAAATCCTGTTTTAGCTTAAATAGCTCTTTCCCCTCCCTGGTGTTTTCCCTGTAAGGTATTTATAGACAGTAATCATATTCCCTCTCAGCTTTTGTTTTGCTAGGCTAAACAAGTTAAACTCTTAGTGTCCTCTTGTAAGACAAGTATCAGGGGGTAGCCGTGTTAGTCTGTATCTACAAAAACAACAAAGAGTCTGGTGGCACCTTAAAGACTAACGGATTTATTTGGGCATAAGCTTTCGTGAGTAAAAACCTCACTTCTTCGGATGCATAGAGACAGGCTCTTGTAAGACAGGCTCTCCATTCCCCTCCTCATGCTAGTAGCTCTCCTCTGCACCTGTTCCAGTTTGAATTAATCTTTCATTAACATGTTGACCAGAGTATCAGAGGGGTAGCCGTGTTAGTCTGGATCTGTAAAAAGCAACAGAGGGTCCTGTGGCACCTTTAAGACTAACAGATGTATTGGAGCATAAGCTTTCGTGGGTGAATGCCCACTTCGTCAGATGCATGACCAGAGTTCTACACAGTTGCAGATGAGATCTTACTAGTGCCTTGCACAATTGCATTAATGCTTCCCTATCTCTATTGGAAATACCTTGCTTGACACATCCCAGGATTGCATTTGCCTCTTTCAAGGCTGTATCACGTTGGTGGCTCAGTCAATCACAGGATAACAAATACTCTAGGTCTTTCTTCTCTTCTGTTGTTTCCAACTGATGAACCCACAGCATATAGCAGAAATTCTGGTTGTTAGTCCATGCCTGGATCACTTTTCACTTTTTTTCCCCTTTCACATATATAGGTGCTATATATTTGATAGATTTATTAAAAATCTTTGTGACTGGACTTGCAATCTCATATGCCAGTTCTTCAGAATTCTGGGATGGAGGTTATCTAGCCCCCTGATCTGAGTGTACTCAGCTCTTGGAGATTTGCTTCCAACTCAGATGTGGTGATTTTTATTTCTGTACACTCATTCCCATTAGCCATCCTTCTTTTTCCCCATGTTCCATGTTATTATTCATATTGAAAACTGAGGCAAAGTATTTAGTTTATGGGCCATTACCTAGATTATCCTTAATCTTGACTGTATCCTCGCTGCATTGCATCCCCACTTCTCTTCTTGTTCTTATTTTACTTATATGGTTAAAAGAACCTTTTACTCTTTGTTTTAATTTCCTTTGCAAGACCTAACTCAGCTTGACTTTTGGCAGTTCTCACTTTGTCCTACCCTTTCTGATCTCTAAGTAGCAGCTTTCTTACGTGCTCCGGCTACTGCCAGGCATTGCTGGAGCACTGATTTGCTTAGCTCAGTGGGGCTCTAATCCTGCAGTTTGATCCACTGAGGCAGACCCTTGTGCCCACATTATGTCCTGTTGAAGTCAGTGGGACTCTGTACAAACTCTGGGGTCTGTCTGCAGTGCTCAGATTACAGGAGTGGGGCCGTGCACTGTACCTATATCCCTCCTTTAGGTGTTGGAGGGTATCTGGTTGTCTCCCCTACTGGCTGCTAGTGGACTTTCAGAGGTTGTGACGTGTTGACCAACATGCAGAGCTGAGTGTTTCTTCATTGTTTCTTCTGGATAGACCTATGCTGATATGCTATAATTTCTGGAGTATTTTTTTATTCCTTTAAACCTGAGCTGTTGTGTGCAGGCTGCTGTCATTGTGCCTGTCACGAATTACCCATTTCTCTGGCTGCAAATTCATGGATCCCCTTGCGAGTGCAGAGGGGAACATGTTCCTTGAACTCTAGTACCTTAGATCTATTTGTCAATATTGATGCTATATTCCCTAGTTAGCACTGCACTAGTGGCAGATTGGCCTTTTCTTTACCACCCTCTCCTTCCCTGAAGCTGTTGTGTGGGAAACAGTGCTGAGAAAACTGCAGCAGCAATTTTTATTTAACTCACTAAATATTATGCAATTTGGTGCATTCTACTGCTAAATTCTGTCACCATTTATCACCCTGATCCATAGAGACTGATAATAGCTTTTATATAGGGGTTACGAGACACCTGATGCTTCAGAAAAGCAGACTTTGACTCCCTCAGGGAACAGATGGGCAGGATCCCCTGGGAGAATAACATGAAGGGCAAAGGGGTCCAGGAGAGCAGGCTGTATTTTAAAGAATCCTTATTGCGGTTGCAGGAACAAACCATCCCGATGTGTAGAAAGAATAGTAAATATGGCAGGCGACCAGCTTGGCTAAACAGTGAAATCCTTGCTGATCTTAAATGCAAAAAAGAAGCTTACAAGAAGTGGAAGATTGGACAAATGACCAGGGAGGAGTATAAAAATATTGCTCAGGCATGCAGGAGTGAAATCAGGAAGGCCAAATCACACTTGGAGTTGCAGCTAGCAAGAGATGTTAAGAGTAACAAGAAGGGTTTCTTCAGGTATGTTAGCAACAAGAAGAAAGTCAAGGAAAATGTGGGCCCTTTACTGAATGAGGGAGGCAACCTAGTGACCGAGGATGTGGAAAAGCTAATGTACTCAATGATTTTTTTGCCTCTGTCTTCACGAACAAGGTCAGCTCCCAGACTGCTGCACTGGGCAGCACAATATGGGGAGAAGGTGACCAGCCCTCTGTGGAGAAAGAAGTGGTTCGGGACTATTTAGAAAACCGGAGTCTCCTTCCTTGGAGGTTTTTAAGGCCCGGCTTGACAAAGCCCTGGCTGGGATGATTTAGTTGGGAATTGGTCCTGCTTTGAGCAGGGGGTTGGACTAGATGACCTCTTGAGGTCCCTTCCAACCCTGATATTCTATGATTCTATGATTCTATATCCAGCCCATAGCAGATAGGAGTCTTGTTGGTACAGTTTGTAATGCTGGCCTTTAGCAGAGTCCTGGAGTTAAATGGTAAACAAACTCATTAATGACAGGCTAGGTTTAGTCACAGGACATATCTCATTTTAGGGACCCACTGCAGATGATTTTAAAGGGGCGTGTAAATGGAAAACAATTAGAATTGTGGTGGGGAGGTTATAACCTCCTGCTCCCACTAGCTATGTCAACGGTTGTGTTCTAAGCTGGGCCTGAGAAAAGTTGAAAAGTTCAACAGTCCGGCTGTTGAAGGGAAGCTTCTCAGATTCATAACCTGAAACACTGGAGGTGATAGGGCCAGCTGGCTGATGGTTACAATTCTGAGAGAACCTAGCCCTCAGTGCAAAGCAAGTAAAGGCTGCCTTACTCTTCCATGTGAATTACAAGAGCCGGCATCTCTGTGCCAAGACATCTTAGCTAAGAGTTTGCAGATCTGCCTTTTTCCGTCCTTTTCAACTCTTCCCATCAGAGTTTTGGCTAACCTCATTGTTCAGAAATCTCAGGACTCCATATCCTTGATCAAAGTGGCAGTGAGTTTTAGCTTTAATCTCCTTCCCTGGTATAAGTCCACCTTAAGTTGTGCCCTATGGTGGCTTCAGCACATGCTACTGAAACTTTCACAGTCTTACAAAGTGGAAAAAGTACCAAATCAAAGGCTTGAGAGAGACAGGCACCCCTGCAGGATGGCTCTGAAACAGGCAGCCCAGAAATTCAGGAGGTGAGGAGGGATGTGTGGCTCGGATTGCCTCCCATAGGCATAGATAATGTCACTCTTCCACCCTCACATCTTGTTCTGAAGGTGGCTTCAAACACTAATTCTTCTTCGAGTGATTGCTCATGTGTATTCCACAGTAGGTGTGCGTGCTCACCATGTGCACCAGTGCCGGAAGTTTTTCCCTTAGCAGTACCCATAGTGGGGGAGCCCCGCTGCAACCCCTGGAGTGGCGCTTCTATATCGCGCTATAAAGGGGGCTGCGCGCTCCCCCCACCCTCAGTTCCTTCTTGCCGCCAGTGAAGGTAGTCGGAACTTGTGCTCCGGCATTGCTGCAGCGTCTTCCTTAGTAGTACGATCTTCGACCGTTACTAGTTTCTACAGTTAGTAGCCTGGCTCGGGGCATGCCCCGAGCCCCAGGCTTCAAGTCATGTGACTCCTGTTGCAATTCCATGCCCAGAAGCAATCCACACTCCGAGTGTCTTCGCTGTCTGGGCGAGGCTCACATAAGTGAGCGCTGTAAAATCTGTAATTCCTTCAAGCCCCGGACTAAGCGCGAACGTGAGATCCGACTCCGGGCCCTGCTTATGGAGTTGGCACTGGCCCCGGCACCGGCGTGCTGACCCGACCCAGAGCTGGGCACCGCGTCCTCAGTGCGGAGCGAAGCCCCATCCATCAGTAGGCACCGCTCCCCTGCCAAGAAACAAGGCAAGACCCAGCGGTGCCGAGACAAGGACAGGGGTGAGGCTGAACCTGAGTTGGGCAGCCCACGATCCCCCTTGGGACCCAGACCTCCGACTCGTGTGGAGCGGAGTAGTCCGGCCCGTCCGCACATGCCTCCCCGACGATGAGGATTCCGTCGACGCTGGAGGCAGCTCAGGCAGCGCACGACATCCTCGTCATGTCGGTACCGAGCGGGCCGCCTGAGTTGGGGCCTCGGTCCTGAGGAAAGCCACCATTGGGCGCCCACCAGCCTTCACCGGCCAGGTCGGAGGTCGAGGTCCCTCCGATCCGTGGGGCCTTCCCGTAGCCTGCAACAGACCTCCACTCCGTTGTCAGGGTCGCCTGGGAGCGAGTTGCCGGAGTCTTCCTCGGCCCACAGGGGCTGCAGGCGCTGGGACAGAAAGCGTCGACCCTCCTCGTCCAGCCGCAGTGATAGCAGGTCTCGATGCCATCGACACCGCCGATCATACCACGGCGCGCGCCATGCTCGGAGTGCATCCCGACAGTCACCGGCACCGAGGCGTTGTAGCTGCGGTCATCGACGGGACTCCAGAGATAGTACCTCTGACGTATATGTCTCATCGTCGTCGAGGTCTTAATCCCGGGGCTGGACCTGAAATGGACGGGACTGGTCGAGCCGCTCCTATGGCACCATGTGCTCCTCGGTCACTTCCGCTTCGGCTCCCAGCCGTCCGTCCCTGGGCCGCACCGTCCCCCAGGAACATGTCCTGGTAGGACCTCAGATGCTCAGTGGCAAGGGGCACCATGGCAAGGACAGTGGTGCCAGTGGGCACTGTGGCCCCAGGCGCCCGCACCACCGAGGCCCCCCTCCATGGCTGAGGCATCCCAAGCACCCTCGGTGTCCCTGCCTCAGCACCGAGAGCAGTCCTCGGGTGCCGAACCACCGACGCACCCGGACCCAGACACGGAGTGCGGCCTACCGGCACCGCCTGATGCCCTAGGAGCTGTACCGCTTGTCTCGTCGGCACCGGACGAGTCCATAGCAGCACTGCCCCCTCCTTCTCAGGAGGATTTCAGGGCTCATCAGGAGCTCCTCCGGCGTTGTCAAGGCCGGATCCCCACTTTGAACTTTAGGGTACAAATGTAGGGGCCTGCATGAAAACTTCTAAGCTTAACTACCAGCTTAGCTCTGGTTCGGCTGCCACCATTTCAATGGATTCCATTCCTGGGAAACCTTGAAAAACCTTCACCAAATCCCTGGTGAAAACAGATCCAAACCCCTTGGATCTTAAAACAAGGGGAAATTAACCATTCCCCTCCTTCCTCCCACCAACTCCTGGTGAATCAGTTCCAACCCCCCTGGGATCTACAACAGGGAGAAATTAACCATCCCCCCTCCTTCCTCCCACCAACTCCTGGTGAATCAAGATCCAAACCCCTTGGATCTTAAAACAAGGAAAAATCAATCAGGTTCTTAAAAAGAAGGCTTTTAATTAAAGAAAAAGGTAAAAATCATCTCTGTAAAATCAGTATGGAAATTAACCTTACAGGGTAATCAAACTTAAAGAGCTCAGAGGACTCCCCTCTAGTCTTAGGTTCAAAGTACAGCAAACAAAGATAAACACTCTGGTAAAAGGTACATTTACAAGTTGAGAAAAACAAAGGAAAACTAACACGCCTTGCCTGGCTATTTACTTACAAGTTTGAAATAGGAGAGACTTGTTTAGAAAGATGTGGAGAACCTGGATTGATGTCTGGTCCCTCTCAGTCCCGAGAACGAACACACTCCCAAACAAAGAACACAAACAAAAGCCTTCCCCCCCCAAGATTTGAAAGTATCTTGTCCCCTTATTGGTCCTTTAGGTCAGATGCCAGCCAGGTTACCTGAGCTTCTTAACCCTTTACAGGGAAAAGGATTTTGGAGTCTCTGGCCAGGAGGGGTTTTATAGTACTGTACACAGGACAGCTGTTACTCTTCCCTTTATAGTTATGACAGGCGTGTAGCCACCAACCTCCAGGTCCAGGCGGAGGAGATGGAGGAGCCGTTGGACAATTTGTTTAATGTCCTGTCCTCCTCGGCACCAGGCCACGTGGCCCTACTGCTTCACCAAGGGATAGCCAACATTTCTATTGGACTATGGCAAACCCCAGCTCTCTGCCGCCCATTTCCAAGAAGGCAGAGCGGAAATACTTTGTGCCAACAAAGGGGCATGAGTATTTGTACACTCACCCAACCCAAATTCACTAGAGTCCATCAACCACCGTGAAAGACACGTGAAAGCCCGCACCAACCCCCAAGGACAAGGATGCCAGGAGACTCGACACTTTTGTGAAAAAAGTTTATTCCTCTGCAAGTTTCCAGCTCAGGGTGGCAAACCATCAAGCACTCCTGAGCAGGTATGACTTCAACTTGTGGGGGTTTCTGCCAAAATTCGAGCCCTCCCTCCAAGAAAAGGACAGGAAGGAATTCAGGGCTCTAGTTGATGAGGGTGCGGCGGCAGCGAAAGCAGCTCTCCAGGCCGCCTCGGATGCGGCTGACACAGTGGCTCGTTCGATGGCCTTGGCTATCTCCATGCGATGGGTGTCGTGGCTTTCACTGTCGGGGCTGTCTGTGGAATCCCAGTCCCTGATGCAAGACCTGCCATTTGACGGCAAGGCTTTATTTGCGGACCAGATGGACACTTGTCTGCACGGGATGAAGGACTCCCGCACCACCCTGCAGACTCTCGGTCTGTATGTCCCGCCAGCCAAGGACAAACCCAGACCGCAGCCCTCGGCTCCCCCCGTAAGGGGCAGATACAAGCCCCCACCCAAGAGGCCTAGGGATCAGAGGCGTAGATCACAGTGCCAGTCCCGTTCGGCCCCATGTCCCGGACCCTCGAAGGGCAAGAGGCAGGGGAAGAGGAGTTTTTGACTTTATGTGGAGGGCCACCTGGCCTGTTGCCAGGGAAACCCCCCAGTTAATAAAGTTGGTTTTTGGCAACTGTTTATCGGCCTTCAGAGTGCATTGGTCCCATATAACGTTGGACCGGTGGGTCCTCAGTACCATCTCCGAGGGGTACAGGCTGCAGTTCGATTCACCCCCACTGCACCATCCTCCGTCCCGGGATGCCCCGGGGGACCCGGAACACGCCCTCCTTTTAAGTCAGGAGGTGACTCGTCTCCTCACCCTAGGCGTGGTGGAGAGGGTACCTCAGGAATTCCAGGGCAAAGGGTTTTATTCCCGGTATTTCCTGATCCCGAAGGCGAAAGGTGGGCTCAGGCCCATCCTTGACCTGCGGAATCTCAACTAGTTTCTTGTTCGCTGCAAATTCCATATGGTGTCCCTGGCCTCTATTGTTCCGTCCATGGACCTGGGCGATTGGTTCACAGCCCTGGACCTCCAGGATGCGTACTTCCATATCCACATTTTCGAGGGCCACAGGTGCTTCCTCCGCTTCCTGGTAGGGACAGACCACTACCAGTTTACGGTCCTTCCCTTTGGTCTTTCTACCGGCCCAGGGTTTTCACCAAATGCATGGTGGTGGTCGCAGCCCACCTCAGGAGGAACGGGCTGCAGATCTTCCCCTACCTGGATGACTGGCTGCTCAAGGGCAAGTCTCGGTCCCAGGTGCAGGCGCAGATGGAATTCCTGCTAGACACCTGCACGAGTCTAGGCCTAGTGGTAAACGAGGAAAAGTCCACGTTAGTTCTGGCCTTCCTCCCCCGGGACAGATTTGAGACGCTCAAAGGTCTCATCGCCTCGGTCACGGCCTTCCCTGTGACGACGGCACGTGTGTGCCTTCAAATCCTAGGCCATATGGTAGCATGCACCTTCATGGTGTGACATGCCAGGCTCAGGATGAGGCCCTTCCAACTCTGGCTGGCCTCCCAGTATTCCCAGGCCAAGGATGGCCTGGACAAGCTCATCACATTGCCACTCTATGTAGTGGCCGACCTGCAGTGGTGGTCCCTCCCAAGCAACATGCTTCAGGGTATCCCCTTCCAGGAGCCCCCTCCCTCACTAGATCTGGTGTCGGATGCCTCGGACCTGGGATGGGAAGCCTATATGGGGAGCTTCAAAACCAAGGTCAGATGGTCCCCCTTGGAATTGTCTCTACACATAAATGTTAGGGAGCTCAGGGCGGTGCGCCTGGCGTGCGTAGCGTTCAGTCAGCACCTAATGGACAATACGACCGCGATGTATTATGTCAACAGACAAGGGGGCACGTGTTCCGTGGCCTTGTGCCAGGAAGCCCAGCTCCTGTGGGAGTTCTGTATAGCCCACGACATCCTTCTGAGGGCTTTTCACCTGCCCGGCAAGTGCAATATGCTCGTGGATCACCTAAGCAGGTTTTTCTCCCAACAAAACGAGTGGTCTCTACACAAGGAGGTGGCCAGGCGGCTCTCCCTACAGTGGGGCACTGCCCAGGTCGTTCTGTTTGCCACCGCCCAGAATCGCCTATGCCCACGATTCTGCTCCAGGGCGGGAGAGGGCGAAGGGGCGATATCGGACGCGTTCCTAATCCCATGGTCGGGCCGCCTGTTCTATGCCTTCCCGCCCTTCCCCCTGATAGGCAAGATCCTACAGAAGGTGAAGGCAGACGGGGCGTGGATTATTCTCATAGCCCCGGATTGGGCCCATCAGCATTGGTACGGGACCCTCCTGCAGCTTTCAGTGGTCCCCCCGCACAGGCTGCCGCTTCGACCGGACTTCCTCTCCTAGTAGGATGTCTCCTCTATCCCAACCTGGCCGCGCTCCACTTGACAGCGTGGCTGCTCCATGGTTAAATGAGGAGGGGGGGAGGTGTGCTGAGGGGGTTAGACAGGTCCTGCTGGAGAACAGGAAACCGTCCACACGTTGAACCTACCTGGCTAAATGGTATCGGTTCTCCAGGTGGGCGAGGGAGAAGGGTTCCTCCCCCTCCACATCTATCCAATTCATCCTTGATTACCTCCTGTCCCTTAGGACCCAAGGGCTGGCGCCCTCTTCGGTCAGGGTCCACCTGGCGGCCATTTCGGCATTCCACCCCCCGGTGCAGGGCTACTCAGTGTTTTCACACCACATGACATCCCGGTTCCTAAAAGGGCTGGATCGGTCTTTCCCTTATGCTAGACCCCCGGTCCTGCTCTTGGACCTGAACCTAGTGCTCTCCCGCCTCACAGGGCCCCCTTTCAAGCCCTTGGCCACATGTTCTTGGTCCCACTTGTCATGGAAAGTGGCGTTCCTGGTGGCTATCACCTCAGCCCGCCGGGTCTCGGAGCTTAGGGCCCTGACCTCCGAGCCCCGTATACGGTCTTCCATAGGGATAAGGTCCAGTTCCGCCCGCACCCAGCTTTTCTGCTGAAGGTAGTCTCGGCTTTTCACATGGATCAGGACATTTTCCTCCTGGTCCTCTGTCCTAAGCCCCATTCCTCCAATGAGGAACGACGCCTGCACATGCTAGATGTGCTTAGAGCGCTGGTCTTTTACTTAGATAGAACCAGGCCATTCCAGAAATCCCCTCAGCTGTTTATTGCATCGGCCGAGTGCGTGAGGGGGCGACCGGTTTCCACCCAGTGGATTTCCCTCTGGATCACCTTGTGCATACGCACGTGTTACGACCTGACAGGGGTTCCCCCGCCTCCTATAGTAAAGGCTCATTCGACGAGAGCTCAGGCCTCGTCAGCTGCCTACGTGGCTCATGTCCCTATTCAGGACATCTGCAGGGCTCCTACATGGTCCTCTGTCCACACCTTTTCGTCGCACTATGCGATCGTCTCCCAAACGCGGGATGACGCCTGGTTTGGTAGGGCGGTACTCCGCCCGGGTAACCCTTAAACTCCTACCCACCTCCATCAGGTATAGCTTTGAGTCACCTACTGTGGAATACACATGAGCAATCACTCGAAGAAGAAAGGACAGTTACCGGTTCCGTAACTGGCGTTCTTCGAGATGTGTTGCTCAGGTGTATTCCACATCCCGCCCTCCTTCCCCTCTGTCGGAGTTATCTGGCAAGAAGGAACTGAGGGTGGGGGGAGCACGCAGCCCCCTTTATAGCGTGATATAGAGGTCCAGGGGTTGCAGCGGGGCTCCCCCACTACGGGTACTGCTAAGGGAAAAACTTCTGGCACTGGTGCACGTGGCGAGCACGCACACCTACTGTGGAATACACCTGAGTAACACATCTTGAAGAACGCTAGTTACGGAACAGGTAACTGTCCTTTCCAGGCATCCTGACTGGCACAGAAGGCTGCAAATGAATAGAAATTGCTTGCTGTTTGAATTCACAGACAATATAAAAAACAAAACAAGAACAAAACATGTAGATAGCTTTGCCATCAGCCTGTAGTTATGGTGAAAGAGTAGTTATGGACCAGGCTTCAGGAGTCCAGAGTCCACCCCACAAGCAACTTTGATCTGAGTGGAACGAATTTACAGATCCCAGCTCTGACACTCATGTATCAAAATTTCGTGGTTTATGTAGCCGCTGGGATGATTTTGCAGTACAAAAGTGCACAGTCGGCAAATAAACAAAGCTCTGCCAAGTCATTCTTTCAGCGGGTCTGTTTCCTTCTATCTGTGTCTTTTATTTTCCATTGGTACAGTGAAGGTGAACGATCTCTGAAGATGTGATCCAAACTGAGTCAATGGTAGTTAATTTGCTTCTGACATCTGCAACGCAACTCCATTTTCATCAGAAAGAGGCAGTGCCACATCACAGAAAAAACACTGTTGAATTAGTTATTGCTGACAAGTAATAGCACTTTAACATGAGCTGTTGACTGGTCCACTCTCTGAGTGAAGCAGCTCCTGCTTTGTATCAATCGACACCTTTTCCCAGCAAAACCTGTACTTGTTTGCCATCCTGAAAGAGAGAGCTTTTGGGCCTGATTTTAACTTATATCCATTGGCTTCCAGGGCAGCTGCAGGTGTCAATATGATCCAGATTTTGTCTGTATTTTATTCCCTGGTTCACTGGATATAATAGGGTTGCCTCAACATTGAGTTCCAGGAATTTTTCTGGGTTGATAGGGAGCCTTCTCTTCACCAGACTGATGGTGTTAGGACTGGAGAGAAGTGTGGCAGCTTTGCATATATCTCGAAGAGCTTTACAAAGGTGGTATGACCAGGGCCGGCTCCAGGCACCAGTTTACCAAGCAGGTGCTTGGGGCGGCCACTTCGGAGAGGGGCGGCACGTCCAGCTGTTCGGCGGCAATTTGGCGGACAGTCCCTCACTCCTGCTCGGAGCAAAGGACCTCCAGCCGAATCGCAATCGCGGCTTTTTGTTTGTTTGTTTGTTTGTTTGTTTGGCTGCTTGGGGCGGCCAAAACCCTGGAGCCGGCCCTGGGTATGACATCGACATCCTCATTTTACTCATGAGTCACTGCTAAGGCATAGAGAGGGGCAGCGACGTGGCCATGGTCATGCAGGGCGTCCCTGGCAGAGCTGCCAATCAATTGCAAATCTTTTGACACCCAGCTCCTATGTTCAGTTGACGGGACAACAGCTCTCCTTTATAACGTGGAGGCAGGGAGACTCCTCCTCAGCTTCATTGAAGGTTAGACGCTGCATATGTGAGGCGTAGCCTTTTGTCCATTATTGCCAACTGTATTACCTCCCACCCTCTGCCACTGAATCCTCCTCTGTGGAGAAATGCTATGTCTTCATCCACCATGCCCACTGGGACTTCCAGGAGGTACATGCTTGATTTGCTGAAAGTCCAGTCCGAAAGCATGGCTCCTCTTTGAAAGAAGAGTGTTGGGGTAGCCTCTCCTAACTCTCCTTCCTGTGTGTAGTCAGCAGATCTGTTCGCTTTAATGCCTGAGAATAAGTTTCAGCTGCTTCTGCCGTGCAGTGAGACCAGCTGTGGGAGAGGGAGCTGGGGTTCATTTCTTCTTGTGAATCATTAGCAGTGGCTCGTAATTCTGGGTGCCCAACGCAAGACTCTCTAAGGGGCCAGATTTTCCTGATTCTCAATACTTTCTGGAAATCTAAAGGTATCTTGAGTTGGCCTCCCCGACCCACTGGTCAGTCTGAGAAATGTAGGTGTAGACGCACTGGGACTGCACAGATGTAACTATGAGGGTGCAGTATTTCTTGCGGAGTGTTTATTGCTTCTGGTGATGTCCAAAGAGGAAAGAACCTGGGTTGACTCAGAAAAACCCCTCTGTTTCTTCTCTCCACCCTCCCCCACTGAAAGTGCCTTCCCCGTCAAATGCTGAAAACTTCCATTTAAACTGATAGACTATGAAAGTGTTAAAAATGCACAGTTCTGCAGCCTCCCCCAAGTGATTTATGATAGGTTAGAGCAGGGGTGCCTTTGTGCCTCTTTGTGCACCACAGGATTGTCATCTGGTGCATCTCTAGGTGCCAGAATCACAGAACCCTTTCTGGTTCCCCCCACAAAGCATTCAGTGTGACATTTGACCTGCAGCATGTCCATGCAGCTGCACTGAATGCAGGGGCTGTGTCCTTACACGCTTTACACTGCCAGCTTTACCCATTTGTTCCTGTAGTCCTCGTATGAGCAAGAGCAGCTTTCCTCTCATCTAGAGTCTATTTAGTTTGCATATATTGCTGAAATGATTGCTAGATTTCATCAGACGAGGGGCACATCTTTCCTAATAGCCTATGTAATTTCTTCCAGAGGGACGCATTGCATTAAAGCTTTAATCCAGTAAGCTGTTGAGGGAGTACGCTCAGATTTCCATGTGCTTGCTATTGGTCTTTTGGATGGCGCTAATGCTACACTGGAGAATTTACCCTTTTGGAATAGCTGGAGCTATTCAAGAAGGAATTCTCTAGGAGGCATGCTTTGGTGGTAGCAGTCTGCTTTGTTCTGATCCTGCCTGATAAAATCAAGTCCTCTGTGTGGGGGGAGGGAGAGAAGAAGTTTGTTGTCCACATTGTGCCTATTTAGAACAATAATATTAGGGTTTCATGAGTCGTGATCTATGTGGCATGAAATAAATGGTGTAGGAAATTAAAATGTGGTGTTCTGTGACTGTTGTGAACAGTTCTAATTCTAGCTGGATCTCACATGCCTCTCCAGCTTTGCTTTCCGAACTACCTGCTACCTTATGAGCTTCAGAGTTGTGGATCTTCTTGGAATCCCATGTAGCTTGGAAGTGGTTTTATCTAAGAAGCCTTTTCAAGTCAACTGCTCTGGGACTGAGTGTTCTTTAAGTCTCTTGACCATATCACTCCTATGGCTGTTTGGGAAATTAACCAGCTGTGTAAAGACATACTCCTTCCCCGCTCCTCCCCCTGGAGTTCAGAGCTCTGATCTCGTTTGCAAACGGAAATCAGTTTGGTTTCCTGACCTTAATGGATTTTGTCCATATTACAAAACCCTCTTTGCAGTTTGGTATGACTGACGACCTTTGCTCCAGAGAGGCCTGGGATTGGGATAATAGGGGTGAGATAGGTCAGAATCAAAGGATGCAGATAAAGCACGGGGATGCAGGATTCGATTATTGGGTGGTGGTAGAAGGGGTTGTAGGTGAAGGGTGAGGTGCTTTAGGGGGCCCCAGGACTAGAACAGCAGGGATATTGCAAAGCAGAATTCTGTGGTGTTATGGGAGGAAGGGGACAGATTGTATTATCCCATTGTGTCAATCCCAAACAGTTTAGTCAATTTTATTTTCATCTAGGTTATGTCCTTGGCACTGGTGGCTATGTGGGCATATAGAATTACACCTTGTCTTGTCTTTTTTCCCTTTCCTATCCTCTTGTCCCTCTCTGCAAGAGGATAAGTGATTTGGGGAAAGCTTCATTCATTTTTCATTCTCAACCAGCAGTGCAGTTGTTGACTGTGTTGGCAATTGCCTTTGATGTGTATTTACAGGGACAGTGACCTGTAGAAGAGGTAAATCGGGGACACGAAGCTAGTGTTTGGGATGGAAGCTTACCACGGCCTGCTCGTACGTGTGCTCGTAGGTATTGCACGAGGCTCGCATGCTTTTCAGGCTGGGCAGGTTTGCCTCACTCCTTTGTCCTGCTTTGTAACTGGTCACTTTTTATGGATTTTAAAGCCAGAAGAATCCATTATGATCATCTAGCATGACCTGCATACCTCCACCCAGTGAGTCCTGTCTCTAACCTAACAACTTGTGGTTGAATTGCATTTGTTAAGAGGGCATCCAGGCTGGGTTTCAAGTCTCCAAACGATGGAGAATCCACCACCACCATGGGTAAGTTGTCCCAGTGGTTAATTCTTCTCTGTTTGCTGTCTTACACTTCCAGTCATTGGCTCTTATTATGTCTTTGGCTGCTAAATGAAAGAGCCCTCTTATTGTCGGTATTTTCAGTGCAGTGTATTATTATGGTGACTTAGCTGGGTGCCTTGTGAGATGGTATCCAGTTTCCGGAGTAATACAAAAAAGGGATGCACATAGCCCTCTGTGCTCCATTCCCAGTCTCCTGTCTCTCCCCATCTCTGCAATACACAGTCCATTTTCAGGGCATCTCTGTCCACTTCCAGGAGTGACTGTCTAGACTAGGCAAATAAGCTTCTCTCTAGGGTTGGCCATAACAAGCTAATGTGGCTTTAATGTGTCAGACCCTGTCTACATTAGGTGCTAAGTGGTGTTTGGAAACATGTTAACTAAAACGAGTTACCTAGCAAGTTTTAAGATGCCACCTGCTTTGTTAGTCTGGACTGCTAAGTAGTTGAAATGAGGGGACCTAATGGACATTCTAGGATATGTTGGGTATTGTCTTCTACTGTATCCCTACTTGTGGGGCTTAGCTTTTATGTGGAGAGGAGAAGAGCCCCATAGTTTGCTACACACTGAAGAGAGAGATGCTCGGTTCCTTGTTTTCACCTTGAAGGCCCTTAAGCTGACACCATCCTGCTCTGCTGCTCAATTTACTTATTGTGCCATTGACCACGCCTTTGCTCTGCCAGCAGTCCCAGATTTCACTGCCTGTCCATCAGCCTGTCCCATAAGTGTTACCACCCTTCCTGCCCAAGCTTCTGTGGTACCACTTTATTCCCCTTAAGTCTTAAGACTCCTCCTTAAAACTCACCTGTGCTGAGAGGACTCCCAGGCAATGCCAGCTGAGGGTGGCTAGTTAGGCAGCCATCCAGGCTGACATGCTCATTGTGCTGAGGTACTGTTGTATGGCTAATTCCCTCCGCCCCAGCTCCCCAGTTTTGTTTGGTTCCCTTGTTGGGTTCTGTTGTTACCTAGGCTGGAAACTTTTTGAGGCTGGGGTTGCCTTTTTAAAAAATATTTGTATTGTACCTAGCACTGTGGGGTGCTGCTGCCTGACTGTGGCCTTTTGGTGCTTCCGTTGTACAAATAATAACAGGCTCATATACACACCTGCAAGAAAGTCCTGTTCAAAACATGGGGTGTGGGATACCCAATGGTTAATTGTTTCATGATGGCTAGGATTAGATCAGCTGCTATCATCAAAGAGAAACAGACCTCTGCAGAATGTCACTACGCAGTGGAAAGAGTTGCAAGCAAGGCAGCTGTGCCACTATTTCTCCCAAATCATTGGTCAGCTTGTACACAGGAACGGCACAGACTGCTAGATTGTACAGTGGGTGGGCTATGTGGAGAGCTTGCACAACAATGGCTTAAGGAACTAGCATGACTGCAAGCAGCTCCCCCCGCCCACACACACACATAAAAACGGCATCCTGGACAAGTTACCTTTAGGCCAAGTTCTGCCCTTGAATGCACATCTTGTTCCCTAAGTGGGAGCCCTGGGAATGGTGCAGATTGGGGGTCTGACCATCCACTGGGAAGGCGGGAGATCACTCAGGGATGGTTAGAGAGGCAGGAGTTAAGAGTTTGCTTTTGCCCAGACTGGAGGGGGGTGGAACAAGGGTGGGGCCTCAGGGGAGGCGAGCAAGAAGGTGCAGAATGAGGGCAGAACCTTGAGGAAAGGGGTGGAGTGGGGGTGGAGCACCCCCAGGGAAAAGTAGACGTCGGCACCTATGAAACTTCAGATTACAACTGAATTAAAAGCTATAACGCTTTTAGTTTTTAATAGTCCTACTCATGACATGCTCTGCATTTTTCTCAGCTTGGACAATGAAAATAGACTAGCCTGGTCTGTGGTCTGCCAAATGGTGCAGAGGGCACATGCTGCTGTTCTGCAGAGAGCTGGTGGGTCATGGGTGCTAGCTTGGTCCTGTTTTCATCTGTTAAAATGCATGAAAAGAAGCTGGTTAATCAGACTTACTTTAGTTTCTAACCTATTCTTAGTCAGTCTCACGTTTTGCCTCTGCTGCAGTAACATCAGGTTGCAGTGTTACAGTCGCTGCAAGGGAAGGTTTAAAAAGAAGAAATCCCATTTTTATTGACAGTAGGTTTTTACAGTTTCTATATTTTTAAGCTGTAACTGTCTGAGTGCCCCTTTAACTTGAATTTCTGTGTGTCTTATCTCTCACATGACGGTTTACTCTTTTCACTGGGAGTGGAAGGCTTTGTGGTTTTGGTGAGTGTGTCATTTCAGACATTTCAGCGCTCTTGTAAAGGGCCACAGCTGTCCTCGCTAGATCAACAGGCAGCTCTTACTGCCTACATCCAAGGATTGAGTGTGGATGCTTCTAAGTCCTGCCAAAAGTCAGTAGTGGAGTAAATTTTCAGGTCTCTGTAGAGAACAGAACCTTGCAAGAGAAACCACAGGGAATCATTAGTCGCTTTCAGTCAGGAGGGATCTGGAGCTGAGGTTTTAAACATTTGGATGCAAGCTGGATGGGATTTTGACATCTTCTGTTAATTAAAATCTGGCCTTGCCTTTATTCTGTCTTGTCTAATCTAACTCTGTTCTGTTCTGATATTTGAGGGGTCAATTACCATAGTGTATAGGCCCCATAATTAAAGGGCAAAAGGAAACTAAAAGTGAGGAGCTTGTACTCTGCTCGTCAGGCTGCTGCTAGTGTGTGCATGTGCATAATGGAGAGAGGTGCCCTTCTAGGGGCACCAAGAGTTAATCAGGTCTGGCTAACGCTGCAGTGAAGAAGTATCCTGAGAGACATGAATAGTGACAGCTCTCTTTGAGCTGCTTACTGTGGGAGAACCAATGCAAGAGGTGCTTTGCATTTTGCCCTGTTGTCTGTTGGGTGTAGGCTTCCTCTGAATTATTCTGCTCAGATAGTCCATAGCGTAGGGATGTCCCATGAGATCTCTCTGCTTCCAGTTCTCAACTGCATCATCCTGGATCTTGAAAGTCGCAACACCTCTGAATATAATTCTCGTGATGGCTCGTGGATGGGGAAGTGGGCTCTGGGAGAGCCCTGCTGTCATAACTATAAACGGAAGGGTAACAGCCCTCCTGTGTACAATACTATTAAATCCCTCCTTGCCAAAGACTCCAAAATCCTTTTACCTGTAAAGGGTTAAGAAGCTCAGGTAACCTGGCTGACACCTGACCCAAAGGACCAATAAGGGAACAAGATACTTTCAAAACTTGGTGGGGGGGAAGGTTTTTGTTTGTGCTCTTTGTTTTGGGGGTTGTTCGCTCTTGGGACTAAGAGGGACCAGACATCAATCCATGCTCTCCAAATCTTTCTGAACAAGTCTCTCATATTTCAAACTTGTAAGTACAGCCAGGCAAGGCGTGTTAGTTTTATCTTTGTTTTCTCAACTTGTAAATGTACCTTTTGCTAGGGTGTTTACCTCTGTTTGCTGTAACTTTCAACCTAAGGCTAGAGGGGGGTCCTCTGGGCTCTTTAAGTTTGATTACCCTGTAAAGTTATTTTCCATCCTGATTTTACGGAGATAATTTTTACCTTTTTCTTTAATTAAAAGCCTTTTTTAATAACCTGATTGATTTTTCCTTGTTTTTAGATCCAAGGGGGTTGGATCTGGATCCACCAGGAGTTGGTGGGAGAAAGGAGGGGGAATGGTTAATTTCTCCTTATTTTAAGATCCAAGGGATTGGATCTGTGTTCACCAGGGAGTTGGTGGAAGAGTCTCTCAAGGCTACCCAGGGAAGGGAGTTAGCCCATTGGGAGTGGTGGCAGCGGACCAGATCTAAGCTGGTAGTTAAGCTTAGAAGTTTTCATGCAGGCCCCCACATCTGTACCCTAAAGTTCAGAGTGGGGAAGGAGCCTTGACACCTGCCCTGGGCAGTCACAGCTTGGTTAAATACTGGGACATTGCATTGGGCCTGGGAATAAATGGGGAGCCAGCAGAGAGCATGGAGGCCTGGTTTGATGTGCCTGTGAATTTCTACCCTGCCCAGGCGGTGTGCTGCTGCATGAACTGCAGTATTTTGTGGCTGCCCTCAGAAGTGTCAGCTAGAGTGAGTTCCAGCAGTCCAAGCTGGAGGTGGAGGAAGGGATAGCTCAGTGGTTTGAGTATTGGCCTGCTAAACCCAGGGCTGTGAGTTCAATTCTTGAGGGGGCAATTTGGGGATTGGTAATGCTTTGAGCAGGAGGTTAGACTAGATGACCTCCTGAGGTTCCTTCCAACCCTGATATCACTGGTCTACAATTTTTGAGAAGTCGTCTGCTTCAGAGATAAAATGTGCTATTTATTATGTATTTTGATGAGCTGAATTCAAATATGACAATTAAAACAACTAATTGGCTACTGTTTCTAAGATATTTAAGTTTTTACATTTTATGTCTATGTATATTGTGTAGATAGTAGAGTTTTAATCATAAATTGTAAACCTAGGTCTTTTCATGTGTTTATGGTTGCTTTACATGATAATATTTCACCTGTCCTGTTTATGTAACACTTTAAAAATCAGCAAAAGGGTTATATAAATAAAATTTATTATGAACCAAAAGGCAAAAAACTATTATGTACATAGTTTAGTCCTATTCAGTGTCTACTCGACACTTCTTGGCTTGTCTCTTGTATTCATTAAATGGAGCATCTCTTGTCACTGTCCAGCAATAGTCTGCAAGCATTGATGGGCTCCATTTGCCCTGATAGCGTTTCTCCGTTGTTGCAATGTCCTGGTGAAATCGCTCGCCGTGCTCGTCACTCACTGCTCTGCAGTTCGGTGGAAAAAAATGTAGATGAGAGTGTAAAAAATGTATCTTTAGTGACATGTTGCAACCAAGGCTTTTGTATGCCTTGAGGAGGTTTTCCACCAACAACCTGTAGTTGTCTGCCTTGTTGTTTCCGAGAAAATTTATTGCCACTAACTGGAAGGCTTTCCATGCCGTCTTTTCCTTGCCACGCAGTGCATGGTCAAATGCATCATCTCAAAGAAGTTCACGAATCTGAGGACCAACAAAGACACCTTCCTTTATCTTAGCTTCACTTAACCTTGGAAATTTTCCACGGAGGTACTTGAAAGCTGCTTGTGTTTTGTCAATGGCCTTGACAAAGTTCTTCATCAGACCCAGCTTGATGTGTAAGGGTGGTAACAAAATCTTCCTTGATTCAACAAGTGGTGGATGCTGAACACTTTCCCTCCCAGGCTCCAATGACTGTCGGAGTGGCCAATCTTTCCTGATGTAGTGGGAATCTCTTGCACGACTATCCCATTCGCAGAGAAAATAGCAGTACTATGTGTATCCAGTCTGCAGACCAAGCAAGAGAGCAACAACCTTCAAATCGCCACAAAGCTGCCACTGATGTTGGTCATAGTTTATGCACCTCAAAAGTTGTTTCATGTTGTCAAAGGTTTCCTTCATATGGACTGCATGACCAACTGGAATTGATGGCAAAACATTGCCATTATGCAGTAAAACAGCTTTAAGACTCGTCTTCGATGAATCAATGAACAGTCTCCACTCATCTGGATCGTGAACGATGTTGAGGGCTGCCATCACACCATCGATGTTGTTGCAGGCTACAAGATCACTTTCCATGAAGAAGAATGGGACAAGATCCTTTTGACGGTCACGGAACATGGAAACCCTAACATCACCTGCCAGGAGATTCCACTGCTGTAGTCTGGAGCCCAACAGCTCTGCCTTACTCTTGGGTAGTTCCAAATCCCTGACAAGGTCATTCAGTTCACCTTGTGTTATGAGGTGTGGTTCAGAGGAGGAAGATGGGAGAAAATGTGGGTCCTGTGACATTGATGGTTCAGGACCAGAAGTTTCATCCTCTTCCTCTTCCTCGTCTGACTCAAGTGAGAATGACTCTGGTGCATCAGGAACCGGCAGTCCTTCTCCGTGGGGTACTGGGCGTATAGCTGATGGAATATTTGGATAATGCACAGTTCACTTTTTCTTCTTTGACACACCTTTCCCAACTGGAGGCACCATGCAGAAGTAACAATTGCTGGTATGATCTGTTGGCTCTCTCCAAATCATTGGCACTGCAAAAGGCATAGATTTCCTTTTCCTGTTCAACCACTGGCGAAGATTTGTTGCACAAGTGTTGCAGCATATGTGTGGGGCCCACCTCTTGTCCTGATCTCCAATTTTGCAGCCAAAATAAAGGCGATAGGCTTTCTTAACCATAGTGGTTATACTGCGCTTTTGTGATGCAAAAGTCACTTCACCACAAACATAGCAGAGGTTATCTGCACTGTTCACACAATTACAAGGCATCTCTGCTCACTTTGGCTAAACAGAAATGTGTCCCTTTGCAAAATCAAACACTGACAAATAAGAGAGCACGACACTGTATTATTTCTAGAGCTGATATAGGGCAATTTGTTCAGCAGAGTGATGTAAGCTTCGTCATGATTGCATCATCCATGACTTCTAGGAATAACATGATGCAATTCATATAATGTATGACGCAATACCAGCTTCAGATTGCATCATTCATTGTTTTGCCTAAAAAGCAAGTATTGTACAAACCCAGTCATAGATTTATTCATAGATCCAGTCGAAGATGTATTTTAGTAATTTCTGGTTTAAATTGAGATCCCTTCCCCTTATAACTCACTTATCCTCCGCCATTCCCAAGTCAAGGGTCATATATACTGACCCAATAGCATATCTTGAAAACTAGAGCCAATCAACAATTTTAAGCATCATTTTCGTTCTCAGTGACCCAGAATTAGTAAAGTTTGACTACATTTATTTCAGAAGCATTTTGGCTGTAGAGCAGTGAATTGGTAACCGAGTAGACAGATCCTCATTCCATAGGGCTGCACGTGACCTAGTCCAGTGTGTCTTAGCAGTAATAAGAAATTGTGTGTGTGTGTACACACACCTGATCTCATATAGCATGCTTATAACTGATGCTTGGGTGCTCAAAAATGATGTAAAGCCACCCATGGCCATAAGGACTTTCTGCTCTGCTGCTTTCTTATCCCAAATTGTCAGTGTGGATGAGGAAGCTTCTGCTTTTAAGGTGCTTTGCCCTCTTGCCCAGGGAGCTTATTTCTTACCTTGCTAGAAGGCTGTAGCAAAGCGCTGTTAGTATTTATGATGTGTGCATATTGTATCAAATGTGATGTGATGTGGTGCCACCCTGGTGATGAGGTAGGTACATGTGACCTCCAGCTGGTGTGTTAGCATATCTTCCCTCCTGAGCCACTGTTAGGGCCTGCTAGCAAACTCCCCTCTTGCTGTAATGTGCTAATCCTGACTGAAGGTGATGCCCAGCTCAGGGTCCAAAGGGAGTGTAATAAATGTGGGTGCTTCAAGATCCGGCCTTAAGTGCATGAGCAGCCACTTTAACAAATTGCCACACATCAGCAGGCGGGCCAGCGCTGTTACCAAGGCAATAACTAACCCTCTCAATTCGTAGCAACATTGCTGAGCATGGAGATCAGGAATCCACTGGTCTCTTGGCTCCTTGGGGATACAGGCATTGAAATGCCAGCACTCCCTAACCTGAGGGCAGCGTTTCTGACGTGAAAGGGGCTTATTTTTACACTGGTTGCTTTGGGTTTCTGGAGGTGAAATAATCCCTGTCCAGGCACCACTGGAGATCTGTTCTGAGGACATACATGGCACATGGTGTTGTGTGCACTGGGGTGAATCACCCTGTTGAAGATATTTCTTTGGCAGGTGTGTTTGTCGGCCTGTTGGGATTTTTGACCATTTACTGATCCTCCATTTTTTAACTCTTGCAGCTGTCTTCAGTGTGTTGGAATGCTGAACCTGGGAACAGCATTGCAGCTTCAATGCCATTGGTTTCATATCTAAATCAGCCCCTTTTTCGAAGATACCTGGCTGTCTCAGTAGGCAGTATGGGTGTGGGGAGTGCATGTGTTGTAGGGAGAGGAAGTCTTGGCTGTACTCAGACAGGTAGGGCTGTACAGCGTCACAGGCATGCCCTTCTTCCCCTCCATTTAGAAGGTAATATTCGCATTGATAGACTGATTTACTCTTACGGGCGCTACAGCATTGTTGCTCAGACAGCCATTCTTGGTGAGTTTCTATCAGCCTGCTCCGTATCTCCTGCACTGGTTCTTTTCCCTTGCCTTTTTTATCCCGAAGAACTTGGTGGTGGAGTCAGTCACTTGCCACTGGCTACATGGTAATTGTGCTGACACTGTTTGATATGAAGTAGTGGGGTAAATAAAGAATTGGGGCCCCAGCAGGAAAGACTTGCTGTGGAGCAGATGAGGCAGAACACAGTCATTTGTGCAGAATGTAGGTCTCTATTCTGCCAGTACATTCTGGTCTCTTCTAGTCTGAAATACGTATTTTGTGTGATCCAAAGGATGCAGTGGTGGTGACAGGGAGGAGGGAGTGTCTCTGACAATGAGAAGCAAGGATCTGTGCCTGCACAAGTGGAGGAAATGATGCCCTTTCTGGAATAAGGGAAGAGAAAGATGGGCAAATGGGGCTGTCCATGTTCTTGTTTAAATTAGAAGTGTGTGTCTGTGGGTGATCCAGAGAAGAACATAAGAACGGCCGTACCGGGTCAGACCAAAGGTCCATCTAGCTCAGTATCCTGTCCACTGACAGTGGCCAATGCCAGGTGCCCCAGAGGGAGTGGACCAACAGGCAATGAGCAAGTGATCTCTCTCCTGCCATCCATCTCCATCCTCTGACAAACAGAGGCTAGGGACACCATTCCTTACCCATCCTGGCTAACAGCCATTAATGGACTTAAGCACCATGAATTTATCCAGTTCTCTTTTAAACGCTGTTATAGTCCTAGCCTTCACAACCTCCTCAGGTAAGGAGTTCCACCAGTTGACTGTGCGCTGCGTGAAGAAGAACTTCCTTGTATTTGTTTTAAACCTGCTGCCTATTAATTTCATTAGGTGACCCCTAGTTCTTGTATTATGGGAATAAGTAAATAACGTTTCCTTATCCACTTTCTCCACATCACTCATAATTTTATATACCTCTATCATATTCCCCCTTAGTCTTCTCTTTTCCAAGCTGAAGAGTCCTAGCCTCTTTAATCTCTCCTCATATGGGACCCGTTCCAAACACCTAATCATTTTAGTTGCCCTTTTCTGAACCTTTTGTAGTGCCAGTATATCTTTTTTAGATGAGGAGACCACATCTGTACGCAGTATTCGAGATGTGGGCGTATCATCGATTTATATAAGGGCAATAATATATTCTCAGTCTTATTCTCTATCCCCTTTTTAATGATCCCTAACATCCTGTTTACTTTTTTGACCGCCTCTGCACACTGCACGGACATCTTCAGAGAACTATCCACGATGACTCCAAGATCTTTTTCCTGACTTGTTGTAGCTAAATTAGCCCCCATCATATTGTATGTATAATTGGGGTTATTTTTTCCAATGTGCATTACTTTACATTTATCCACATTAAATTTCATTTGCCATTTTGTTGCCCAATCACTTAGTTTTGTGAGAACTTTTTGAAGTTCTTCACAGTCTGCTTTGGTCTTAACTATCCTGAGCAGTTTAGTATCATCTGCAAACTTTGCCATCTCACTGTTTACCCCTTTTTCCAGATCATTTATAAATAAGTTGAATAGGATTGGTCCGAGGACTGACCCTTGGGGAACACCACTATTTGCCCCTCTCCATTCTGAGAATTTACCATTAATTCCTACCCTTTGTTCCCGGTCTTTTAACCAGTTCTCAATCCATGAAAGGACCTTCCCTTTTATCCCTTGACAATTTAATTTACTTAAGAGCCTTTGATGAGGGACCTTGTCAAAGGCTTTCTGGAAATCTAAGTACACTATGTCTACTGGATCCCCCTTGTCCACATGTTTGTTGACCCCTTCAAAGAACTCTAATAGATTAGTAAGACACGATTTCCCTTTACAGAAACCATGTTGACTGTTGCTCAACAGTTTATGTTTTTCTATGTGTCTGACAATTTTATTTTTAACTATTGTTTCGACTAATTTGCCCAGTACCGACTTTAGACTTACCGGTCTGTAATTGCCGGGATCACCTCTAGAGCCCTTTTTAAATATTGGCGTTACATTAGCTAACTTCCAGTTATTGGGTACAGAAGCCGATTTAAAGGACAGTTTACAAACCTTAGTTAATATTTCTGCAACTTCACATTTGAGTTCCTTCAGAACTCTTGGGTGAATTCCATCTGGTCCTGGTGACTTATTAATGTTAAGTTTATCAATTAATTCCAAAACCTCCTCTCATGACACTTCAATCTGTGATAGTTCCTCAGATTTGTCACCTACAAAAGCCGGCTCAGGTTTGGGAATCTCCCTAACATCCTCAGCCGTGAAGACTGAAGCAAAGAATCCATTTAGTTTCTCCGCAATGACTTTATCGTCTTTAAGCGCTCCTTTTGTATCTCGATCATCAAGGGGCCCCACTGGTTGTTTAGCAGGCTTCCTGCTTCTGATATATTTAAAAAACATTTTATTACCTTTGGAGTTTTTGGCTAGCTGTTCTTCAAACTCCTCTTTGGCTTTTCTTATTACATTCTTGCACTTAATCTGGTAGCGTTTATGTTCCTTTCTATTTGCCTCACGAGGATTTGACTTCCACTTTTTAAAGGAAGTCTTTTTATCTCTCACTGCTTCTTTTACATGTTTGTTAAGCCACGGTGGCTCTTTTTTAGTTCTTTTACTGTGTTTCTTAATTTGGGGTATACATTGAAGTTGGGCCTCTATTATGGTGTCTTTAAAAAGCCCCCATGCAGCTTGCAGGGATTTCACTTTAGTCACTGTACTTTTTAACTTCTGTTTAACTAACCCCCTCATTTTTGCATAGTTCCCCCTTTTGAAATTAAATGCCACAGTGTTGGGCTGTTGAGATGTTCTTCCCACCACAGGGATGTTGAATGCTATTGTATTATGGTCACTATTTCCATGCGGTCCTGTTATAGTTACCTCTTGGACCAGCTCCTGCGCTCCACTCAGGACTAAATCTAGAGTTGCCTCTCCCCTTGTGGGTTCCCATACCAGCTGCTCCATGAAGCAGTCATTTAAAGTATTGAGAAATTTTATCTCTGCATTTCGTCCTGAAGTGAAATGTTCCCAGTCAATATGGGGATAATTGAAATCCCCCACTATTATTGGGTTCTTAATTTTGATAGCCTCTCTAATTTCCCTTAGCATTTCATCAACAATGTCACTGTCCTGGTCAGGTGGTCTATAATAGATCCCTAATGTTATATTCTTATTAGAGCATGAAATTTCTATCCAGAGAGATTCTATGGAACATGTGGATTCACTTAAGATTTTTACTTCATCTGATTCTACATTTTCTTTCACATATAGTGCCACTCCTCCCCCGCACGGCTGTTCTGTCCTTCCGATATATTTTGTACCTCGGAATGATTGTGTCCCATTGATTGCTCTCAGTCCATCAGGTTTCTGTGATGCCTATTATATCAATATCCTCCTTTATCACGAGGCACTCTAGTTCATCCATCTTATTATTTAGACTTCTAGCATTTGTGTACAAGCTCTTTAAAAACTTGTCACTGTTTATTTGTCTGCCGTTTTCTGATGTGTCCGATTCTTTATGTGAATGTTTATCATCTGATCTGGCCCTTACATTATCCTCCTCCATCCTCTGCTCCTGACTGTAACCTGGAGATTCTATCGTTAGACTCTCCCCTAAGAGAAGTCTCTGTCCAATCCACATGCTCCTCTGCAGCAGTCGGCTTTCCCCCATCTCCTAGTTTAAAAAATGCTCTACAACCCTTTTAATGTTTAGGGCCAGCAGTCTGGTTCCACTTTGGTTTAGGTGGAGCCCATCTCTCCTGTATAGGCTCCCCCCTTCCCAAAAGTTTCCCCAGTTCCTAATGAATGTAAACCCCTCCTCTCTACACCATCGTCTCATCCACGCATTGAGACTCTCAAGCTCTGCCTGCCTACCTGGCCCTGCGCGTGGAACTGGGAGCATTTCTGACAATGCCACCATAGAGATCCTGGATTTCAGTCTCTTCCCTAGCAGCCTAAATTTGGCCTCCAAGACATCTCTCCTACCCTTCCCTATGTCATTGGTACCTACATGTATCACGACCACTGGCTCCTCCCCAGCACTACACATAAATCTGTCTAGATGCCTTGACTGATCCGCAACCCTTGCACCAGGCAGGCAAGTCACCATGCGGTTCTCCTGGTCATCACAAACGCAGCTATCTACGTTTCTAATGATCGAATCTCCCATTACTAACACCTGCCTTTTCCTAGCAACTGGAGTTCCCTCCCCCGGAGAGGCAACCTCAGTGCGAGAGGTAACCCCAGCACCATCTGGAAGGAGGGTCCCAACTATGGGAAGGTTTCCCTCTGTTCCTGTTGACTGCTCTGCTTCCCTGGGCCTTTCATCCTCCTCAACAGCACAGGGGCTGTCTGAACGGAGGTGTCCCGGAAAGCCTCATCAACATACCTCTCTGTCTCCCTTCGCTCCTCCAGTTCTGCTACCCTGGCCTCTGCTACTCTGCTACAAAGTCCGTACGTGGTCTCTGACGGCCAGGAGCTCCTTGCACCGAATGCACACGTACGCCACCCACCCACAGGGCAGGTAATCATACATGCTGCACTCAGTGCAATAAACTGGATAGCCTACACTCTGCAGCTTGGCTTCTGCCTGCATTGTCTCCTAGTTAATGAAAGGGTTGTTTAAGCAAAAGGTTTTGAATGTAGTTTGGTTTATAGGTTTTAAGGGGAATAAAGGGACCCCTGCTCCCTTCCCACTCCCCTTCCAAACTCCCTTGCGAAACTCCCTGTTAGCAGCCCCTGGTCGCAAAAGCTCCCTGGTCGCTTGTGCGCTGCTTTATAAAGCCCTTGCCTATGTGAAGGCATTCAGAAGAGCTGCAAGCTGGGGCTGATGGTGTTGAGAAGAGGGTACCTGCCACTAACGTGGGAGCTGTGAGTTTCAATCCTGTAGGGCAGCATGCCATAGCAATTTGGGAGGAGCTTTGTGGCGTCCTAGATGCACAGGAGGTAATGAGACTGCGGGGATGCCAGAAGCAAGCGGCAAGCTCGCTGTAGTGCAGTGATGGTCCCAGAGATGTCCTGATGCGATGCGCTCTGGTGGTGTTAAGAAAAAAAAAGCCAGTGCAGTTCTGGTCTGGACTCCAGGCATGTGGAGGCGTCACTTTATGAAGTGGTATTCTCTCCATATGGCTCTGGTGAGATTGCACCTGGCAGCCACCAGCTGCAAGGAATTCAGAAAAGAACAAAATCATGAAGGGCTGGAGGCACTGATTTGTGGGGAAAGATCAAAAGAACTATATGAATATATTGTGGCTAAAGGAAAGTGAGAGGTATGATCACTAGAACCATAGCAAGGTTGTAAAATCCAAGGGAGAGGAATTGTTTAGAGTTGTAATTTGATTTTACGAGAATTAGTGGGAGGACATTAAGCAGCGGTAAATTGAAGAGAAATACTGGGAAACTCCATGGAATAATTTCCCTGAAGGACTGTTGGAAGCACTGGCACTTGAGTCATTTGAAATTGGATGGGACAAGCACTTAATGTACTGTAGCAAATAGCCCTGCAGTGGTCAGGGGATGGAGAGAGGAGACCTATTCTCTGATTTGTATGGTTCTTAGAAATGTATTACTACATCAGTCAATCTGTGAGCGATCTCCTGTGACCAGCAGTTAATGGTGTTTATTGACTAGTTCATACTGTAGCTTTTTAATATTCCACTGTGTCAATTTGTAGAGTTAGAAACTGTCTGCTCTGTGTAGTTCAGCTGGCATTGCAGTACATTCCCTCTGGTAATTAGTTTGGCTGGTGGAATCATCCCTATTGCCGACCTTGGCTCAAGCCTGATCAATCAAAGGCAAATAAATTGTTCAAAGTGCTGCTTCTCCCCCGCTACAGGGATAAAAGGGCCGAAAGCTGAGAAAATGGGGTAAGAAGATAAAACTGGAAAGTGAGCCAGTCTTGAGAGACTAGTAAACAAACAGCACTTAAACTTCCCCCTCCCCCCATGGTGTGTTTCAGGCACACAGAACTGTGCCCCCACCACCAAGACACTAATAAGAAACCTGGGGTGGCGCTGTTCTGCAGAACCATCTCTTATGAAGATCAGGGCCTCTCAGATCTTCTCATATCACAATCACAGCTCTGCCAAACTGCTCCAGCTAATCCTCCCACCATTCCATATAGCTACACCTAACACAGTGAGTGCAGTTGGAGTGCCTGCACATAACTCCCAGTGGTGCTTGCCAGCTCCAAGGGACAGAGTGAAGATGGTGTTGGTGGGTACCTTAACTCTTTTTAGTTCCTGTTTTTCAGAGGTTTGAGTTCTGCTGAACTGAAGGGCACGGTATGCCACTGGGCAGAGGACCTCCTTCATAACACAGTCCAGAGAACCTCATCCTATAACTTCTGCATCAATCTGGTAACTTCTCTCTGAGCTAGAGCATGAGCTGACAATGGCCCTTTAAACAGAAGTATTTCAAGGTGTTTGGGGTTTTTCATTACTGTTCAAACTAGTACACAGGCTCTCTGCTTTACTGTTTTTATTCCCAGGCTGAGACTTACAAATTCTGCACCCTTTTTCCTTTCCTCTCTAGGTCTGGAGAAGGGCTGATGTTTAGGTGAGGGAAGAACTTGGCAAGAAATAAAAGGGCAGGGAGATGGTGACCAGCCAGCTTCAGAGAATGAGAGATCAATAATGATAAGAGAATAAAAATATCAAAGCCTCGTGCTTGAAGAGCGAGGATGTCCTTCACCACTTTGGGCTGGAAACTAGGCACTGCCTCAGCCTTCACCATACGCTTCCCTTAGGTTCCTAAGAGGTCCTCCTCTCCCCCAAACAGAAGGCTGTAAATCCCTACACCTGTCAGGGAGGGGGGCAAAGCAACCTAGTCCACCCTTCCTTCAGGGGATCCCTTTAGGGAACCTTTAAAAGAAGAATGGTGAATTGTTGAGGATATTATGGTAATATAATTGATAGAATTTCTAAGGTGCCAGTCACTGTGGTGTCTAAATGCTATAGTCCTAATGTAACTGTATGCCGGTTGGAGGGTCAGCATCTCACTTCTCCAGCATATCCCCTTCCAACTTGAAACTGGGGATACAAATGTCAGCCTAATCCTTTGGGTCTGAGCTGAACCTCACGAAGGTGCAAGTGGGCAATAAATAATTGTGGTGATGAAATCCTATGGATTATGTACAAGGAATGGAAACTGATTGGGAAATGATAGAAGCCATCTGCTGCAGACCATCAGGACGGGAGTAGGGGACAGGGATGGGTGAAGTGAGGATGAAAAATTCCTCGGCGGTACTCGAAAGCACAGGAAACAATACTTGTAGGCAACATCAGCTACCCAGATACCTGTAGCATGTGGTTCCTAAATTATGCAGAAATCAACTTCCTGATCCAGAAGGAAGTGAACCTAACCAGAAGAGCCATCTTGGATGTACCTGTGATTGACAGGGTGGAACTGATCAGAGACCTGAGAATAGCAGGGAAGCCTATCAAAAATTAAGATGGGCACAAGTAATTCTTTATTAATCCAGCCAGTTTATTTCTGTTATTTTCTGTTACTCTCTAGATGCTTAGCTTTCTTTCTCAATGCTGACTGTTATTTTTCTGGGGACTGTAGATAGTCTGTAGAATAGTAATGGCCAGGATTACTTTCCTTTCCTTTGTTAACTTCTTTTTACCACACTGTCTCCACCTTCAGTGCAGAACATCCTCCATTTGCCATAATTTCTCAGAAACCATTGTTTGTGGTTCAGTAAGCAGTGAACTATTTTCTCTGACAAATGATGCTGGTGTACAACTGGGTTTGTGTAGTTTGGGACAAGTCTTGGTTCCTTTACTCATGTAAAGTAATGAGCAGGATTTAGCTCATGTGTTCAGTTTTTTTCCCTTCCCTTCATCTGGTCAGTGCTGCTTTACAAAGTCTTCATTACTTCCTAATTGTGCAAACTTCTTTTCTTGTAAAGGATCTTAGTGCCTCAAAGATTGGAGAGCTATTAATTTCATCTTCCCCTCTATTTTTAAAGGGACCAACTTTCCTTCTTCTCTAGTTACCAAAGCCTTTCTCATTTCTCCTGCCCCTCCCCCCAATTAACCACTTTGGCTGCTATTAACTCATTTGGCTTTTGTGCTGACCTTCTCTCTCCCTTGCAAGGCTGGACTAGCTGTGTATGCATTGTTTGAGGGGAAGGAAGAAGGGACTCACCTGTTTTGGACTGTGATCATCTGCAGAGTAACTTGATAACAACTGTAGAAAGTTGCAGACCAGAAGAGCCCTTTCAAGTGGAGATGAAATAACTTTTTTGTGAGAGCTTTCTGACAAGGGAGAGCAGCAGCTCATTCCCAATGATCTATGGAGTTGAGAAGGAAAGTAGAGTCTCCTTTTACCACACTGGCAAGGACTAAACGCTGATGGATTGCTGTGGGCATCCATGCTGATTGGATCCACTTACTCATAGCTGCTGTTCAGCACAGTGAATGCTGGCTCCCCTCTCGTTCTCCCTCTCTTTCTGTTTTATATCAAATGATGCCTTTGCACCCTCACTGAATGCTTCTTCACGGAAATGAATTTTGAGCTGATCTCGGCCATAAATATTCATTTGTATGAAAGGATACACACCATACTGGACTCTTCGTACCATGGAGCAGCAGTGGGTCAGGAGATGAGCCCTCTTATGCAGGTATTTTGGGAAGTGCAGGGAAGGTGTGTGGTTGGTGATGCGGTGCTGACACCTCCACAGAAAACAAAGGCAGAGGGTAGCATTCAGGAAGGAGAGTTCAGTGTTTTAAAGATATTGCTGTGATAGTCATCTTACTCACCTTCAGGATGTCTGGATTTGTTTCATGTGTAGGAAAGCTGCTCAAATTACTAGGTAATTGTGGGGCTCTGAAGTCTTCCCTGCACAGTTCAGTGCTCTTTCTGTTAGAATGCGCCATTGTAACTATAACTTGGACCATGCTACAGCAGGATTTGCTGCTGTTTGCTACTGAAATTATAAGGTACTAATTTTACTACATGGATTCTGTTCCAGCAACTTGTCAATGATACACTAGGCAAATTAGTAAATTAATGTGGCTGTTGTAATACCATGTACCAGCTCTGAAATTCATACATAGTACAATATAACTGATAATTAAAGTGGAAATGCCTGGTGGTACTGAAATTATAGTGCATCCAGTACTCTATACTTTTTATTATAACTCTTAATATTTAGCACTTGCATAGTGCTTTCCATCATCAAAAAACCCCATACACGCTTTCAAACTTCTGCTTTCATTTTCTTCTTTTGGAGTGACTTTCAATGTTAAGGAGTGAAAGTTTGGACAGCACTGGTTATAGGAGTGCAAAGTGCAGGCATGCTTTTTGCAAGCTTCCATCCTAGCTGTGTCAATGCACTCATGCCCTGGCTATTTCAGTGCTGATCTTCCACTGAGCTGTGCCAAATAAGGCATCTTATTACTAAGGGCCAGCAGGTAAGCATTTTCCCCGGTGTACTAATGGAACTATATATATATTTATATATCACTGATTCGGCAGTGGGTTTGTGTTTATGTGGTTCTCACAGAAGAGACGTCTTTTTGAGTAATTGTCAGCTAAACTGAGTTGCCTGAAGTTATGCTGCAAGGTACATTGACCACATTTTGCTCTTATGTGGGTGTGTAAATTCAGAGTAACTGCATTGAGTTCAGTGCATTGCTTCAACTTTACACTGGTGTGTGATCACAAATTGACACAACAGCCTGTATGTTTGTGCTAAATATGCCTGTGCTTTCATAGAATCATAGAATATCAGGGTTGGACGGGACCTCAGGAGGTCATCTAGTTCAACTCCCTGCTCAAAGCAGGACCAATCCCCAACTAAATCATCCTAGCCAGGGCTTTGTCAAGCCTGACCTTAAATACCTCTAAGGAAGGAGATTCCACCACCTCCCTAGTTAACCCATTCCAGTGTGTCACCACCCTCCTAGTGAAAATTTTTTTCCTAATATCCAACCTAAACCTTCCCCACTGCAACTTGAAACCATTACTCCTTGTTCTGTCATCTGCTACCACTGAGAACAGTCTAGATCCATCCTCTTTGGTACCCCCTTTCAGGTAGTTGAAAGCAGCTATCAAATCCCCCCTCATTCTTCTCTTCTGCAGACTAAACAATACCAGTTCCCTCAGCCTCTCGTCATAAGTGCTCCAGCCCCCTAATTGTTTTTGTTGCCCTCCACTGGACTCTTTCCGATTTTTCCACATCCTTTTTGTAGTGTAGGGCCCAAAACTGGACACAGTACTCCAGATAAGGCCTCACCAATGCCGAATAGAAGGGAATGATCACGTCCCTTGTTCTGCTGGCAGTGCTCCTACTTATACAGCCCAAAATGCCGTTAGCCTTCTTGGCAACAAGGGCACACTGTTTCATAGGTCTCTAAAAGCCAGCAGCAGTCACTCCAGGGTTGTAGGTAGGCTGAAGTCATCCCTTCTTTCTTTTCATACCAGGCAATATGTGTGTGCTTTTCCAAAGAGGATGAGACTCGAGGGAATCTTTTACACACCAAAATGCAGGATATTCAGTGATCTAATTAAAAATGTGGATTCTGACAGAGGGGATGTTGGCATATACAGTAGAGATCAGCTTGCATTTTAAGGCTCATAAAAGGTGTTCTAGGTTGTAATGAATAAATCTGTTTGACTGTTAACTATAACACCTAATGATGCAGGAAATTTTTTTTTATATTTGAAATAATTCAATATTCCTGCACTCTTCTCCAAACTGCCAGAAGCCTTGTAACCTGGATTTATCATAGAAATGTTGAATGGCTTGTATGTTCTGTGTTTCACAGTCTTCTGTTCTACTTTTACTTAATTTTTTCCCTGTTGGACTTGCTTCTTTAAGCAAATGCTGAACTGTGCCCTGCAGACCTGGTTCACCTGTTATAGAAGCATTAGGTTAGGGCTGTGATATCTGTTCAGGGATTCTGCATACAGAGCCTGAAGGAAGGAAATATACAAATGGCTTCTTGCTTTCTTCATTGAGCTTCATGTGCATAAGAACTGTAAAGAGGAGTCAGTCGCTTGATACAGCAACGGGGTTTCCTCTGCTGGGATGTGGTAAAGGAAGAAACCTCAATGCACTGCCTCATCCCCATAGCTCGCGGCAGTGTGTTTCAGAGATGGTTCTGGCTGCAGTGCTTGGAGCTCAGGGAAGGAGCCTCCTCCAACCCGATTTAACATTAAGAAAGGGAGCGCTTTGTACCACTGCTGTCAGCTCTGGCCACCCAAGCTGTCACAAAGCATTTTGTCAAATGCTGCCTGCACTGCGTAGAGGTGATAAGGATTAGAGAGGCCACATGTATGCCTGCGGTGCATCTGTTTATGTTTAGGATGGAAAGAGATGCCAGCAGCACACCATGATGTTGTGTTAGCATTCCAGAAACCTGGGTTAAAAATACCAACAATGCCACTGGTAGGATGAGCCAGCCCTGCTCTGCTCAGCAATGGGTTTATTTATCAAAAAGCCTGCTGTGATTTTTAGTGAGCTCCATCCTGGAGGCAGGTGGCTATACATCCAAGTTTACGTTTTAAACAAGTCTAAATTTTATATGAATGTGATTAAATATTTTTAAAAGTCCAATTAAAACAATGTTAAATCATTGATTCTCTGCCCCGTTCTTGTCTCAAATATCCTCTGGGCATCCACCATCTTCTGCCCCAGGTAGAGAGGACTGCATCGGACTCCTTTCTCTGACCCCCCCACAATGTAGCCTCATCCTCTGGAAGGTGTTTCTGTGCCTTTCTCAGGGGCTGAACATGCTGCTTCCACAATGCTCCTCAATTCTGCCTACATAGGGATTGTGAGAAATCACACCTAAGATGTCCCAAGTGACAGCAGAGAGCACAAGTTGCAGCAACCCGGAAGGCCAGTTTAATCAGTTCCCATTGGATTCATAAGGCCCTTATGTATAGTAATTCTACATGTATATATAGTGCCTTCATGCCTAAAGATTCCAGAGTGCTCTACTTAATGATTATATAGACGCAATATTTTAAATTAATTCTCCTTCTCTACCTCCCCCCCCCGCGTTAAATCTCTGCACTTAACACAGAAAACAGCCCAGTCTGAAGCGAAACATAGCAACTGTTTCACATCACACAGCAATACTATTCAAGTTTTAAACAGGAAATGCATGAGAATCGGTTTAAACTGTTAGGGGAACACAGGAAAATTAGAATTTGGATAGGATGCCAAGAGAAAACCCCGACTCATATAAGAAATGAAGTGGGGGTAAAATATAAAAATAAAAAGTCATGAGTACCTGTGGTCAATTAAGTACTCGCAAGAGCACAGCACCCCCTACCACCATAGTAGGTCATTGCCTCAGCACTGACTTAGAGAGGACTGCTGTGTTGCCTTCCTCTTGGGCACTATAGTTACTCCTGGGGGAATTCTGTGCCCTTACAGATTCGCAGAATTCATGTCCCCTGCAGATTTCTTTGCTTCCCCACAGAAAAATGACTTTCTGATGGGGAAGCAACAAGAGCAGTCATGCAACTCTCCCCTGCAGTATGTTTTGGGTGCCCAGGGCAGCTGGCAGAGAGGTAAATCACTGTGGTGCAGGGGACAGGATTGGGGAAGACCTGGCTGGTGGTTTCTACCCTATGCTGGTCTCAGTTGCTAGTCCTGGCTGGGCTGTGGAGGATGGGACTTCCTCTTCCCCTGCATGGCATCCGGGGCCAGGTCAGACCCACCCCAAGATTTCTCCCCAGGCTGCAGGAAGCTCTTCAAAATTCCCCCTCCCCCATTTCCTGCACCCATCACTCCTCAGCTGCAGGGAGAGGGATCACTGTACGGGGAGCTGCTCCCCCATCCACCCAACCCCCATGCATCCAGACCTTCCTGCTGAGCCTCAACCCCCCTGCACCTGGACCACCCTGATGAGACACCTGCACCCAGATTCACACCCCACCGAGCCCCAACCAGCTGCACCTGGATCCCCACCCCACTGAGCCCCTAACATCTGGGCCCCCCACTGAACCCCCCTGCCAAGCTCTATGCCCCCCAACCACCAAGACCCCCATGCAGAGTCCCATTACCATTTCACCCAGAACCCCCCAACAAGCCCCTGTGCATCCAGATTCCCCCCCCCTGCACCCGGATCCCCTACTGAGCCACCTGCATCAAGATTGCCCCACACAGAACCCTCTCAACCCATACCTTGATCCCCTCCACTCTTGGATCCTGCCAGGCTGAGCCTGCCTGCCCGCACCTGACACAGAGGGCAGGGCCATGGGGTGTTTCTGGGCATGCCCGGTTCTTGCGCTGTGTCAGGGTGGGTGCAGCCTCACCGCTCAGTCCATGTCCTGGTGGGGAGCTGCAGAATGATCTCCCACCTCTGTGCAGCCAGTGGCCTGTGCTCCCCAGTGCCATGCTGGAGCCTCAACATTTATTTGACAAATAAAATTTGCAGAATTTTGCAGAATTTTAAATTATTGTGTGCAGAATTTTTAATTTTTTTTGGCGCAGAATGCCTTCAGGAGTATATTATAGTGAGTGATCTGTTGGTACTGAAGTTGCATCAGATAATGCTGAATTATTCCCCTTTTAACAACAACAAAATTAAGCTGCTAGGCAAGTAGGTGTTGTGAGGAGGGGAAGGGAATGTGTGTACATATAAATACATGCTTGTGTGAGGTAGGGAAGGGGTTCAGCTTTTCATCCCTCCCATTCAATGTAGATACAGAGCCACTAGCAGAGCTACTAAGGAGGCTGTGTTGTCTGTCTGCAGCATATGTTTTACTGCACCTTTCGGTGCAAATCCTGGGTGACCATAGATGACCAGTGTCAGCCTGAAGAGGACTGACTGGCTGTGATGTGCTGTAGACAAAATGGAGGAGATGATGAGGGGAATCAGCTGGAAGCATTGGCAAAGGTGATGTCCAGCACAGTGAGGGAGCAGAGGTGCCATTTATTATTAATGGTTACTTGTATTACTGTGTTGCTTAGGAGCCCTAGTCTTGGGCCAGAACCCCGTTTTGCTAGGTGTTGTACACACACGGAACACAAAGTCTCTGCTCCAAAGAGATTTTAACAGGTTTGTAACTTTTAGGAGTTTTATTACATCCTGGACTGCTTCTGGATGCTGTGGTGGCAGTCATGGCCAGGAATGCCCCGTTCTGTGTAATGTGGGGAGACCTTATACAGGTCTGTCTTGTACAATTGGGTGCTGATAATGGCCTCTAGATGCTACTGGAAATAATTACCCATTCCATGCCTTTGCCACCTCGAGAAGAGATCGCTAATGGGCTCTGAATTAAGCTACCGCTTGAGACAATCTGAAAATGCTGCTTGCTTATTAAGTGGTGCACATGCAGAGAGCACATTACGCTGGTACACTGTAATGTGCGCTGGATGTAAATACATTGCTGGTGGAGTTTATTGTAACCTCAAAGTCAAAAGGCCTAAGTTGTCATGGACCTGTTTACCAAAGAGACCACCTCTTTCTCTGAGATCCTGCTTCACGTGAGATCAATATAGGTGCTCGAGCTGTCAGCCTCCTAGTTTGAATAAGAGAGGGCTGGTGGCAGGGTCATTTCAGGTTGGGGTGCTCTGTTTTAGAAGTGAACTCACTCTCCTCTGGGTAGCACAGAGCTTGAATTTGATAATCTTGCATGCATGTTGTAAAGCTTAGGTTTTCATTTGGGGAGTGGGCTGGTTGAGGAATGTAGCACGGCCTGTTGTGAGGTGACTGTTACATCAAGCCACTGTTTTTTGCATACACTATGGGTAGTTCGTCAAGCATTTTGTGGATTTTAATTTGTAGAATGTGCCTACAGCCAAGAATAGGTGCAAACATTTCGAATTGGTGAAAAAGAAAAAAGTCTTCTTACCAATATAATCACTGTATATATGTAAAGTCATTAGAAATGGAAGTAAGAGCATCTCCTTTTAGAACTATATACATTTCCTAGCCATTTGTTCACTTGCTGTGTTCTGTTCCCTTTTGTAGCACTGAAACTATTAATCCACATTTGTCGACAGGTGATGCAAACTCCAACTTTCAAATTGGCAGGACAAGCAGGGAGCACCTTTCCTGGCTGATTCTAGAACAGGGGGAAATGACATGGCTCAAAACTCAGACTTGAGCTTTCTTAAAGATCAAAAAAGTTTATACCTATTTTTTTAAAAGGATATTTATTTTTGAGGCTCACACCTTGAATTGCAGTGTAGACATACCCAAAGGCCATGGATTTTCTGTAGCTTTCCTTCTGTGGTCATCTCTTATGCATTCTCATTGTGTTTTCTTTTCTGTCTTCCACCTCTGTTGTAATTTGCTTCTCTCCTGTTCCTCCCTCTCCTCTTTCTTTGCCCTAGCCTCACATGCTTGTTCTATGGCTCTGGTCTCCATATTGTGTATTCTACCATTCTCTTCTACTCCCTGGCACCTATAACTTTCCCAGGGACGCAACCAGGAGTTTCTTAATGAGGGGGCCCAGGTTAGCTGACAAGTAGTAAAGGTTATGTTCCGAGGGGTAGTAGGTAGGTGTGTGTGGGTGTGGGTTCTTCCCCTTTGCTTGCAGTGTGGCACATGTCTGTCCTTGCCGAGCTATCATCCCTTCTTCTGGAACGGGCTGGGAAGTGGAAGAGGTATCGGAGGCAGTATGAGGAGGTAGTGGGCCAGGTTCTGGGAAGCGGGGAGATGGGTCTGAGAGAGTCTCTCTGGTGGGAAGGAAGGGGAAAGGTCTTGGTCAGTCCTGGTGTTGTCTGGTGGGAGGGGTGGGGAGGAGGGGGAGAGGTACCAGCTGGTCCCAGCCTCTCATTTTTGTCCACTGGATTCATGCGTGCACTATTACAGTCATTGTCACGGGGAAGCTCGCCTTTAAGGGGAATTGGGACCAGCCCGATCTGTGACTAGTCTGCCTCCTAGGCCACGGATCAGGTGACAGCTTGAAGGCCACCCAGGCCTCATGAAAGCTAGAAAGTAGCTGAGTTGAGCAGATAGCTGTAGGGAGTTGGCAGCTCCTGCAGAAATCTCTGGCATGTCAACATAAGCATAATGGGCCTTACAGTAGGTGGAAATGGTGCCCTCATAATATCTTCTAGACAGTACAGAGCTAGTGTAAGGACTGTACACCAGACCTGCTCCAGCGCCCAGTGTAGGGGACATGTTTGGGGGCATGGCTGGAGTGTACTGTGCTATAGCTGTTTTCACTTCCCAGGGACCATAAGAGGCCATAGGAAGCAGAGTATAAATTACAGCTTCAGAGTTTCTCTAACTTACAACAAGGGTCTAGCAGGCTGCTGACAGCTACAGAATATAGAGGAATTATATGACTTAAAACATATAATTGGTTCCCTCACTCTCCATCCATACCCCGAGTACAAGAAGAATGGAGGTAACCGGAGTTCTTAAGGATGGACTCTGCCTAGTTCCGCTCTTGGGGTGTGCCAACCGGTCTAGCATGGACAGTGGCAACCTCTGGTCACAGTGCCCACTAGAGCACTCGCACCCCTCCTCCTACCCCTCTCCTCAGCATTTGTGCATGTTCTGAGGGCGAGGCTATAAAAGGGGGCGTGGCGCCACAGGCTATCTCTGTTCCTTCTACCATGTCAGTAGTTCAGAGCTAATTAGGACTGTAGAGGAGGAGAAGGTGGGAGGTGCGGAGGACTGTGAATATGCAGAGTCCATCTCAGAGAAGTCTGGTTACAGGTAAGTAACCTCCATTTCTTCTTTAGAGTGTCCTCTACATATTCACACTAGTGAGATAGTGTAGGGAGCAGTATTTGTTAGTGGATGGAGGAATTCGGGTCCTACTGACTGAAGTTCTGCGTTCCCAACCTGAACATCAGAGCTAGATGCCAAAAGCATAATGCTTAATAAAAGTGTGAATCAAGTGCCAAGTGGCACCCCTACAAATTTCAACAAGCAGGATGTGCTGAAGAGGCAGCCCATTGCTCCAATAAAGCTTGTTTTAATTCTAGCAGGAGGAGAAATTGAAGGATAACTCTCCTCTATACATTGTCTGACTCATCTAGACAACGACTGAGCTGAAATGGCCCACCCCTTATAATTTTCAACATAGGATTTCAGAGCCTCTCGTTTCTTTTCTCCTATTCAAGTAGTAGGACCGCACCCTTTTAGCATCCAAACTATGTAGTTTAGACTCCCCTTTATAAGCATGTGGCCTGGAAATTAAAAACAGGTCAATTCACTGTTTGATTTATATGAAGGTCAGATATTATTTTCAGAAGAATTTAGGATTAAGAATTTAGGTCTAAGCACAACTGCCTTTATGAATTACAGTAAATGATGGGTCTGTGTGGTGGGGCAATGACTCACCGGTGCGGCGCCTCCTGCTGGTTGTCCTGGGAATTAGCTCTTCCAGCCCAGAGCGCCCTCTGCAGGCCGGTGTCTTGCCTGCCGCTGGCCCCTGTGTCCCTCCCAGACCCCCGTGCCCCTTTATCTTGGGTGCTGCCCCCTGGAAGTACCCCTACTCTCTGGGTCTCCCCACCCCAGGGAACCCTCTACCTTCACCTCGCCTCAGTGGCTACTGCCAGTCACTATCTAGTCCCCGCTCACTGGGGCAGACTGCAGTCTATACCACTCATCATTGGCAAGGGGGGTTTGGACCTGCTGCCTCTGTCTACCCTGGGCTGCACCTCTGCAACCCCAGTACCCTTCCCGGCCTTTACCAAGGCCTGCAGCCTGAGGTTTTCCAGCCTGGAGCTCCCGAGCTCCTCTGACCTTTCCCCAGCCCTGCTCCACTCTGGGTACCCTGCTGAGCTCCCAAGCAGCCAGGCCCATCTCTCTCTACAGCTAGAGAGAGACTCGTTTTCCTTCTGGCCCACCGCCCTCTTATAAGGGCCAGCTGGGCCCTCATTGCACTGGTTGCAGCTGTGGCTGCTTTTCCAATCAGCCCAGCTTTTCCCCTGCCACAGCCCTCTCCCAGGGCTGTTTTAAGCCCTTCAGGGCAGGAGCGGGGTAACCACCCTGCTACAGTCTGCCATATGTGCATGTAACTCATTAATTCACCTTGCTGACATAATGGCTATTATGAGAGCTATTTTGGTGGATAAATTAAATAATGAACAACTTGACATAGGCTCAAGTGGTGGAGTCATGAGCTGCATCAATACTAAATTTAAATCTCATGAAGGAACACTGACTGTCTTGAATTACCAACTCCTTCCATGACCACTCATGCAACAGACTCAGATCTCTGCTGAGCCGATCCTCGGGTTCGTCGTGTTCCTCTGCTGTGTGTAGCGCAACTAGATAAATCCTGTGGATTATGCACAATTCCCAAAGCTTGATTACCTCTCTGCAGATTTCAGACAAGTGAGCTCTCACCAGGTAATCAAGTAATGCATCGCTGTTGTGTGGTCCGTGGTAACTTGCATCACTCTGTTCCAAATGTGAGGCAGAAATGAACTTAGAGCTAAACGAATCACTCTCAGTTTTAGGACGTTTAGGACATTTCTTCATGATTCTAATGATCTCGAGCAGACTGCTGAGATATGCCCTCATCTGTCTGGGACATATCAAAAGTGACTGTCACTGAAAGCTGGGGAGGATTGATTAATGCTGCTGTTAGAACATTTTCAGGAGGTAGATAGAGATGATAGACTCTTTCTTGGGGTAGAAACTTCCTTGAACATACTGTCCTCGTTTGAAGTTCTGAGATGCCCGGTGCTGAAGAGGCCTCATCCTGAGTCTGGCATACAGCATTACATCAGTTATTGGAGCCATTAATCCTAGTAGCCCTAGATGGAATGTCACCTTTTGAGAAGGGTTTTGATATAGGCCCTGAGTGTTGAACTGCAATTTCCTGAATTTTTCCTCTGGAAGGACTGTTCTGCCTTCCTGGGAATCTAGATCCACTCCTGAAAATAGAGCTCTTTTTGTTGGAAAGGGTAGGGACCTCTTTTGGAGAGCATGTCAATAGCATGTCCTTGATAAGACCTAAGGTGGCTTTGAGAAGTCAGTCATCCAAATATGGTGTCATGGGATGTACAGACCCCATACTGTTCCAGCTGCTAAAGGGTCATCAGGGAGACGAGCTCCCTCCACAGTTGGACCAGACTAGTGGCCGTGTGACAGCTGGGGAGAGGAAAAGGCTGCGGGTATTAAGGGAGGCATGAGTGCCCGGGAGTCTGAGGAACCTCTAAAAGCAGGTCCTTCAGCTGCAGACTGGTGGGAAGCTGCCTAGGTATCTGAACCTCCAGAAGAAGAGGATCACAGAGCGTGGGTCTGGAAAGTAGCTTACAAAAGAGGTATGGTAGAAAGCAGTCCAGGGAAGCAGTAAGGGACTGGGAGAAACTGGTTCCATTTGCTTCATATAGGGTCCCTGGACTGGAACCCAAAGGAGTGGGTAGGCCTGGGTTCCCTACCAACCCCAGCAGAGAGGTTATTGAAGGCTGCAGAGAAAAGGGGTCCAAACCCCAAGAGTCCGGAGACTGACAACCATTCACTAATGTTGCTGGCCTTCCATTTCACTAGACTTTTTACCGTGCCAAGAGGGGAGACTATTAATGGCCCGACCAGAGGGCTGGAGTCATAGAAAGGAACTGCCAGACATGGGACTAAATTGTGATTGGCCAAGCAAAGGGGCAACTGAGGCAGGTTTGCCCCAACAGCCCACTCAACCCTAAGGGGGTGCCAGTAACTGAAAGATGCTCCAGACATATGTTAGAACAGATGAAAATACCATTTACCATTGTAAATGGGCTGCTACTGCAAACAGGCATTTGGCAAAGATACCAGTTGCAATGGAAAGGCCAAATGCTAGAACGTTGTACTAGTTTATAAGTTTATATGCAAAGGATATTGCATGCATGGAAAACTTAAAATATCGAACAGTTGTTTTTAATGATTCTGTCATTCTTTTTAAAATTGTAGGAGGGAGAACCAGTTTTACCATTGGAGGCAAAGACAAATGATACTTCATGAGGCTCAGATATGAAGTATGAATGAATATGGCATAAATTCCTGGATAGATACATAGTGTGGATGTGTTCAGAATGTGTCTGGAAGACTTTTTCAATGCCTATTGTTGGAAAGATGTGAAAAGGGATCCCTGGAGGTATTAGAATTCTGCAGTGGGGAAAGCAGTGTGTATGGGTCCCCTTTCCAACACACAAAGGCAGCAGGGAGGGTGAAAGAGAGAACCTGGGGAGAGGCTGGAAGAAGCAGCCAGGAAGTGGGGAAGTTGTGAAAGTCCCAGAGCAGGGGCACACATTTGGGAGTGCAGTTTCTGGGTTAATGGGTGGAATGAAAAAAATTGGTGCACATAAATTACCAAATGTATAATCTTACATTGCATACACATGACTCTGCATTGTTGCCCTTTCATACATTTTTAGAGCTCAGGACACTGAGCAGTACATTCATATGTCTGCTACCTCCCAGGGCTGCATGGAGTAACTTCATCCCTAATTTCTTCCAGAGGTGCCTAGTGTAAGGAGCCAGAATGACATTTCATCTGTTCGCCAGAGAGAGTGAAGAGCTATTGAAGCTAAGGGATAATGATGGCACTGAAACAAATGCGTATAAATTGGCCCTGGACAAATTTAGGCTGGAAATTAGAAGAAGGTTTCTAGGGGGTGATATTCTGAAACAGCATCCCAGTAGGAATTTTGGGGGCAAACAATATAATTTGTTTTACGAGAGCTTGACAAATTCATGAGGGGCATTGTATGATGGGGTTGACAATGGTACAGGAGCTGGATTTGGCAGCTCTGGGAGTCCCTTCCAACTCATGTCTTATGTCCCTAAAATCTTATGCTTCAGGGCATCAGCAAGTCACCTGTAGTGGTCAGGAAGGGATCTTTTAACCCCAGTGTCTTTGGGTTTTGGGGGGCTTTTTTTGACTCCTTCCTCTCAAGCATCAGGGATGGCCATGGCTGGCAATGGGCTATTCGATGGTGGGAGTGAGAATCTTGCGGGGTGGGAGTGAGAATCTTCTCTCTCTGATATATGGCTGGCTGGTTCTTGTTCACATGCTCAGAATCTAACTGATCATCATCTGTGGGGTCAGGAAGGGATTTCCCTCCAGATTGACAGTGACCTTGGGGTTTTTTACCTTCCTTTGTAGTGTGTGGATGCAGGTCACTTGCCAGGATTATCAGGGTATATCTCACTTAGGCTGGGTCTACACTACCCGCCTGAATTGGCGGGTAGAAATCGACTTCTCGGGGATCGACCCTGTAGTGTAGATGTAGCCTTAGTCATTTCCTCATTGGGCATTGGCGCACCTATCTCCCTCCTATTCTCTACTTATGGCACATAACAGTCTAGTCTCCTGTTTTGGTCTACTTGGGCTGTTTTGGTCTAGTTTTGATCGTTGTGTTTAGTGTGTGGGTGTTTGATGGTTTTGGTGACCAGTGAGAGACCGAAAGTCCACCTGGATGATCTGGCAGTCCCTTCTGGCCTTGAACTCTATCAAACTGACTAGCTAGTCATCTTTTTCTTTCTGTATGCCCTACATATTTGTCTGGTGAGGACAGAAAAAGGGAGCAGGTTTCTAGAAACCCCCTAGAAGGAGATGCTCATTTAAACTGCTAGAGAGGAGTAGGGTGTTTGATTTTGGACCAGAGGGGGAATTAAAGCATTGCAAACCCTAAGCTTTCCAGAATCACGAGTCAGGCCCCAAATAATCATGAGATTTTAAAATAAAAAACATTGGTTTCCTTTCATTTGCTCTCTGATGTTAGAACCTGTAGGATTCCTATTTTCAAGTGTTGTTCTGCAACCACGAGGGCTAGAAACGTATTTTCTGTATAAATGAAAGCTGAGATTCTTGATTCCAGGAGCTGGGGCTTTAAGAAAAAAGTTCCCAAGTAGTGTGAGATTCATAAGAACATAAGAATGGCCATACTGGGTCAGACCAATGGTCCATCCATCCCAGTACCCTGTCTACTGACAGTGGCCAGTGCCAGGTGCTTCAGAGGGAGTCAACAGAACAGGCAATCACTGAGTGATCCGTCCCGTCGTTCAATCCCGGCTTCTGGCAAACAGAGGTTAGGGACACCCAGAGCATCAACTGGATGGATTTGCTGGAGAGCAGTGCAAGGCAATTCTCCCCCCGCCTTCCCTCTTTTGTACACTTTTGGGCTCCCTTGGCTATGCCCCCCAACCCAGGCTGGTCTGGGGAGAGGGTGTGGTTAGTTTGAAACCACCATGGGGTAGTAGATTGTGCAACCAGTGGGTTGGCACAGACATTTTTTCCTGCTGTGATTTCAACCCAGATCATTGAAACATCCCGAGTTGACCCCATCCCTGCTTTAGGCAGGGTATTATGTAGGGGGATGCCCATCTGCCTCACACACAGACACTTAGAGAGATACCAGGGGGAGCATTTCTCCTCACAGCCATGCCGATGAGGAGTGCAGACAGTTGAGCAAGACTCCCCTGAGAGGCCTGTGTTGCACATCTGCCCTCCCATCAGCTAGCATGGAAGAGGATGAGGATGAGAGGGGTCTCAAAGTATCAAATTAACCTCATCTTGATATTCTTCTCTCTCTCTATTCTCTCCCGAGCCTGCCTGGGAATGTGTGTGTGGTTTTAAACTCATCCCCTCCCCCTTTGCCCTTTACATAGTTCAATAGAAGATAATTTCTTCTGCACCAGGTAACAGTTCTCATAATCCGCCAAAGGTCTGCCTGCTTCCCGCAAGCCCCGTCTGCCTAGAAAGAGCAGGCATATTACAGCTTTCATGTTCAGTGCAGAGAAAATAGTTGTCCCCTTCCATGTCTATCTGTCTCTTTTATTTTTTGGTTTCCCTTTAAGCTGCTCCCTCCGAACCCTCCCCCCCACTTCATTCTGTTTCTCCTAGACCTTTTTTATTTGAAGTATTACATTTCATTGAGGATGGTAATCTGGCAGTTTGATAAGAGGGGCAGACAGAGTGCTCCGTGTGTGTGTGTGAGACAGATAACAAACGCTCTGTCTCAATCCCTCTCTCAGCAACTGAATTGTCTTAACAAAAAATTCCTGCACCATCCAGGCAGAAGTGGAGCTGGTTTTTGGCGGGTGCGGGGGGAGAATGGATTCCTGAGCCTGCCCTCTGAGCTCATCCAATATTAATGGGAGCGAGAAGGTATTGGGAAGGTTTTTGTACCTGCTGCGAGGCATGTCACTGGGAGCCAGAGAGAAAGGGACAGAGATTCATTCAGAGACTGCAGAGGAGCTGGAGCTGCTGTCGCCGCCGCCACAACAGATGCTCCCAAAGCTGCTTGGCTGAAAGGAGCCAGCAGGTGCTTTATGCACATCGGATTCATTTGGGTTGATTATTTATTTATTTGCCTCCTTCTCTCTTCTACCCCTTGATTCCCCTCCCCCATTCCTGCTGTAATAATGTTCAGGCATCTCAGCCAGCGCAGCGGATGGTGGATCAGGCAGGGGGATTGTACTGGTGATTTCTGCTTTGTGCACAGGTTTGCTTAGGGGAAAGCAGGTTCTATCATTTATTTTATTTTTGCTAGAATAATCCCACTCCCCAGCGTCAAGGTGCAGGAAACAGAGATGTTAAAATACAGACAAGCCCCAACACAGAGAGGACAGTTGCTTTTAAAGAATTGCAAGTAAGCTGATTGTTGTGTAGGAGTGTGACAGGGATGGTATAGCTGTTCTCAGGCAGGTCTTAGGTTGTCTCACCCCCAGCGCCTGCACTGTGTTTGGGAAGCAGCTATTAGCATCTCCTTTGGTGGTAAACTGCTGTTTCCAATGTTTGATCCAGATAGAGGAGCAAATGAGAGCCTTGTGAAAAGGAAGAAGAGAACAGAAGGATGAATTGGGAAGTAGAAAAATGCATAGCAGGGTTGCAGTGCTGGATGCCCATCCTTTATTGCAAGTGGGTTCTGTTTGCCGTAGATAGCTGTGGGCAGAAAATCAGCAATTAATGTTTTATTTTTAATATGGCATCCACAATCGAGCGATCAAAAGGATGTGAAGGCAGTTGACTGATTTGCCAGGAGTCAATGTTGTTTTCTTGAAGATCTTAAGCACATTATTTGCTTTTTTATATTCCAACAAATATTCTTTCTCCTGGCTACATTTTCACAGACTTAATGCATTGTTGCTAATTGGGGCTGAAGTGAGTTTTCCCCAGGTCTCACTGTCGTCCTCTCCCCACCTCCAGATAGCATCAGGCTTACAAACTCTGAATAGCTATAAGAAAAATAAGAAGAATAAAAAATTTCCACGTACTTGATTGAGTTTATTTCAGTGCCCAGACATGATGGTGATGGACCTTTTGGAAATGCCTTTAGACACACTGGTTCTTTGGAGTGTGTGTATTATCATCTGCCACTAAGTTGGACGGTGTCTCCCCATTTCTCTTGTTCAAGGAATAATGAAACTGAGATCTTGGATGCCTCCTACATACCTCGTGGGCATCCTTAGAGCCCAAATCCCTCTATTTCTGATGTGGCAGCATGTGTCTGGTGAGCTGCTGCTCACAGCAAGAGCAGTGAGATATATGCCGTCACTACCAAGGGATTCTTTCCAGAGGGGATTATTTTTTTCTTTCTCCTTAATTCAGTTCGGTGGCAGCTGCAGTAAAACTCAGCAGCTCTCCCTCTGCCAGTATTTGCTTTTTGGATAAATACACACTGGATTTTATTTCTTCTTTTTAAATGTGAAAAATGTCAGCGTGCAGCAAATCATGGACCTCTCTAAACTGCTCCTTTGTCCTCTCTCTTTTTCTCCGACTCTCGTAGTGCTCCCTCCTTGTCCCTCCCCCAAAAGTGAAATGCACGGGGTAGTGAACGCACACTGGCTCTAGCATGTGTGACTGTGTGTTCAGATTAGGGCACACGGATGTATGCGTGCAAATGCTCGGACACCACTGGTGCCATGTCTTCATTCGGGAAGCTTACGGAGTACTTCAGCCTGAGGAAGTCGAGGAATGAGTTCCGCTCAGACCGTCAGAGTGGCCGTCGAAGTGGCAGCTACTGCTGTAGTGTCACCGAATGCAGGTACCGGGAGAAAAAAAGTCCACCACTCCCTCCCGATGCATCTGCCTGTGTTTGTGTGGGCAGTTGTGCGGGCAGGGAAGGCTTTCATCTGTTTTATCACCAGGGCTTGGGGGTAAGGGAGAAACCTTTGTAAATGGTGTATATGTGTCTGTGTTGTTTCATGGGATATCTGAGCACAATTGACTATTCCATCATCTTTGAATGGGGTGCCTTTGAAAGGTATAGAGCACTAGTGTCTGCTTCCTTGCTGAAAGTGTATTGTAGATGTATGCACAACTTGGACATTCAGTCTTCCTGATCCTTTACTGCATGCGCACATACATAGTCTTTTTTCTTGTTCTTTCTTTTTATATTAAACTGCTTCACCTGTTCTCCCTACTACACGACATTAAAGCTACAGGTGCCAAATGACCCTTTTTCTGGAACTCCAAGCATTGGGAGCCGCAACAGGATATTACACAAAGGACGATGAGCTGTTGAACAGTCTAAGTTCAAAGAGGGTATGTGTGTGGGAGCTACCTTAATGGAGTCTCTTGTTTCCAGACGTACAGTGGCTGGTGAGAATGGAAAGAAAACAAATCCAGTGCCATTAACCTCATGGAATATTCTCTAATAAGCCTCAGGGATTGCCAGTGTAGGGTATAACAGTCGTTGTACACTTGTATGCTTCTCTTTGGGGAGAGAATTCAGCTTTGTGGGTGCTTTAGATCATGCTTAAAGATGCCAAAGCATTCCAGATGTGTAAGATTTCTCTTTTGTTTTGTGGCTTGCAGGGGAACAGTTTGTATAGTACAGGTGCTGAGAGCCATTGAAACAAACTGCAAACCCTGTATATGATGGAAACCACTTCAAGCCAGGGGGTGCTGCCCCACCTCCAGCACCCCTTGTTCCAGTATGTATGGTGGCATGTGACTTTGATTCTTATTGTTGGGAAAATGCTTTGTGTAGCTTATTTTTCCATTCACATATGAGCAATTGGCAGGCGAGTTCTAACAGGGTCTTTGATGCCTCTTGCTAGGGATGTTTGCTCTCATGGTTCAGTGAAAGGGTTGCTTTTTGGGGGAGTGGAAATGTAGACACCAGTGACATTCTGCTCAACAGTGTCTCTCCCCAAAATTCACCTTCTGAACTGTACGTGGTGTTTTCCTTTTAGAGAGAGCGCTTGTGATGGATGGCAGATTTGTATAGCAGAACATATCACTGGAGTGCTTCCAGACCCAAAGAGAAGCAATTCATGCAGGGTGGGGCACTCATTTAGGGCTGCGCTCTTTCTCTCTCTCCATTCCTCTTGTATCAGTTCGGTCATAGAGAGAGTACTGGAGAAATGGTGTGTTTATAAAATTAAATAGCTTTATAATATCTCTTAAAATTTCCTTTCCAGTCTGATGCTCAGAAGCTGTGCCGGCTGTTTCAGTACTTGCACAGGTACATAGATGAGATGAAAGGTTTTCACTTACCCTATCATTGTGGGTCACTGTGTCTTTTCCTCTTATACACTTTCCCCCCTTTTCCAGAATTTTCTGTTCTGCCATTGCAGAAGAGACAGTGAGACCCCTCCCCTGAGCTCCAGCCAGCGCCACAACTTCAAAGTGCTGTTTACATAGCTATTTTTAGAGTGCTAGCGCAAATCTTGCTAGCACAAGTTGGCCAACCCAAGCCGGGAGGCTTGCTGCCATAGGCTGTGTAGACATACCCAGCAATGCTAGGCAGGCAATCAGGATATTGTGAAATTAAGAAGAGACTGGAACGAATCTGATTACAATCCCCAAAGATAAATTCAGGTTAAATCTGCTTTCTACCTGCATTTCTTTACAGTGTCCATTCAGACCTGGTTTGTGGGGAGCCCAGGTTTGAGGGAAAGTGTTTGCAAGTGCTGGGGAATTTTGCACATGCTGTAGACCATACTGGTACATGAACGGTGTGCTTCATGGAGAACAAGCTTCTGCCATGGAGAGAACACCTCTTTGTCCCTCTGACACCTTGATCTCCCTATGTCTTGTTGCTGTCCAACCTGTTGATTCCTCCATGTAAGGGGAACACAACCACAAGTGATATGGACTTCTGGAGCTTCGACATGTGGAGGACTAGGGCACTGGGGAATCCTGTCTTCTGAGCGTGTCTCCACATGGACGCTCAAGCGAGAGTCAAAAGATTCCTTTCTGGCTTTGTGATATTGCGTACACTAGAAAGGGTTGGCTGGGATACCTGTATAACAGTTACCTGAACAAAATAAGCTGTATTGACAAAAGGGCTCTCTTGATGGTATAACTGTGTCTAAGCTTTAGAGGTGTGATTTCCCTTCCACACACACACTTAGCAGACATAGCTATGCCAAAAAAACTTATAAGAGTAGACCAGGCCTGTATCAGTGAGGAAATGGAACCTTATGGAACTGACTCAAAGGGAATCCAGCTTTCCTTGTCTTTGCACCTGATTCTTCTGTCTTGTGTCTCCATTGTCATTTACAGCTGTGCAGTGTGTGTGTGTGTGTGTGTGTGTGAGAGAGAGAGAGAGATTGACATACTACCCCTGTGAGGGAGTGGAGAAATGGGCTTGGGTAGTAGCTTACATTTCCTATGCACAGGGTGTAATCAACTCCACATGCTGCAAGATTGGATTTTCAGCCCCTCTTTGTGCACCTGGTGTTGATACGTGTCTCACTCTTCTCATAATTACATGTAATTGATTACAAAAGCGAAAATAAAATTTTGACTGATTAAGCATGAAACACTTTAATTCTAAAGTGTCACTTTCTACCCAAACTGCTTGGGTGTTAGTTTGCCTGATTTTTCCAACCTCCTTTCTTTTGGAAAGAAAAAAAATAAAAATGCCATCTCCAAAATACAACTAGCTACTCTTACAACACCAAGAGCCACATATCTGACTATGTAGAAAGCATCAGAGATCTAAGATATGAGACAAAGGAAACAGATTCAGGTGCACTGGGAGACACCTGAATCTGACTGTCTTATATATTATCTGTTAGAGAAACAAGGTGGGTGAGGCAATACCTTTTATTGGACCAACTTCTGTTGGCGATTTGGTCCAATAAAAGAGATTACCTCACCTACCTTGTCTCACTAATATCCTGGGACCAACATGCTGCAACAACACTGCATACAACAATGGATAATCTATATGGTAGTTTTTGGCTCTGTTTTCTTTCTATGCTTATTTCATAGCAGGATGATAACACTGGCAAAGTAATGTCATAGAAATGTAGCTAGGATGTCCAGATCCCGTGTTTGGATGCTCAGATTAGCACAAAGGTTCAAAAATGCCCACTTTACATGCCTCTGTAGTGGAATTTTTAGTAGACTGTATTAGAATCCTGCCAGCTACTTACTATTTTCTTCTAGGCTCTGAAAGAGCCGGAGGATCTGTTGTGCTGTTCCAAAACCACCTGGGACCAGTCGGAACCAGATAACTATTAAACCTGGGGGTCCACTAAGAGGGATTTGCTAATTTGAGTAGTCATGGAAGACATAACATGGCACTCTTCATTTTCAAGAGACTGTAGAGACGTTAATAAATATTTATGGTTGGGGTATCTTGTTTTGGTGTCTTGTCTTAAGTGCTTGCATTTTAAAATTATCCCCATAGATGTAAAACATAATTTTGAAGGTGTAGGTAGATCTGTCGCATTGGTGAAAGTGAGGGACTGAGGATAGGTTAGCAGGGTTCACATCTGTGCTTGGAAGAGGACCACTTCTTTTATTTTTTTTCCAGTTTCACCCCTGCTGAAGCAGTGCATGATGTGAGTAGGTGTTATACAAGTTTCCCACACACATTACCACCAATGTACCTCAATCGTGATCTGCAGCACCTGTTACTGTCTCAGTCCCACTAACAGACCTCTGTTCTGACCTACAGCTGCCTCTGTTATTCCAATCCTAGACAGGGACTGCCAGCTGTGCTCAGTGATATGAGGGCTTTATAGTGACGGTTTTCCTATAAATCAGATGGCTAGCCAGATCTCCAGAGGTGAATGTTTAGTTGTGTGTCAGCCCAGTGCCACTGTCGAGAACAGGGAGTGGCACGGACACTATGAAATGAGTGTCAGTGTGCGTAGTCCAGAAATGTCAGACCTCAGTGTAAAATTAGTTTCTCATGGTGGCTGCAATAACTGTGAAAAGAGTAAAGGAGTGAATAGGCCAAATTGTCAGTTGGGACAAATCAGCATAGCTCCATTGACTTCAATGAAGGATTGCTGGTTTACATCAGGTGAGGGCCTGGCATGATGTATGAACTTTCATCCTGCTCTACATAATGCAAGAATATGGGAATGAATAAACTGCTGCAAACAGTCTTTATGCTTAACCAGGAGCCCTGGATTAGCACCACAGCTCGTAGGCTGTTGTAGCTGCAGACCTTGTTGCAGGGACAATATTCTTTGGCTTCTGGATGAAGGGGAAGGGTTCCACCCCAGCTGCCATAGTAAAGGGAATATTTAAAACCCCCTATCCTCAGAGTATCTGAGCCCTTTACAATCATTAATTAAGTTCTCCTCACCACACCTTTGTGAAGTGGGAAAGTGTCATTAGCCACATGTCACAGAGGAGGCACTGAAGCAAAAGCCAAGGTCATGCAGGAAGCAGAGCCTAGATCTCAATAGGGAAATACAACCTATGGAACTACTATAAGGTGGGCGCATAACTGTCAGGAAAACCGTTCCTAGAGAGTAGTGATTACTGGTTCACAGTCAAGATGGAATGGCATATCTAGTGGGGTCCCGCAGGGATCAGTTCTGAGTCCTGTTCTGTTCAATATCTTCATCAATGATTTAGATAATGGCATAGAAGGTACACTTATAAAGTTTGTGGATGATTCCAAGCTGGGAGGGGTTGCAAGTGCTTTGGAGGATAGGATTAAAATTCAAAATGATCTGGACAAACTGGAGAAATGGTCTGAAGAAAATAGGATGACATTCAATAAGGACAAATGCAAAGTACTCCACTTAGGAAGGAACAATCAGTTGCACACATATGAAATGGGAAATGATGCCCAGGAAGGAGTACTGCGGAAAGGAATCTGGGGGTCATAGTGGATCCCAAGCTAAATATGAGTCAACAGTGTAATGCTGTTGCAAAAAAAAAAAAAAAAAAGCGAACATCATTCTGAGATGTATTAGCAGGAGTGTTGTAAGCAAGACCTGAGAAGTAATTCTTCTCCTCTACTCCGTGCTGATTAGACCTAAACTGGAGTACTGTGTCCAGTTCTGGGTGCCACATTTCAGGAGAATAGCATTGCCAACCCTTCAGGTTTCACTGGAAGTCTCCTGGAATTGGGCTCTATCTCCCAGAGGTTACTGAAGCCAAACCGGGAGATTTTAGGCTGCTAAAATCCAGCAGCACAGCGAGGCTAAGGCAAGCTCCCACCTGCCCTGGCTCTATACCGCTCCCGGAAGTGGCTGGTACGTCCCTGGGGGGTAAGGGGGCAGGGGGTCTCCGCACACTGCCCCCGCCTCGAGCGCCGATTCTGCAGCTCCCATTGGCTGGGAACTGTGGCCAATGGGAGCTGCGGGGGAGGGGCCTGCAGGCAGGGACAGCGCGCAGAGCCTCCTGCCCCCGCCCCCCCGGGGGCCACAGGGACATGCCGGCCGCTGCGGCTTCCGGGATCGGCGCAGGGGCAGGGTAGGCAGGGAACCTGCCTGAGGCCCACTGTGCCACTGCCTGGGAGCTGCCCGAGGTAAGCGCTGCCTGGCCGGAGCCCGCACCCTCACCCCTCTCACACTCTAATTGCCTGCCCCACTCCTGAACCCCCTCCTGCACCCAAAATCCCTCCCAGAGCCTGCACCTCCTTTTGCACCCCAACCCTCTGCCCTAGCCTGGAGCCCACACCTCACAACCCCTCCCACACTGCAAGCCCCAGCCCCGAGCCCCCTCCAGCACCTGCACTCCCTCCTGTACCCCAACTCGCTGCACTAGGCTAAGCCCGGCACCCCCTCCCACACTCCGAGCCCCTCGGCCCCAGCCCAGACCTCGCACCTCCTGCCGAACCCCAACCCCCTGCCCCAGCCCAGCGAGAGTGAGTGAGGCTGGGGAGAGCGAGCAATGGGGGATGAGGGGGATGGAGTGAGCGGGGCAGGGCCATAGAGAAGGGGTGGAGCAGGGGGCAGAGCAAGGGTATTTGGGTTTGTGTGGTTAGACAATTGGCCACCCGACAGGAGAGATGTGGACAAATTGGAGAAAGTCCAGAAGAGAGCAACAAAAATGATTAAAGGTCTAGAAAACATGACCTATGAGAGAAGATTGAAAAAAATGGGTTTGTTTAGTCTGGAGAAGAGAAGACTGAGAGGGGACATAAGTTTTCAAGTACATAAAAAGTTGTTACAAGGAGGAGCGAAAAAAATTGTTCTTGTTAACCTCTGAGGATAGGAGAAGAAGCAATGGGCTCAAATTGCAGCCAGGGCAGTTTAGGTTGGACATTAGGAAAAACTTCCTAACTGACAGGATAGTTAAGCACTGGAACAAATTGCCTAGGGACAGGAGTATGTACAGGAATTTAAATGTCACTGCTTTTGGAGGGATGCGTTCTTTGCCCCTGCCACAGCCCTGGGCCGGAGGAGCTGTCAACTCCCACTGGAGCCCAAGGGACTCACTCCCTCTGCCCCAGCCCTGGTGCTGAACGGGTTCTGTGCCCCTGTCGATTATTGGGGGGGGGGCATGCCCTTGCTTGCCCTCCCTTTTGTGCACACTCCTGTCCTAGGGAGGTTGTGGAATCTCCGTCATTGGAGGTTTTTAAGAGCAGGTTAGACAAACACCTGTCAGGGATGGTCTAGTTATTATGTAGTCCTGCCTTGAGTACAGGGGACTGGACTAGATCAGTGGTTCTCAACTGGGGGTCTGTTGCCCCCTGGAGGTCCGTGAGCCCTTTCATGAGGTCTGCGGGGCCTCGCAGTTGAAACCCATAGCCTGAGCCCCAGTGCCCCACGAGGGGCTGAAGCTGGGAGTGGCAGGGCTGAATCCTGAGCCCCGGTGCTCCCCATGGGGCAGAAGCCCTGAGCCCATGGGTGGAGTTTGGGGGGGGCATGGAGGGCGTTGCCCCTCCCCCCCAAACTGCAGTGCAAGAGCAGGGCAGTACTAGGGGCAGCTCCACACCCGCCCTTCTGTCCAGGCCCCCTGACCAAGTGGGAGGCTGGAAGCCGGAGCCAGGCAGCGTGGAGCAGCTGCTGCTCTGGCTGGTGCCACGGAGCAGGCAGCCGCAGCGTTCCCTTGTCTCCTGCTGGTGCCCGGGGTTGAAGCTGCTCCTCAGCTCCAAGCTCCCTTTGCTCATGCAGCTGGGAAGAGCCACTTGGGTGGGGGGACCCAGCTTTGTGGCTGGCAGAGTCCTCAGGGAAGAGCGACTGTAGGGGAGCCCTCCCAGCACACAGTCTCTAGCTATCCCTCTCCCTACACCCTGAGCTCCTCCCCCCATCCGAGTCCCCTCCTCCTCCGCTGGGCCCTGGAGTTTTTCTAGCATGTTGGAGGCAGGGGGACAGAAAGAAAAAGCTTGAGAACCCCTGGACTAGATGACCTCTTGAGTCCCTTCCAGTTCTACACTTCTGTAATTCTGTGATCTTAATCACAAAGCCAGCCTTCCTCTCCTTGCAGCTGTTTAACATACACAACAGGATGGGGTAGTAAATTAAGAGCCTACTGCAATTGAAGCTATAGAGGAAATTCATGTAGGCCAAAAACCTTCAAACTCTGAATTTTCTGTTTACTGGGTGCATGGTGTAGCTGAACTGCACTGTTTGTGTGGAGCGGTTGTGTTGAAACTTGTCCTTGGTTAAAATCTTAACTTGTCCAAAGTAGGTAAAAGGTGATGATGTCATTTCAGCTGTGATGTTAACTTGTTTCTTCAAGACAGCACAGAATGGAGACAAAGGAACGGTGTGGACTGAGTTTGTTTCCACTAACAGAGTGACTGATTGGGAATTTCCAAGGCTTCTGGTGAGGTTACAGAGTGGTTACAGCCAGGGCCAGCTCTAGGCACCAGCGAAGGAAGCAGGTGCCTGGGGTGGTCAATAGAAAGGGGTGGCACTCCGTCCGTTATTAGGGTGGCACGTCTGGGTCTGCAGCGGCAATATGGCAGCAGGTCTTTCAGCCCTGGTTTGCCATTTCTGATTGCAGCTGGATGAGGAATAGGGCGATGGCCTGACATGCAGCTAGGTTACTGTAGTTCTCACTGCACGACTTGCATTCTGCTGGGTGAGGCTTATTGCTTCAAAAACAGATATGCTGCAGACATAGGGGTAACATGTTCTTCTCTGCAACCCTTTCCTCCTCTCTACATACTGCTGCGCAGGCGCCACTCTTCTTCTGTACGTTGACTTTGGCACAATACTGAAACTTACAGAGCACAGCCTGTCTTTTGGCTGAGGCAAAGTGATTGTCTCACAGCAGTTATTTGTTAACTAGCTGTGTGCTGGCAGTGAGGTACTAGGTGAAAAGCTACCCATGCTCCCTCTTTGTCAGTCTCTACAGACACTCGATCTCCAGGGCCTTGGGAATTTGACAAGCCACTAGACATAACCTGTTCTATTTTAGCAGCAGAGTGATGGTGCCAAGGGAGAAAATGACATTTAGCTTTGGTTTCTTGATTGAGCTGCTTGAGCTTTGCATATTAAACCAGGAGAAGCTTTTAGCTCTGAGGCTTTTAACTGCTGGCTGTTTTCTCTTGTTGTTTTGCATCACTCAATGGTTTCAATCCAGCAGGAAGAAATTTAGAGAAGGGATAGAGAATGCCATCTTCCAAAGGAACGTATCCTTTCAAAGTCACTTTAGGCCTGTGCTTCACCTACCCGTAGCTGACAAATCTTACAGACGCTGATCTTAAGACTCCTGTATCAGACACCGATTTGTGGAATCCCTGACTCTAGTGAATCCTCCCAAGGAACACTAGGTTAGAAGAATGGGTAATGCAACTGGCTTTTCATCTTTGGAAATCTGTGTTTAAATTTGGATTTAGGTCACCATTTGAGATGAGTCAGGTGATTTTAGTGCTTTCTTTGGTAGTCTCAGCTTTCACACTGTTTGGCTCAATGAGGAAACCTATTTTAGAGATGCATAAGATTGGAGTGCTGTTGGCTAGAATTGGGGTACTTGGCACAGGTAAACTTGCAGAGTGTATGCCTGGCTGTTCTCTAGGTGCAGGTTGGTGATTATGCTAATGAATGCTATCTTTCTTCTAGATTAGCCAAACACTTAAGAAAGTAATTGAGTTACACACTTGGAACACTGATGAGGGAAGAGAAGTGGGCCCAGCCAGTGAAGTGGGCCCAGCCAGTGAAGTACTGTGCCAAATGCTTGGCTCTGTATCCAAGAAAGACCAGCCAAACAAATGACTATACTCTGGTGGTATAATTAACGTACATGTGTATAAGTGTCCGAGTATAGCACGTATTGTAGGGCACAGTCCTGTTGTGCCTGTCCCAGGGATATGGCTATTATGATCTAACAGACCTTTTCCCTGCTGTAATTTTCTGTGATCGTGTTGACCTATTAACGTGATAGCAGAGAGACGTGGCATAAATTAGGCAGTCCATGCATCCTATTACAAGTGTCCCCAGTAGTACGTGATCTCAGAGCCCACCATACTTTTGGTGCTGTAGGAACAACAATATTCCAAGTTAAGTACCTACTATAGAAGTTGGCACAAACAAGATCCAGGCCCACATGCCCTAAAACATTGGGTGTCAAGGTCTGAACTTCATGCTATTCCCAAAACTCCATATTTAAATTCCCTGCTCCAATTTTGGGGAGTTTTCGGTCTAAGTCCAAGTGTCGTGGGTACGGCCCATTTGTAATCGTTATAGTTAACATTAAGTTCCCTTCACTTATCTTAAATCATATTAATATAGGAATGTAGGGATGGAAGGGACCTTAAGTCATCTAGTCCAGCCCACTTTGCTGAGACAGGACCGAAACCATTCTAGACAGGTGTTTGTCCTGTTCTTAAAAACCTCCAATGATGGGGATTCCACAACCTCTTGGACACCTATTCCAGAACTTAACTACCCTTCCAGTTAAAAAGTTTTTGCTAATAACTAATCAAAATCTCCCTGGCTGCAGATTAAGCTCATTACTTCTTGCTCTACCTCCAGTGGACATGGAGAACAATTGATCACTGTCCTATTTATAATGGCCCTTAACAGATTTGAAGATGTTATCAGATTTCCTCTCAGTTTTCTTTTCTCAAGGCTAAATGTGCCCAGTTTTTTAACTTTTCCTCACAGGTCAGGTTTTCTAAACCTTTTATCAGTTTTGTTGCTCTCGTCTGGACTCTGCAATTTGTGCACATCTTTCCTACAGTGTGGTGCCCAGAATAGTACTCCAGCTGAGGCCTCACCAGAGCTGAATAGAGTGGGACAATTATCTCCTGTGTCTTACATACGAAATTCCTGTTAATACACCCAGAACGATATTAGCCTTTTTTGCAACTGCATCATACTGTTGACTCATATTTAATTTGTGACCCATTATCACCCCCAAATCCTTTTCTGCAGTACTACCACCTAGCTAGTTATTCCCCATTTTGTAGTTGTACATTTGATTTTTTCCTTCCTAAATGAAGTACTTTAAACTTGTTTTTATTGAATTTCATCTTGTGGATTTCAGACCAATTCTCTAATTTGTCAGTGTTATTTTGAATTCTTATTCTGGCCTCCAAAGTGCTAGAAACCCATCCCAGCTTGGTGTCATTCACAAATTTTATAAGCATATTCTCCACTCCATTATCCAAGTCCTTAATGAAAATATTGAATAGTACCAGAGACAGACTGACCCCTGCAGGACCTACTAGCTGTGTCTCCTCAGTTTGACAGTGAACCATTGATAACTACTCTTTCAACCAGTTTTGCACCTGTTTTATAGTAATTTCATCTAGAGCATATATCCCTAGTTTGCTTATGAAAATGTCATGTGGCACTGTGTCAAAAGCCTAACTAAAAACAAGATCTATCACATTCACTGATTCCCCTCATCCACTAGGCCAGCAACCCTGTCAAAGAAGGAACGGGGAGAGTTGTAGTTAATTTTTTCCCCTTCAGCATGCAGAATTGACAATAATGTTGTAAAGGCTGCAGGTAATAGGAGAGAGGGAAAGCTATATTGGTATTAAGGGAAATTTGACACATAATGTGACTGGAGAAAATTTGCTTCTGTTTCAGCAGGAAATCTTGGCTCATGAGTCTCAGTTGCCAGAAAGCATGTTTGATTCTTAACTCATCCACTGCTCAGTCACTGAGTCACAGCTGGGTGGGTGGGTATGCATGGGAAACTCTGTCCTCACAACCATTGTCTTGTATGCAGAGAGAGGGAAGGAAGCAATTTCAGAGTTGGGATGTCAATACTAACCTCTTTGTTAGGGGTTCTGGTTGGAGGATACTCCCCTAAATGTCAAAGTTTTACAGAGACAGGGAGGGGGATTTCTGGATGGAGGAGTGGGTAGGTGATGGTGGGTTTTTTTTCCCTTGGGGAAATACCCCTGTCTTCTGTGAAGCTTCTGAGGGCAACTCCTTCAGATGGTTTGCTGTGTTGTCCAGGAGACATGGTACAGTTCATAGTCTATGCACTAGAGCAGGGGTAAGCAACCTATGGCCCGCGTGCCAAAGATGGCACGCGAGCTGATTTTCAGTGGCACTCACACTGCCCAGGTCCTGGCCACTGGTCTGGGGGGCTCTGCATTTTAATTTAATTTTAAATGAATCTTCTTAAACATTTTAAAAACCTTATTTACTTTACATACAACAATAGTTTAGTTATATATTATAGACTTGTAGAAAGAGACCTTCACCTAGCAAAATGTGTTACTGGCAAGCGAAACCTTAAATTAGAGTGAATAAATGAAGACTCAGCACACCACTTCTGAAAGGTTGCCGACCCCTGCACTAGAGTAAAGGATCACCTTTTCAATGTTAGTTTAAGGTGTATTTCACTTTCTGGGTCTGAATTTGTTTTGGAGAGAAACTATAGCACAGTGTATTGGAAGATCTACCGTCAACTCGCAGTGGAGCTGGCAATCAGGCTAAAAGCGTTAACAAATCTGGTCTGCCAAAGCAGAAGCAGAAACCTCTGGTACTTTTGGCCTTGATAAGAGCATATCAGAGAAAAAGGGATGAACTACTGTGTGTGTCTCAGTCCCAAGGAGAAATTGGACACCTATTGTAGCCTGTGTGGTATACAAGAAGCACTGATTGCACAGGACATTGTATGGTACCTGTCTGTTAGGAGCAGCCATATATAGCGGTAGCTTTCTGTGTGTGCTAGGGAGAGGTGAACGACCCATGTTTATAGGTCCTATTGGCATAATATTTGGGAGTAGGTGGATGGAGAGAATTTTAGGAATAATAGCGGTTAAATGTCAGCTACACTGTCAGGAGTGTGGGCGTGCCACTGTTATCACAGGAGCAAGCAAGGAGGACAGAGCTAAGATTGTTTTTCTTTTAATAAGAATAATAAAATAATACCAGCTAGCTCTTACTTAGCACTTTTCACCCAGATATCTCAAAGCGCTTGCCAAGGAAGATATAAGTATCATTATCTATGTTTCCCAGATGCAAAAAAACTGAGGCACAGGGGAGGTGATTTGCCCCATGCCAGCAGGAGAGCCACAAATAGAACCCCGGTCTCCTGAGTCACAAACCAGTGTCCTATCGAGTAGGCCACACTTCTTCCCTTTTTAACCTTATAGGGGTCCAGACCTGTTATGGGGTAGCAGAGAAAGTGGAGAGCAGAGTATTGCAGCTGCAAATGGCAACAGCCTCACAAGAGCAGGTGGGAAGGCGAGAATGGAGCTGCTTCTTTCTTCTTGGGGGCTGAAGAGTCAAGCAGATCAGTGAGCAAAATGCAAGGAAATGTTATGTTTTGAGGGGTGTGTATGTGTAAATTTTTAAATCATCAAACTCCCTCCCCCATACCCCTTTTCTGCTTTGAGAGCAGCAATCAGCTTCCAGCAAGGGCCTGGTCACCATGCCAGGAGGTAAAAAGGAGCAGCAGTATGTAAGGCAGTTACCAGGTTCCTGCCTATTGCATGGCTGGGCTGGCCAGGGTTCTACAAAGAAATGGTGCTCAATACCTTTCAGGAGCAAACTCTGAGCAGAAAGATTATTGAGTCATACAGATTGCCTGGTCAAGAATCTATGTCCAACTGCGGATCAGTTAGGAAGCTCTCCTGAGCTTTGGAAATTCTCCCTCTACCCTTGCTTTGGCCTGGGCACTCCTGGATTTGTGGCAGCTGGATATTTTCTGATTGCTATACAGAAACAATCAACTCTCTGAATAGGGTTGATATTTGTGCAGTTAAGCATTTTTTTTTAATTTGGTTGTCACTAGTGCGCAATATGGAATTGAAGTGACAACCTAGGTTGAAAACACCAAATTTTGACCTACTTGTTATCGTCTCCATCTGCAAAAATCCATGTTGTCCTTGTTTGTTTAACAAATGCTTGGGTACTTTCCCCTGCCACCTTTAACAATTCATGAGTAAAATTTAGGTTGTGCATCAGGAGATATGTCCTGGTGTGTATTTCAGGAGTACCCAAATGTGATTGTGGCACCAGGGCCAGCTCCAGGCACCAGCGAAGGAAGCAGGTGCTTGGGGCGGCCAATGGAAATGGGCGGCACGTCCAGGTCTTCGGCGGCGGGTCCCCCAGCCCCTCTCTCCCTCTTTGAGCTGCCGCCGAAGTGGTGCCGAAGAAAAAGAGAGGGAGCGAAGGACCCGCCGCCGAATTGCTGCAGAAGAATGAAGCGGCGCGATTGAGCTGCCGCCGAAGTGCCGCCCATCGGATTTATCTTTTTTTTTTTATTTTTTATTTTTTTCCGTTTCACCATTTGGGGCAGCAAAAAAGCTTGACCCGGCCCTGTGTGGCACCACTGTGGAGTGTAGTGGTGCCACTCAAAAGGAAGTAGCAGAAGTCACATGGGACATTTTTATTTATTTTTAGTACCTAGGGAACCACAGAATCATAGAAATGCAGGGCTCGAAGGGACCTCAAGAGGTCATCTAGTCTAGCCCCCTGTGCTGAGGCAGGACCAAGTAACCTAGACCAGCCCTAACAAGTGTCTGATCTGTTCTTAAAAACTTCCAGTGATGTGGATTCCACAAACTGTCTTGGAAGCCTATTCCAGTGGGTAGCTATCTTTATAATTAGAAAGATTTTTCTGAATATTGAACCTAAATCTCCCTGGCTGCAGATTAAGCCCATTACTTTTTGTCCTACCTTCAGTGGATGTGGAGAACAATTGATCACCATGCTCTTTATAACAGCCCTTAACAGATTTGAAGACCATCAGGGTCCGTCCCCCCCACCCCACCCCCCAGTTGTCTTTTCTCAAGACTAAACTTGCCAACATTTTTTAACCTTTCCTCAGAGGTCAGGTTTTCTAAACGTTTTATCATTTTTGTTCTTTTCTGGACTCTCTCCAATTTGTCCCCATCTTTCTTAAAGACTGGCACCCAAACCTGGACACAGTACTCCATCTAAGGCCTCACCAGTGCCAAATAGTTTGTGACAAATACATTTCGTGTCTTACATATGACACTCCTGTTAATACATCCCAGAACAATATTAGCCTTTTTTCAACTGTATGACATTGTTGATTCATATATTCAATTTGTGATCAACTATAACCTCCAGATCCTTCCAGCAGTACTACTGCCTAGCCTGTTGCTCCCCATTTTGTAGTTGTGTATTTCATTTGTCCTTCCCGAGTGTAGTAAGTCTTGTGGATTTAAGATCAATTCTCCAATTTATCAAGATCATTTTGAATTCTTATTCTGTACTCCAAAGTGCTTGCAACTCCTCCCAGTTTGGTGTTATCTGCAGATTTTATAAGCATATTCTCCACTACATTATCAAGGTTGTTAATGAAAATATAGAATAGTACCAGAGCTAGGACTGATACCTGTGGGACCCACTAGAAACATCCCTCCAGTTTGACAGCAAACTGTTGGTAACATCTCTTTGAGTATGGTCTTTCAGACAGCTGTGCACACCCACTTTAAAATAATTCCACCTAGACCACAGTTCCCTAGTTTGCTTGTGAGAATGTCATGTGGGACTGTGTCAAATGCCTTGTTAAAATCGAGTTCTGTCATGTCTACTGCTTCCCCCCATGTACTAGGCAGTAATCTTATCAAAGAAGGAAATTAGGGTGGGACTCTGCAAAAGGATTAAAACTCATTGTACTTAGAGAAACAAACAACACAAAGACAGTTCCTTCCCCAGAGTTCTCAATGTAAAAAAGGACAGAGCAAGCATGCTGTTGGGTAAACTCTATGCTGACCACTAGGGCTGAACCATATGGGACCTGATCCTGTAGATTTTTTCCATCTCCAGTTTATATGATATCTGTGCCAATAGCTCAGACCAAAGTAGCAAACCTTACAGGAGCAAACCATCCTGCATGTGATGGAAGAACATTATTTTTGGGGTTAGGAAACAAATTTCTTTTTCAGCCAGAGTATAAATTTTAATAGCAACAGCAAAGGAACACTATTAACCTATTAATGACAAACAGTAAAATGATGTGCAAGCTGGTGCACAGACTCGTCAGCCCAGGACAGAAAAAGTCCCAGCTGCAGAACTCAGAGTGGTAGCCATGTTAGTCTGTATCAGCTAAAACAACAAGGAGTCCTTGTGGCACCTTAGAGACTAACATATTTATTTGGTCATAAGCTTTCATGGGCTAGAACCCACTTCATCAGATGCATGGAGTGGAAAGTACAGTAGCAGGTATAAATACACAGACATGAAAAGATGGGCGTTGCCATACCAAGTGGGAGGTAAGTCTAACGAGACAATTCAATTAACAGTAGGATACCAAGAGAGGAAAAATCACTTTTGTGGTGGTAATGACAGTGGCCCATTTCAAACAGTTGACAAGAAAGTGTGAGTAACAGTAGGGGGAAATTAATATGGGGGAAAAATAGGTTTTGTAATGACCCATCCACTCCCAGTCTTTATTCAGGCCTAATTTGATGGTGTCCAGTTTGCAAATTAATTCCAGTTCTGCAGTTTCACTTTCGAGTCTGTTTTTGAAGTTTTTTTGTTGAAGAATTGCCAGAACTATTCACATCCCTTTCTTCAGGGCTTGCTCTCTTTCCAAAAATACAAACTCAAACAACACCACATAACTCAAACTGCTGGGCAATAATCACCCAAGGCCTTTCCAGCTTCTGCCATCTGGAAGGAGGGAAAGCCCTCTTCTCTCATTGTAGCTTCCCCTTTCCAGGAACCCCTTATGTTCTGGAGCACCTTTACATCTTGCCACATGGTTCCAGATGAAGCTTCAGAGTGTTGCTACAATCCAGTTGTACTGCAGCCTCCCTGTGCAGAACTGGATGGACACCACCTCTCTTTGGCTCAAATTTCCACATCCTGGCAATCTGCAGTGCTGATGCCTGCAGCCACTACTGGGATCTCTTGCTTGCTGGGCTTCCATTCCTTCTTCCTTGTTCGCCTGCCTCCATAGATGGTTCTTTCCTCCCTTGCACATCTCTCTGATCATTCTGGGGCACCATCTCCCTGACAAATGAGATGCTATTGACCTGGCTCCCCTGCCTTTGGAAGGTGTCCTCAGATGCTACTAAGTCATCCTCTTCTCCCTAAATTAAGGGCGTTAAAATAATTAAAACTACTTTCCTGTGCCATTTGAGAAGAGTGAATCTGTTTGCTTTGGCGTTGGCTTGTGTGGGGCAGTGTGTTTTCCCGGAAGGAGACTGATAGTGGGATTAATTTCATTGCATCTCTCATCATTAAGCTGCATTGAGGAGGAGGAAGAAGAGCGAATCCATATGCAGCATCTGTGGAAGAGGAACGATAAATACATTGAGAGGAGAGTTGCAAAAAAAAATGGCTTTCATTTGGCACATTGATTAGTTTCTTTAGTGCTCGCTAGTGGAAGGCTGCAAAGCAAGCAAGAATGTTAGCTTTTAAAAATTACAATAGTTTGTTTTCTTGCCTGCTCTTATTCTCTTACTGTAGAAATCTGGCATGATTTCTCTTGATGGAGTATCGTTCATGTGGCTAATAGAATTCTACAAAGCTTTGTGATTGTTTCTTCCTTTACAAAATATGTAAGTTACAGCAAAAGGGGCTGGATTGTGAGCCCTGAAGAACTAGGATTCCAATTCTTAGTCCCTCTGTGCTTTAAATCACCTTTTATGCTTCATGTATTCTGGGGCAGGTAGTGGCCTGCCTGGCCCACTGTGTAAGTTAGAGCAGTCTCAAGGCTGCTGTAATTTACAGTGCTTCCCATAGCCATAGTGCAGTGTGTTGTGGCCCTTGACACACCCCTTTGGCTGGGGGCTGAAAATAGGACCAGCAGACAGCCCTTATGCTAGTTCTGCACCATCCTAGGAGAACCCTTCAGCGGGGAGACTTGTCAAGAGAACCCCTGCTAGTGTAAAGGGGGCTGCAGGGAGGCCTTAAGGTTAATTGGGAATTGGGGCCAGAGCCTGGAACAATAGAGACAGGATTAGAGCTAGCTTCCCCCATGCTGCCCTGCCAATAAACCAAGACCTAGAGATGCCACCTCCAAGCATGATCCTCTTTGGCTCCCTCTTCTAAGGCTGCCAGCAAGTTTGCAAGGTAATGCCAGCTTTTGTGATGTGATAATCCGCCCAATAGGAAGCGGACCCAAGCCACTACCTCACTGCTCACAAGCCATCCTATAAAAAGAACAGGAGTACTTGTGGCACCTTAGAGAGACTAACAAAAAGCCATCCTATGTCTGTTGGTGAAAATCTTTGGTTGCTACTGACACGAGATAGATCTGAACTGCTGACAGGTATGGGACTTCATCACCACAGTCCTGTTTGGTTTTAAATGAATGTTGTTAAAAGACCTATGTAATTGACAAACCTTGGAGTGGACAGACGTGGTTTAAGGGCTCTTGTGCTATCTCTATGTTCAGCTGATAAGGTTTAGTGTCAGGGAAGATGAAGTCTGATAAAAGATTGAATTTGCTGCATGGGCTGAGCTTAGCCTTTGGTATTTCTGAATTGTTCGTTCGTTCTTTATTCTTTCTTTTTTGGTTATAAAACAAATAAAATGCATTAATCCCCAGCCTGCCAAGGAGAGTAGAGACAAGTGGATGCCATTTGCTGCTGTGACAGGGATTCCCACTTGCACAAAAGGGCACCATTTTCAACCTGTAGGTGTATCAGTTACTTTCATTAAAAGCAGTTCTCATAGTAGGTCACTGTAAAACACAGGGAACATAAAGTCTGTCACAACAGCTCTGATCACTGTCCATCTGTGGTCTCCCATCTCTGGCAGTGACCAGTAGCTGATGCTTCAGAGGCAGACAAAAAATCCCCATGTGCACTTGTTCAGTTGTGCAGTGCTGTCTAGGAAGGTTAAAAATAAACAAACCCTGCCTGAGCTCTCTGACAAAAAATCAGCTTTTGCCCTGAAGCATGAGATCAAATTCTTTTCTACAATCTTAGCTGGCTCCTCTGTGACTCCTACAGTATTGCTAATCCCAAGCATTCAAAAATCTTGATTTTAGGCCCCCCCAAATCATGAGATTGTTTAAAGTACATTTGGAGGGGTGGGGAGTTTATTTACCTTATAGTTTTTGAGCCTTTAGTGTTCTTGTTTTGAAGCTTTATCCATATCCACAAGGAATAGGAACTTTGTTTAAAAAAAAAAAAAATTAAGGAAAGCAGCAGTGGCTGGGATTTTGCTGGGGCTCCCAAATGTCATGAGACTCATGATAAAAATGAGAACTGGCATGCTGCTAATGCTCATAAATGGTGATCTCTCCAAGTAAAACACAGCAGCTGCAGCAAAAGGTGATGTTGAGGGAGTTAGGGCTTGTCTACACTACCGCGTGGGGTCGATCTAAGATACGCAACTTCAGCTATGTGAATAGCGTAGCTGAAGTCGACGTACTTAGATCTACTTACCGCAGTGTCTTCACTGCAGTAAGTCGACAGCTGAAGCTCTCCCATTGACTCCGCTTGCGCACCTTGTTCTGGTGGAGTACCGGAGTCGACGGGAGAGAGCTCAGCGGTCAATTTCATGATAAATTGACCCCCGCTGGATCGGATTGCTGCCCGCTGATCCAGCTGGTAGTGATAGTCTTTCCTCTGAGTCATTAGTGATCCAGTGATCTGGCATTGTGCTAAGGGAACGCACTTCTGCTGGATGTGCTCTGTGTATGTGTCTGTGTGTGTAATCACTACATAAAGCATGAGTGTGTTACATCTTTACAGAAAAGGTGCTAAGTAAATATCATGAATGACATTACTAACATATCTGTTTTAAATTAGCCAGCCCTTTTAAATTCCAGCCACAATACTTCTTTTCAGATTTACTTGTTTCCTTTACGTTTGTCTTTGAAGTTTTCAGGGGCAAACAGAGAACTGAGTGATCAGTAGAAATTTGGGAGCCAATCCACAATTTCTCTGTTGCAAGAAGTGTTACAGTCTAATGATTGAATTGTGGAACTAGGAAGCACAAGGGGTTGTGCCTTCTCACTTGGGCAAGCACCTGCAGCAATGTGAGAATTACTCTAAATATTAAACAATGTTCCATGGTCTCCCTTAATACTGTAACTGGTTTTTAATGGCTGGTGTGTTCTTGATGTATCAGCTATCCCACTCCTAGCCCTGTATCTAGCTCTGTCTGTCTGACTTTGGGGAAACATTTCCTGCAGATAAAGTACTTTATATAGAAACACACACTAAAACCATGCTTCTCTGAGCCTCAGAATATTGCCAGGGCCGAGTTCCTCTTGTAAACAGGCTGGCATCAATTCATGCTGCTTCTGTGATCAGCTAGCCTAGAGAAGCAACACAGACACCTTCCTTCTCTCTTCCTGGAATGAGACCATCCTATCTGGTCCAGGAGTTGGGAAAGCCCACAATAGGGCTGTTGGCATTGCTCTCTGGATATATTAATTTGCTGATCTTGGTTATTAATAGGATGGAGGACCTAGGCCCAGGATTAATTAGCGGTGTTGATTCTGAGCCTCAGTTAGGGATGTATACATCTCTGAGTAATGGACACCCAATGGTATGGATTTAGGCCCTGATCCTGCAAAGAGGACTACGGGGGGTAGACTCCCGTGGTGTGAATCTCATTAAAGCCAGCGGGGCTCCATGCAGGCACAGGGATCTGCCTGTATGGTTCTGCTTGCAGGATTGGGGCCTTAGTGAGGTTCTAAACTCTGGAACTCCGATGTGTTAGATGTTCAGATTTCCAAACTATTCTGCTCCCTTCCTATGGCTCCTGTCCCCCCTCTGCCTTCAGACTTGATTACCGTCAAGAAGATTTAACCACAGAAGCTAACCGTATCTTTCCTGGGTTCAAGACGGCCATCTGTTGGCCTTGCACTTGTTTCTGGAGTTTCCCCATCAGAGATGCAGTTTGTTCTTGAGTCTGTCCAGTGGATAAAACCCAATGATTGGGAAAAAATTTCCACCTAGCCCAGGCCAGTTAGAGACTTGTATGCTCCATATTTTCGTTCCTTTAAAGGTAGGGGAGTCTGGTGGGTGGGTTCTTGGATATCAGAGCCTCAGAGTGGAGACTGACAGCCTGAACATGACACCCTCCACTGCATGTTCTGAGTATCAAGTATGTGGGAAACCAGGTCTGCCTGTTTTTGCTTTCACATTATTGGCATGGATGCATTTGATTTACCAAAGCACATCATATTTATTCAGCAAGAATGTAGTGGATGCCCGCCAAAAGTTCCATGCAATTTGCAGTTGGGGACTGTGGTATCCCATGGATAAGCCCTGACAACTTTAGTTCAAGACTGAAGGAAGGAGGGGGAGAGGTGGAAGGAAATGATGATTGATGGCTATGGTGCTTTCCTAAGTGAGAATGAAGACTGCAAAGCAGTGAGGAGTCTAACTGATGGTCTGGAGAGAAAGGTGAGATTAGTCCTGGTTCCTGACGGCCCAGAGATTAGAGCAATGAAGATTTCTTTTTGTCAGATAGGTTGAGAATTAGTGCTTCCAGGTTTTGGCATTTCATTCAAAGTAAATGAATCAGAAGGCGAAGGTATTTTTCAACAAGTGTCAGGACATGTTGCTCAGATTTCCTGCTGTATCTCAGCATGTTTCTCTGTGCCCTGGGCTCCTGTCAGTCACTGGTGCTGTTCCTGGCATGAGAGGTTGAGGAGCAGGAAAGCTGGGAGCACAGAGATCAGGTGACAATGTGGACAAATCCAGACTTTTTGGTCTCCTTCTTGTCACTGGTGAAGTATTGTTTTAAAGAGTTAGAATGCGAGAGGTCATTCATGAAATCTAAGGGATGGATCGATTTTGAACATACTCTTGCGTGAGATAGGAGGATGAGCTAGGTGATGTTCCATGAGCTAGGTGATACCTTTGTGAGGCATGAAGCTCCTGTGTTAGGACTGGCACGTGAGGCCAGGCTAGTGTTCAGCGTTCTGGAACTGCATCTGATAACAAAACATTGCACTAATAGCACATTTCATCCAAGACTCTAAAAATGTTTATGTGATGACTGCCACTTTGGCTGACACATCAGGAGTTGAACCTGAGACCTTCAGAGTAAAAAGCAAGAGCTGCTACAGCTTGAGCTAAAGCTCTGTAGCAGCTCATATTCTCTGTGGATTGGTGCAGACAGGCACCTGCAACACTCACTCACTATTGGATTATGCTTTCACTAACATTAGACTCTCTACCCCACCTGTGAAGTACATCAGTATATTTATGTCATTGTTACAAATGAGAAACTGAGGCACAGCGGGATGAAGTGATGTTACTGTGGGTCGCATAGTGACTCAGTGGCAGAGCTGAGATTAAAATCCAGGAAGCTTGATTCTGAGTTCTGTGTATTAATCCTTTCCTCAGCTACTTAATAGTGTTTATAGCTCTGTGCTTAACAGCCTTCCTGTTCAGGCAAGAGATTCCCACGTTCTGCTGGGTGCACCTGTCTCTCACCCAATTCATTCTTCTCCCAGCATGCCCACCTGCTTCTGCATTACAGGTGGAAACAAACTAATCCCGCTGGACAGTATCATTGCCACACAGGGCACTGCATGATGCTGACATTGGAAGAGGTGTGCATCTGGCTCAGCAATACAAACCAGTTGGCAGGTGTGAGAGCAACAGCAGAGAATGATCTGGGCCTGGAAGACATTTTTCCTTTCCTAGCTGAGGGTGTCCTGTGGAGTCCAAATGATGACAGGGTATTTCTGAATGGGAAGGAGGCAGACTGTAGTATAGCTTGCACTGATGCTATGTAGCAGCTTTCCTACCAAGGATCCCATAGCATTATCCAGACTTCACAAACTGGAGCCAGACTTTCACAAGAGCTCAACCTCCAGCAGCTCCCATTGTTCTCTTCATTTGGGTGCCTAAATGATTGCTGAGCGCGTGTGAAAACCTGGCTGTAATATGCACACCACATACGCGGTATGCATCGCTTCCCTCTGATCCTGAAATGCAGCCATGTTAGCAGATGTTTAACAGAGCACAGCAATGCTGCTCTGCAAATGACAAATCATATCTGTGATTGAAACTGCAGAATATTTATAGAGGCAGGAAAGCAGTTACCCAGATTGGAATTTGGGCAGGACACCAGAGCTAATCCTCTATCTCTTTGAAAAGTACCATATGATATAGAATGGCCAGAAGTGATCAGGACCAAAAGAACTGCAGTCTATGGTGAGAGCGAACATCTGGGAGTGAGGGACTCCTCAGCTTTAATTCCATTCTGACACTGATTCTGTGGCCTCAGACAAGTCACTTACCATCGCTGCTTCAGTTTCCCCATCTGTAAATGGCTCAGGTAATGACACAGACCTCCCTCACAGGGATGTTGTGATGCTTCTAAGTGTTTGTTTATAAAGTGCTTTGAAGATTAAATTGCTCTACAAGTGCAAGGATTAACACTAGAACCTGCTTCTGCATCTGACCTGTCTCCAGTAGCATAGGTGCCACTAGCCCCACAGTGGGGCCTTAATTTGGAGGGAGGAATACTGCTTACTGGCTCCTCAATGCTCCAGCAGCAGTTAGCTGATCTTGGGACATATCCCAGTAGGCGAAATGAATGTAGAGTGCTCGGGTGCATGGGGCAGGTTTCTGCCCTTCCTAGGGTTAACTTGATTTTACTTTTTGTTAAATTCTTCCAAAAAGTTACAGCTACTGAGTTCAGCATGTTGCAATCATATGTGTATTATCCCTGAGTGCTGTGCTTATGCCTGGTGATCAGTCCCACCTATGCTGGGAAGCTGCAGGTATTTTGTTGGTCCTTACATTTGTCTGTTACAAATGGTTTTGGCATTTAGACAGGATCTGTTGCTGAAGTGAAAGAAGGTGAGGTGTTTGATGTCAGGTGCAGTTTGTTCATTGGCAGAGAGGTGGTTTGGAACAGAGTTTTGGTGGGTGGGTCAGACTGGTCTGTGCTGGGTTTGAGGTTTCCCATGTGATTTAGAGCACTAAAGCAGTAACACCACCACACCATTGTGCTAAACATCCTGTACGTTCCTTTCACATCCCACAGCATCCTCCCCATAAGAACAGCCATACTGGGTCAGACCAAAGGACCATCTAGCCCAGCATCCTGTCTTCCGACAGTGGCCAATGCCAGGTACCCCAGAGGGAATTAACAGAACAGGTAATCATCAAGTGATCCATCCCCCGTCACCCATTCCCAGCTTCTAGCAAACAGGCTAGGGACACCATCCCTACCCATCCTGGCTAATAGCCATTAATGGACCTATCCTCCATTAACTTATCTAGTTCTTTTTCAAACCCTGTTATAGTCTTGGCCTTCACAACATCCTCTGGCAAGGACTTCCACAGATTGATTGTGCATTGTATGAAGAAATACTTCCTTTTGTTTGTTTTAAACCTGCTGCCTATTAATTTCATTTGGTGACCCCTAGTTCTTGTGTTATGCGAAGGAGTAAATAACACTTCCTTATTTACTTTCTCCACACCAGTCATGATTTTATAGACCTATCATATCCCCTCTTAGTCGTCTTTTTTCCAAGTTGAAAAGTCTTATTAATTGTTCCTCATATGGAAGCAGTTCCTTACCCCTAATAATTTTTGTTGCCCTTTTCTGAACCTTTTCCAATTCCAATATATGTTTTTTTAAGATGGGGTGACCACATCTGCACGCAGTATTTAAAATGTGGGCATACCACAGATTTATATAGAGGCGTTAGGATATTTTCTGTCTTATTATCTCTCTCTCTTTCTTAATGATTCCCAATACTCTGTTTGCTTTTTTGACTGCTGCTGTACATCGAGTGGATGTTTTCAGAGAACTATCCACAATGACTCTAAGATCTCTTTTTTGAGTGGTAATAGCTAATTTAGACCCCATCATTTTATATGTATAGTTGGGATTACGTTGTCCAATGTGCATTACTTTGCATTTATCAACATTGACTTTAATTTGTCATTTTGTTGCCCAGTCACCAAGTTTTGTGAGATCCTTTTGATCACATCTGAAGCCCTTTTTAAAAATTGGCGTCACATTAGCTATCCTCCAGTCATTTGGTACTGAAGCTGATTTAAATGATAAGTTATAAACCACAGTTAGTAGTTCTGCAGTTTCACATTTGAGTTCCTTCAGAACTCTTGGGTGAATACCATCTGGTCCTGGTAACTTATTACTGTTTAGTTTATCAATTTATTCCAAAACCTCCTCTAATGACACCTCAATCTGTGACAGTTCCTCAGATTTGTCACCTAAAAAGAATGGCTCAGGTTTGGGAATTTCCCTCACATCCTCAGCTGTGAAGACCGATGCAAAGAATCCATTTAGGTTCTCTGCAATGGCCTTATCATCCTTGAGTGCTCCCTTTCGCATTTCGTTCGTCCAGTGGCCCCACTAGTTGTTTAGCAGGCTTCCTGCTGCTGATGTACTTAATTTTTTTTTTTTTTTTTGCTATTACTTTTTGAGTCTTTGGCTAATTGTTCTTCAAATTCTTTTTTGTCCTTCCTTCCTAATTATATATATTATATATATTATTCCTTCATTTGCCAGAGTTTATGCTCCTTTTTATTTTCCTCACTAGGATTTAACTTCCACTTTTTAAAAGATGCCTTTTTGCTTCTCACTGCTTCTTTTACTTTGTTGTTTAACCACAATGGCACTTTTTTGGTTCTCTTACTATGTTTTTTAATTTGACGTATACATTTAAGCTGAGCCTGAATTATGGTATCTTTAAAAGTTTCCATGCAGCTTGTGGGGATTTCATTTTTGGCACTGTATCTTTTAATTTCTGTTTAACCAAGTTCCTCATTTTTGTGTAGTCCCCCTTTCTGAAATTAAATGCTACAGTGTTGGGCTGCTGTGGTGTTTTCCCCACCACAGGGATGTTAAATTTAATTATATTATAGTCACTATTACCAAGCGGGTCCAGCTCTATTCACCTCTTGGACCAGATCCTGTGCTGCACTTAAAGACTAAATCAAGAATTGCCTCTCCTCTTGTGGTTTCCAGGCCTAGCTGCTCCAAGAAGCAGTCATTTAAGGCGTCAAAAAATTTTATTTCTGCATCCTGTCCTGAGGTGACATGTACCCAGTCAATATGGGGATAGTTGAAATCTCCCATTATTATTGAGTTTTTTATTTGTATAGCCTCTCTAATTTCCCTGAGCACTTCACAGTCACTATCACCATCCTGGTCAGGAGGTCGGTAATGTATCCCTACTGCTATATTCTTATTATTAGAGCATGGAACTACTATCCATAGAGATTCTATGATACAGTTTGGTTCATTTAAGATTTTTACTTCATTTGATTCTATGCTTTCTTTCACATATAGTGCTACTCCCCCACCGGCATGACCTGTTCTGTCCTTCCGATATATTTTGTACCCTGGAATTACTGTGTCCAATTGATTATCCTCATTCTACCAAGTGTCTGTGATGCCTATTATATCAATATCCTCATTTAATATGAGGCACTCTAGTTCACCCATCTTATTATTTAGACTTCTAGCATTTGTATATAAGCACTTTAAAAACTTGTCACTTTGTAGCTGGCTGCCATTACATGATGTAATTGAATGGGACTCTTTTTCATTTGACTGTTTTTCTTATCAGATCCTACCTATATTTTATTATCTTCCATCCTCTCCTCTTTACTAGGACACAGAGAATCTCCATTAATAGATCCTCCCCTAAGTGATGCCTCTGTCTGAACCACGTGCTCCTCCACACCTCTTGGCTTTCTCCCAGCCTCTAGTTTACAAACTGCTCTATGACCTTTTTAATGTTAAGTCCCCACGCAAACCAACCACTGCCGTGCTCTCCTGCAAGCCCATGCCCTTCCCTGCATGCTGGCATGGGGAGAGCTCCACAACCTGTCTACCCAGGGAGCACCTTGCCTTAGCATCACGCCTTACAGAAATTCCACAGCAGGGCCTGGGTTACTAATAACTGTCAGCAATGAGACCTCACACTAGGAGAACATTCGTTGCCAGTGGCTGTGTGAACAAACTCAGAGCAAAGGGAGCAGCGGGGAGAATACAGGAAGCTGTCACTCCCCTTCCCAAATGTTCCTTTTTGAAATAACTTTTTGCTAAGGTCCTCCTCCGTCCCCCCACTTCCCTCCAGTCCACCTTGTGATTTAAATTACACATACCGCGCCTTACCCCCGGGGTCACAGACACTTTTCTAAACCTTCCCAGCTGAAATTCAATTTTCTAGCAGAGATACAATTTTTCAGTTCAGAGTGGCATTTTGTTTTCCCCTGGCAGTTCTTCTGCATCAGGAATATGGCCCCTGCTGGAGAAATGCACTTCAATCAAGGGGAGATGGCAGGAAGCAAAACTTTTTATAAACCATCTGGTGGAAATCATTTACTAGTTCATAACGGTGCTTGGGGAAGGTATTTTTATAGCTTGGCACATTTTTTTTAAATCAAAGCTGACTATTGTTTTTTTTTTTAAATTTCACAGTCTTGTGTAAGCCAAGCTATATCTTTTTAATCAACTTTTTTACCTCCTAAACCACATTTTAAAGGATGCTTATAAAGACATTTAAAGAGGTTTGGGTTGAATTAAAATATATATGTATATTTTAATATATAAAAATATATTAAAAAATAAATGTCAGGTTGTTGAACTCCTTGCACCTGGGGTAGATTTATTGTCTTTTATTTAAAAACACCAGAAAGGGCTATTGCTGCAGCTTCTCGCCTCACACAGTATCCAAAAGATAAATAATGGCTGAGGTTTGGGGACTGCTGCGCTGTTCTTGGCCATGATTAGAATCTCTCAATAGTGAAAGTCCAGCATGTCCCTCTCCAACTTGGATTGAATTGAGGACTATAATCCCTCTGGAAAGAGCCTAAACCTCAGATAAAGAAAGGAACCCTGGGCAATCAGTGTTGTTGGTAGTGGTGCTCATGGAATTTTATTATTGCTGATTATTTCTATTTCATTTGGACCTAGAGGTCTCAACCAGGATTGGGCCCCCATGTGGTAGGCATTGTACAGACATACCCTCTGTCTGTACTGCAGTTATGGGGTGCGACTGCAGCTCAGTAGATAAACACAAACTAGCTTTAATCTAGCTAGTGCGGGCACCAGAGTGGTAATGCTGCGGAGCTTGCACTTCAGCCTGGGCTGTCTGAACCCACCTGGCACCCTGGATGATTATTGTTGGGCTAGCCTGTGCTGCAGTGTGCTTTTCCTCAGCTTCACCGCTACAAGTACCAGAGCTAGCTAGGTTAAAGCCAGCTCGGGTCTGTCTCCTCAAGCTACTATCACTGGTTGTGCTTGCTGCATGGACGTAGGGAGACAGTGTCCCAGTCCCAAAGAGCTTGCAGTCTTTTTTTAAGGCAAGACCTATAAAAGGTGGGTGGAGAAATGGAGGCACTGGAGATGTGAAATGACATGGCTAAGGTCATGCAGCAGGTCAGTGGCAGAATTGAGAATAGAGTAACCTGGGTGTCCTGACTCCTAGTTCAGTGCCTCAGCCGCTGGGTCATACTGTCTCCAGCAAGGCATACCAACATAAATCTAGGCCCTCAAGCTCAGATGCTGGAGATGACTGAACATTTTAAATTATTTGACATTTTGCATACTCGCTTTCCATTATTGATAGAATAAACTACTCAGCACACGTTTACAGACACCTTCCTCCCCCAACCCCTGTGGAGTCAAACACTGCCAAAAGTTTGTTATTTAATAAAAAATTGCTACATAATATCTCCAACCAATAGATTGATTTGTAGTTAAATCTTGATTAATTCTCTAGTTCTCCCATCAAAACCAGCCGTTTGTATCTGGACTTGGCTCTGATTGGCCTCCCCTGGCTCTCTGCCCTTTTAGGTGCTGGAGGACCAACTCTTGCTGCTCTTTCCTTCCAGCAGGGCATCTTCTTAGGATGGGGTGTGCCAAGGCTGTGGGGCTTCCGGCAGTGGGCAGCAAACGCCTGGTACACCAAGCTGGCTCTCCCAGTGAACCTTTTCTCATCGGCATCTGTCCTGTAAGCTCCTCAGGGCAGAGCCCATTGTGCCTTGTGCAGCACTGAGCACATGGTGCTAGTATTGTCTCCTCATTTTTAGTCAGTGTCCTACATGAATTAAATAATTAGCCTAGCTCCGGAGTAGAAAGGAATGACCCCGCTTGCTTGTGGTTGGCACTGGTCCTGTTGGAAGCTGCACCAGTCTGGAGAGAGTTGGGACGAGCAGTTTTTAAACCGATTAGTGTCATGAACTGGAATCCTGCACTTTGTTCAGCTCATCTGTTCGCTTTTAAAGAGACTTTACTGTCATTGCGACTTAAAAACAAAGGAGCAGTTACTAATGTGGCCAAGTGCAAAGGTTTGCCAGGTGCTCTGTATTGTGGGTGCTCTAAAGCTTGTTGCTTCATCCCAGCAGCTCTGTGAGGTTATCTCCTTTGTTCAGGCAGCCAGTGCAGGCATGAAACAGGCATGGAGAAGAAGGGAAACACAGTTCTATTGGAGTGTCAAAGTCAAGTGTATGCCAGCCTCTGGGCTGTTAATCTGGCAGCTCCATGGTGGCTGTCTGTAATACAAGAATTGCCAATAGTTCCAAGAAATTGGGGCTCTGACTGGAGACTTGGAAGGTGTTTCCAAGTGCATTCTGGGACATTTAGGTGATTGTGTTAGGTAGGACTGTGTCAATTCAGATTGTGTCAGATGGTTGAGGGGTTCAGCTGAGCAGCCATACCACACCAAGGGCCCATGCCTGCCCAAACCTCCCCTCCCTAGCAAGTACCCCCTTTATCTGCAGTTATCTTTGAGTGGCCCAGGGCCCTGCTTTATCTTCTCCCTAGAGGGTATAGCAAGGAGGAGCAGCAGGTGTCTTCAGGAGGCATGCCCCATGCTATTTCTATGGGGATAGTGCGGCTTGTGGTATGTCCCTGTTTTCCCTGACAGATGGGCCTCTGAGTTTCTCCCTTCTTGGTCTCTTGTGGGAGATGGGGCTGTATGAAGTTCCCGGTTATGGCTACAGTCTCCCCATCCCCTGCCGAATCCTTCTGTGCTCCCTTCCCACTCCCCAGTGTCTCTGTGTGTGTCCCACATCCCTGAGACATCAACTCCCCCTTAAAAATAATTCCAGCTCCTATGGAAAATAAATACATTAATCAGCCTTCCCAATGCATTCAGTCTCCCCACTCTCCATACAAACTGTCTGTGAACTTGATGAAACATGTGTGTTGTAGATGGGACCTGAGCCATGCCAAAGCCATGGACAGCCCAAGTTATGTGCTTCGCTGAGAATTACACACAGTGATGGGAAGCTGTGTTCATCCTCTGCCTATTTCCAATCCTAATGGACTGCACAAAGGTTTAGCACACTTAGGGGATGAGGGTAAAGTACTGTGCATACCACAAAGTGTTACTTTGCTTTAGGTGATTTGGGGGACAACCGAGGAGGCCAAAATGTTCTCTACATGCTCTCCCGCCTCTCCCCTTCCCAAAGTTGTTGTTGTTGTTGTACACTTATTAAGTGTTTGTTTGTATTGTGCATCTAGAGGCTTCCAGCTGAGACTGGTGCCCCATTGTGGTAGGTGTGGTACAAACCTATCACAAAAATACAGTCCTTGCTCAAAGAGCTTACCATCTGTACAAACTTGTGCTGGAAAATAATTGATCACGTGTCACCATGTGGGTGGGTGTTTTCTCCTCCTTGCCCACTGTAAATGTTTGCATTTGCACTTAGATTGTAAGTACTTTAGGGCAGGGTGTTTAGTTCTTTATTTTGTATCCATTAAATATTGTAAAATGTCCTGTCAAGTTGCTGGGCCCTAGGTTTGATGAATCCTATCAGTGCAGAACAAGCTGAGAAGTAGTGGCCATCAAGCCACCAAAAGAGGCTTAAAAGAAAAGTGCCATTTCACCCTGACTTAGAGCATCTCTAGTCCTTCTTAAATCCAGACAAAAACTCTGCAGAGTTTAAGATAAGGTTGCTAAGTTACACCTCCTTTTAAGGGTGTTATAATTAAATATCTAAAACTGCACAGCCCAGGGTACAGAGTCCGTGGTCTATAACCAATCTCTCCTGACACCTTCCCCCCACCCCACTTTCTGCTGTGCCAGTGACGTCAACCTCAGTGCTTCTCTCATACCTGTCTCCATGTTTTCTTCCTTGTGCATAGAGGCCCCATTTCAGGAAAGCATCCCTTTTCAGCTCTGAAGGGGCTTCAGTCCCATTGATAAGAACAGGCCTCAAACACATGTGGAAAGATAAGCACATCCCTAAGTGCTGTCCTGAAGAGGGATGAACTCAAACCTATGCTTTCCTGAATCCGAGCGAGAACGTCCTCTTGATCTGGTTTGGTCTGCAAAGCCACCCTGTCATTTAAATCCCTTCTTGAGACTTGCTCCTTCTAAGACACCTACAAACAACTAGCAGGTTAAAATGTCTGCTTATTTACTTCATTTTTCTCATGAGTGAACTTCCTATTCACATGAACATTAGGGGGGCAGGGATGTATTGAAACTGGGATTGAAGCTGGGGATTGCTGGGGTGGGGGGAGTTGGGGAGCTTAATACCATAGTGATGGGCCTAACGTAAGAACTGAATAGGACTGGACATAAGTTGATCATAACCAGATCGTTTGGCTTGTTGTCTCCCTTTACCCTCCCCCTTGTTTGTCATTGTCTTTTCAGGCTTTGAGCTCTCCAGCGCAGGGAATGGCTTCCTCTGACTTGGGGAATCACCCAGCGCACTGTGGACACTGCCACAATCTACATTCAGATTGAAAATCTTAGAGGAGGTGAGCAGGGCTTGGGGCAGCAGTAAAGCTGAGGTTGATATAGGGTATGTCTACACTCAACAACAACAAAAAAGCTGCATTCTTAACTTGGCTTAGCTAACCTTGGTTAAAATAGCCATGAAGACACAGCAGCACAGCTTCCAGCCTGCTAGCTAACCTTTTTTTACATTTTTGGTATAGACATACCTGTATTTGCAGCTGCTCCCCCTGTTCACATCTCTAGATAACAGGCCTCATTCTCATCTCAGAGCGGTCTGAATGTGGTGTAACTCCATTCCTTTCGGTGGGCTGGTTCCTGATTCACTCTGCTGTGAGCGAACTCCGACTGAGGCCAAAAGAGGGAGAGAAGACGTGAGCTGACAGCTTGCCTGTGCATTTAATGTAAGAGAGAAGCTAAGAACTGGCGATGTGGATAGCAGGTGACTCCCCTCTCCTCCCTGAGCAAACTTGCATCTTTAAAGTTTTGTCTCTTTTGATCGTTAGTTTTTGGGAGTCTTTTGGGTGGAAGGGAGGAGAGGTGAGGATGTTAAAGTATAAAGTGCTCTGGGAAATCACTGAAATCGATTGGAAGTTTATTGGGGCCTATTGTATAACTAGCCTTTTCTGCTGTCTGCTGCATTTTTGCAGTTGCTGAATTGATTTTTCCCAGGGTAACAGGGAGGTTTTGTTTTTTTTCTCTCTCTCTCTTTACCTTTGCACAGTGGCTTTAGTGCAAGATGAGACCAAAATCAGAAGCTTGAGTTAGCAGGAAGGCATTTTCCATGGAGAGATGTGTGCATGCGAAGGATGGAGCTAATCCTGCAAAGTGCTGACTGAGTTTAGCTCCCATTGAGATCAAGAGAAGTGGAGGACACTAAGCACCTTATAAGGAGGGAACTCAGCATCTCTCCGGATCTGGCCTAACCTTCTTTTAGCTAACATTAACATTCTACCTATTCTACCCTCCCCCTTTCTTACTTCCATTTGGTTCCTTTACTTTATAGCAAAGGGACTGTGCAGTTGCTCGACAAAGTCATCCATTGGGGATGCCCAGACTCTGGTTGAGCCTACAGAATGTGCAGTGAATTATTTAAAATATACAGTTTGTAGACACACCGAATACTAAAATCCCCCAAATCCAGAGGTCCCCCAGGGTGGTCCCCAGAACCAATGCTGCATTATCTGTTACCTTGAGGTCCCTGGGGGCTGCTGCCCAGATGTAGTACTGGATTTTTGGAGATCCCCAGTGCTGCTGCCAGTTGCTGAAGCTGCATCTCTGTGACATGGAGGTACTAAAAGTACAGTGCTATTCTGTACATAGCAGTTTGCAGTTTGGTGATTGTTCTGTTTCACCTTCCAGGTCAGATTTCTTTACAAGTAAAAGGATTGTGAACCAGATCCTCCACGTGTGTAAATTGGGAAGAGTTCTTTTGATTACACCAGCTGAGCATCTGGCCCGGTTTGCCTAAAATGCAGTGTATGTCTACACAGCAGCCATGAGGTGTGATTGTAGCACATATAGACATACCGAGCTAGCATTGATCTAGGTAGGAGTACACTGTAGCAATGCACTGCAGTCACACCTCTCGATTGCAGTGTAGGCACACCCTAAATCCTGCAAACTCACCTTGGAATCTGGGGCTCCAGCTGCATCCTTCGCTGCTCGTGTGCATTACTGGTGATACATTCTGCCCTTGCTGGATTCAGTGCAGGGCACAGGTGTAACTAATTGTCCTCTGTGGGCAGAGTTTGTTTCTTTTGTGTTCTTTGTCTTCTTGTGTTAACGATAGCATTAGCCTGAGGTATGACTTGTGTTTTGCTCCGACCCTGAGTACATACAGGGAGCAGATCTGGTGGCCTTTGTTAGATAGTTGTTTTTCAGGGTAGGATCATTGTTTAGCTCTTGAAGGGTGACAGGATGGGATTCAGGAGATTGTCTTGGTTGAATGCTGTGACAGGATCATTGCGTGTTATGTAGCGCCCATGACAGCCCTGTAACTGGGATTCCAGAGAGCTTTTTGTCTACATCCTCGTAGTTACGGTTCTATACTCCCCCATCCTAAACAGAAGGGCCATGGAATTGGGCTGGGGGGGGGGGGGGGGGGGGGGGGAGAGGTCGGAGAAACACTGGCCTGGGAGAATGAAATGGAATTGTTGCTGTGGGGGAGGTGGCTCAGCTGTCCTCCCTTTTCTCCGCTCGGTGGGGTTCTCACCATATTGTGCTAGAGGGCTCGTAAGCTACTTCCACTCCCCTTTGTAGCTTGTGGTCCGTTCCTTTAGTCCTGCAATGGCTCCCCATGTGCTGCATCTTACGCTCGTTCAGCTGTTCAGTGGCTGGAATTGATGCTGTTGTCAGTGGGCTCCTGGCTAATTCCCCACCTGCAGGCAGAAGGATTTTTCCACCCTTGTCAAACCTTGATTGTACACACTTCCTTCAACCAAAAAGCCAAACAGCAGCTATTTGTAGGCTGTAATAGAGTTTACTCTGGCTTCTCTATTTACACTTTGCACCCTCATCAGGGGTTTGCGCTAATGGAATGTGGCATGGCTGATAACCCTCAGCATCCTAGCCTGTCTTGCTTAGCTGTGATTTCTTAGTACTAAGCAGTGTTAATTGACAGTTCTTAGTAAGGCTGGCAGAACTGTGTGGGGGATGGTGAGTCCACAAAGCAGGGTATTCCTTGGAATTTAATTTTGTTGTCCAGATTTAAAACAAAAATAAGTCCCTGGTTGCTGAATATAACCTTTGTTCTTCATTTCCTTCTGTATAACTCATTGCCCTCAACTGCGCACATGAAAAATTGCTCCTCCAGGGTGGGAATTCTCCCTTCTCCACCCAAAGTGCGATTCATCTCCTGGTGGTGTTATGGGCACACCTAGCTGTGAGCATCTCAAACACTAACATCTCTGTCTGGTTGAATCCCAAGCCACAAACTGGTGCATTTAAAAGCACTGAGATGTAAATGCAAAACTATTGAATGTTTTAAAATCTAAAATACCAGGACAGAACCTCTTCATTTAGCAAAGCAGTATAGTAATCTGCAACCCTTTTGTACCGGCAAAGTGTGTTACAGAGAGAGGTGTTTCACAAAAGAAAACATAGAATTAAACTTCTGACTTTTTGAAAGTGTTAAATTTCAGTGTGAAGGTGAGCAAAGTGTCAAGGATGCTGTTTAGAACGGGCAGGCTGCTGCTGTACAAACTACTGCTCTGTCTGTGCACCTCAGTTGTGCTCTGCATATAGTGGTATCTCCACTGCAAAGTCGCCAGTGGTAGTTTTGTAAAACAGACAAACACGCACTGTGAACTACATGCAGATTGAATTAATTTCACTTCTCTCCTAAGCCACATTTGCACTCTAGCCTCTCCAGGAAAAGACTTGTACACACTAGCGACTGATTCAAAGCCCACAGAAGTCAATGAAAAGATTTCTCTTGACTTCAGACCAGGCTCAGTGCTACCTATGCCTGGTACTCTGCTCCCAGTGCCTGATAAATTAATATCCTGCAGAATTTAATGTAGCATTTTGCAGCTCTCCTCTGGCCATGGTGGTGGTGTTTGCCCATAAATTACATCTAATGCCAGCACAAATCAGGGACTGCAGTCGCATTTGCAAAAAGGAAAAAAAATTGTATATTGTGGGGATGGGCAAACCTCTGCAGGTCTGCAGCTTTTGTCTGAGTAAGAATGTACAAATGTGGATGCTCATCTGAAATCCATCCAAACGTGTATGTTTTTTTTTGGGGTGGGGGGAAGGGTTGGGTCTAGCGTCTTTCGGTGAGATTTCTGAGGTGTCTCGGTATTGATTGGGCTAAGAACACTGCAAGAACACTGTCCTGTGAGACGTTAGCTATTGGATGAAACAAGGAAATGTAGAGATTTGGGGGGAGATGGTTAAAACAAACCATGCGTTCCCATCTCTCCTCTCCAATTTTTTCAGCCTCCAAAAATTGTTTGGATCTCTTTCAGAAGCTGGTTTTGGGTGAGTCCTTTGCCCAAAACCAGTTCACACATCTCTAATCCCAAACCCTGTGTTTATGTATTTGGTTAGTTTTGATTATCTTGTAAATTGGATTTACAATTAGGGGTGAGTGTGGGGGTGGGGCTGGTGGTATGCGCTAGAATTTATAACCAATTTATCTTGTAAATTGGATTTACAATTAGGGGTGAGTATGGGGGTGGGGCTGGTGATATGCGCTAGAATTTATAACCACTATTTTCCTTAACGTTAATTGTGATTTACATCCCAAATTACAGCCTTTAATTAAAACTCACTGATAGGGAGAGGAAGGGGAAGATACTTGGCTAAGATATCAGTGACATCTTTGGGTTGCGGAACTGAATGGGACAGAACAAACACACCTGTTGATTGTCAGCTCCAGTGGCATTAATAGGTTGCAGTGGAATATCCGACTGTCTCATGCTGAAATGTCCGTACACATGAACTTTGTTTCCTAGTTTGTTTGTTTGTTTTTTAGATCGCTGGATAGAAAACTGCAGAGGCCTCTCCTGGGAAAGTCAAGGACCCTTCCCAGCATTCCTCAGTCCCCTGTCCTCAGCAGGGTTCCTCTTTTGGATTCAAAATTGTATAGGGAGGAGATGCCAGAGCAGAAGCAGTACAAGAACCACTCTGCCTCAGACTGTCAGAAAGGGTGCACAGTGCCCTCTGCTGGTGAGTTTCAGTAAATGTTGGTGGATCTGTATTTCTTGTGTTTGCATGTTTCTGTCTTGAGGAGATTTTTAAAATCCTAACAAACATTCTTCCCAAACCCCCTCCAAATAAGCCTCTTTAAGAAACCAGCCACCATGGGATTTATCACACTAAAAATCATAATCACCCTTGTTGCTTTGTCCATTCCTTAGCGTTCCTTTCAACCTATTCAGACAACTTCCCCTCCCCCTATCATGTTGGTGGTAGAAATGCCTTGAAAAATCTGAAAACCAAATGAGAGGCTCAGTGACTTGGTAATGGAGCATACAGAGCCTTTTGCCTCTGGGTCACTGCATCAGCTACAGCCTGGGTCAGAAGGGACCAAAGCAAATGTCACCACCATCTGATGAGTCTTTGGCCTTGCGAAATGAATTGGGGTGTCAGTCCCATTCGTAGTGGACTAAATGTCTACAGCATAACAAACATCACTGTGGCTGGAACTAATTAGCAGCTTCGTCAGCAGCCTTGGCAGAGAAACAAGCCTCTCCCATCAATCCTAGGTTGAGGCGGTACTACAGAATTTGCCGTTGCGAACGTCTGCCAGGTTTGGAATGCACCTTGGCCTTTGTCTATCCTGAGAATTTTGTCATATTCTCCCACCGTTGAGCTAATCCTGCTGCAGCTCCACCTGCTAGTAGCAGTGGGGGTCCTAATATGCAGTGGCCACTGTGTTGTCTAACCCTGCTCAGACCCTGCAGGCTTAGTGATAGTTAGTGTATATTAGTGCTCCCACCATTGCTAATGATGGTGGAGTTGCACAGGGGCAACTACATGATGGGAGAATTTGATAAAAACTTCATTGTAGACAGGGGTTTCACTTTTCCAGTGTTGCCAGTCCAGCAGTAAATGCAACCCAGAGAAAACTGTTCCCTCCCCCAGCATGCTTACATTTCTAAAATATATAATCCCCACTGCCAGACCTCTCTAAACTGACACTGGAATCTTTCTTCAAGCCCTGGTTCAGTTTTTATGCTCTGAACTCTGTGTGTCTCTTGCTGGCATTGCTAATTCCCTAGATAGTTGTGTGCAAACAGAAGCTCATAAATGGCACCATTACCTTGGACTGGTTCTCCTGAGTATACAGAAACTGGGGCTCAAAGGCTCATGATATCAATGTCCATAGAATCATAGACTATCAGGGTTGGAAGGGACCTTAGGAGGTCATCTAGTCCAACCCCCTGCTCAAACGAGGACCAATTCCCAACTAAATCATCCCAGCCAGGGCTTTGTCAAGCCTGACCTTAAAAACTTCTAAGGAAGGAGATTCCACCCATTCCAGTGCTTCACCACCCTCCTAGTGAGTTTTTCCTAATATCCAACCTAAACCTCCCCCACTGCAACTTGAGACCATTGCTCCTTGTTCTGTCATCTGCCACCACTGAGAACAGTCTAGATCTGTCCTCTTTGGAACCCCCTTTCAGGTAGTTGAAAGCAGCTATCTAATCCCCCCTCATTCTTCTCTTCTGCAGACTAAATAATCCGAGTTCCCTCAGCCTCTCCTCATAAGTCATGTGCTCCAACCCCCTAATCATTTTTGTTGCCCTCTGCTGGACTCTTTCCAATTTTTCCACATCCTTCTTGTAGTGTGGGGCCCAAAACTGGACACAATACTCCAGATGAGGCCTCACCAGTGCCGAATAGAGGGGAACAGTCACATCCCTCGATCTGCTGGCAATGCTCCTACTTATGCAGCCCAAAATGCAGTTAGCCTTCTTGGCAACAAGGGCACACTGTTGACTCATATCCAGCTTCTCGTTCACTGTAACCCCTAGGTCCTTTTCTGCAGAACTGCTGCCTAGCCATTCCGTCCCTAGTCTGTTGCCGTGCATGGGATTGTTCTGTCCTAAATGCAGGACTCTGCACTTGTCCTTGTTGAACCTCATCAGATTTCTTTTGGCCCGATCCTCTAATTTGTCTAGGTCCCACTGTGTCCTATCCCTACCCTCCAGCGTATCTACCACTCCTCCCAGTTTAGTGTCATCTGCAACCTTGCTGAGGGTGCAATCCACGCCATCCTCCGCCATGTTTAGGCTGTCCTCCCATACTGACTTCTGTCATGAGCACCTGAGTCTTCCTCTCAGGCCCTCAAATCTGTAAGTTCTACCTGGGATGGTGGTGCCTGTAGGAAGACCTGGGAGAGGGCATAGCCTGCCCTCTTCCCAGCTAAGGGTTCATGATGGAGAAGTGATCCTCATGAAGTCAGTGCCCCCAAGTGTAAAATCAAGTAGCTTATAAACAGACTGGAATTGAGAGTAGTTGGCTATGCTCTGCTAGTCCTCAGGATTTCATTAGTAGTCAACTGGCATTCGTTCACATGCACAGACTTCTTGTGGTTTAGCTTGATATACAGTCTTTGTTGGGCAGTGAAGCAAGTGAAGCATCTAGCAGGAGTCATTTATGCACAAGAGAGATTTTATCTTCAAAGACCTCAATGGCCTGGCCCCAGGATATGTAAAAGATCCTCTAAAACTCCAGAGTGAGGACCGTGGCCAACAGCTTCACTTTAGGTCCAGTGGAACTTTTTACCACAAAATAAAGCTTCTGGAGCTTTCTTGGGAGCCAGTCCGAGGCCGTGGAACAAACTCAGGCATGAACGACAATCACAAACCTCACCACCACCTTCTCAAACTGCCAGGCACACTTCTTCCACCTGCCTTCACTGACATAAATACAGAGCAGCATGGACATTAAAAAAAAACCCCTACAACCTAAAACCAAACCCTACCAAAACAAACACTCCACTGCACATGGAATTGCCACCCTGAGGAAGGGATAAGAGAGAACGAACCATGCAGGAGAGAGGTTAGTCAGGTCACTCTATGCACTGTTGGAAGGTGCTCAGTTCCTCTGGTGATGGCATGAGTTTTCATACTTTATATAAAATAGAACAGAGAGATACCCTTTAGTCAATGTATTGAGAGCTGTAGTATTCTGGTCAGATTGCTTTTTTGGCTTTGTGGCACCCAGTGGGAAATGGCTAATTAGGTACCCATTGTGCCCAGAAAGGTACAATAGTGATGAGCAAAAAAAAAAAAAAGAGGAAAAAAAAAGAGTAACTTCCCTTTGTGGTGACTGGGTTCTTGGTACGCTAACTTGAATTGCAATTTGGCAAGGTTAACAGTTAATAAATTAGGCCTTAGAGCTCCTTTTATCCACTAATATCAGAGTGCTCTGCAAACTTTGATGTGCTGAACTGAACCTCACAGCAAAGCACTCCTATAGGTACACTAGTATCATTATCTTTTTATAGATGGGGAAATTGACACCGAGAGATTTAAGTGGCCTGTCCAAGATCACACCTAGTCATCACCAGAAATGGGAATAGAGCCCAAGAGCTCTGACTCTCCACCTAACAGCACCAGCTTTAATGATTTAGACCATTTTGTCTTGCTTGTGTTATCAGCCCGATCAATTTAAAGTTGTCTAGACTTCCCCCAGATAACTGGCTTGCTGAAGCAGGCACCAGAAGTGTCTCGCAGCATGCAAAAAATCAGTCTAGTGGGTTGGCTTGTCAGGAAGCCTGTAGTTCACATTGGCTGGGAAGAATCTCCCAGAGAGATGGCAGGACAGAATCACTTCCTAGTCCAATAGGATGCTCCATCCTTCTTTGGCCAGCCAGTGTATTCCTCAGCCCTTCACTGTCAAACTGCCAGTGATTCCATTCAGCTTTTGGAGCAAGTGCCTGGGCTGAAGGAGGGGACATGCCCAGGACATGCCGAGACCTCTGTGGGAGTGATGTCTGGTTCCATAGGGAGGTCTCAGACAGTCTTGGCTGGAGACAGTTGGTGCCGTGCAGAGGGCCTCACGGAGGGAAAATGTAGTAGGGCACCTGGTTCCACCAAAAAGTGAACAAGTTAAACCAAGACTGCAGGTCAGACAGATACGCAGAATTGTCTCAATGCAGAGAAATGGCAAGCGAGCCTTCCTGTTGTTGAAAAGCAACTTCCTGTTTTAATGTAGCCCGGGAGGCAGTCGACTTTCCTGCCGAGCCAGCTTTGGGCTTTGTAGGGATCCAGTTTTGTTCAGTTTCCTTTCCATTAATTTGTAAAGTTTCATCCAATGAGGCATTGTCTAGGGGAGCGAGAGAGAGCCGTGACAAGCACTGGGTGCACTCCTCCTGTCTATCCGTGGAACCCTTGATGGAGCTGTGCTCTCTCCCCGGCTATTGGACTAGCTGGGAAATTCCTCATGGCCATGAGGACTGGAATATAGCAGGATGCAGACCTGGGCAAACAGTTGCTGTTAGAACAGGGGGTCATGATAATTCCAGCTTAGTCCAAATGATTATACCCCTGGCATCACATTCTGTAGCACTCTGCGAGATTTCACACTACCAGCAGCCTGTCTCTGGGGAATGAGTCTCCTTTCTCTTGGGCCTACCATGGCTTCCTTGTCCTTACTTGTTGCCTCTGTGTCTTTGGAGGGAAATTGATTTTGGTCTTGTCTTTCCTTGGTTCTGCCATGGGAGGGGGCTGTCCCTAAACCCTATCAGCTCTGTTCTGCACCAGAGGTGGCTGTCTCCATGTTTTATGTCTAACCTCCCCAACTCCCTCTGTCCCACATCAGGAGGGATTTATGCTTCCAAGCTCTGAAGCTCCCCCTGCCTTACATTGGGAGGGGGCTGTAGCCATTTGTTAGCTCTTCCCCTGCCTCCCCCCATTCCACACTGGGCTCACATTGTGCTGAGCTCTATTGAGAACCTGTCCATGTACTTTGGTACCTCAGGGTCTGTCTACACTGGAGCTGGAGGTATTGTTTCCAGCTCAGTAGTTGTACAAGCTACAAATAATAGTGCAGCTGCGGTGGGGCGAGTAGCGGGAGAGGCTAGCTGCTCTAGCGTGTACCTAGAGTCTCAGATGGAATCATACTTGAGGCCACCAACCCCTCCTGCCCTCCACTCTGTAGAGGGTATGATTTACACTAGTGTAAATCAGGAGCAACATGATTGAGCTCAGTGGGGACAGCAGAGTAAGACCTTCCCCACCCAATCCCCGTGTGTCCACATCTTGGCTGGAGGAGAGGGGGGAGGAGGGGCTGTATGCCTGGTGTACGTGCCTTTGAGTGGTGGACCCTTGGCTAGGTGGGAAATAATCTTTACTCAAATAAAAAGGTGGTACAGATCACTTCTCCCAGGAGAATGAGGGGAACAGGGAGGGAAGTCACAAATCCATCCCAAGGCTGCTCTAGGATATGCAGCTGGCTGCTGTCCCTTACACCGGGCATGTAGCAAAGGCCAAGTGGAGAAAAACCTATGTAAAACTAGTGTAAATGAACCCAGAATCAGGCTCAGTAAGTCCATGCCATTTAATCCCATTTCCCTGCTCTTTGGAACATGAGAGCAGAGGAGTTTCTCCAAAATGGATAAATTTCAGTGGACCTTGGTTCCCCATTTTTTGCAATCCTCCCATTTTGTCTTTACAGCACAGTTAGATTCCCCGAAATTAACTGAGATTGTAGGTAACCAGATTCAATCACTTTAAATTGGAGTACTCTGAAGCAGCAGTCACCAGCAGTCAGGGCAGAGCTGCATTGGGAGCAAAGGAATTGAATAGCAGAGTGTGCTGCAAGCTTACTTTAGGGGCACAAAACTTGGCTTCAAGGGAGCTGCAGGTGATGAGTGATTCATTAGCGGAGGTGTGGAGAGGAGTGCAGAGTATGCCTGACAGCAGTGTGTCACTTGTCATACCGCTCACCTGGCCTCCCCATATGTGTTTGAAAAGGACAGGTAGCCGTGTAAGGACACCCAGGCTAGCTCTCCTCTCTGTGCATGGCTCGGGTGGTAAGTTGAAATTGTTGGGGTCTGCCTTAAAAAAGGAGGCTTTGCTTTTGTGCATCCTCAGCTTGGTTGTTTTGTCATGCCATTTCCCGCTTCTCTCCCAGAACAAGATTATACAGTGGCAGTCTGAATCTGGGCTTAGATTGATGTGTTTATGCATTGAATAATCACAGCTTTCAAACAGAAGTTCCTGTTTTGTATGAGCTGACATTTGGAGAGGAGCAGCAGTAGCTTATTAAATTTAAAATGGGGGTAAAAATGGAATGTATTGCTCTTCAGCTTGTTTCATAGTTAATATTTTAACCTCCCCTCTCCCCAAAACATCCCTTCTTCAAGTTGAGTTTCTGGTTGTGTGCTCTAATTCAGTGGCAGGACTCTGCACAGTATGCGCTGTCTTTCTGCTTTAAACAAGTCTAGGGGCTTAGGGAACAGGCTTTCTTGTTACAATAGATACCAGAATAACTCGACACAGTTTGGGCAGCAATGGATTTTAGACAGTATATCCTCTCTCTCATGCTGCTAGCTTCATATAAAACTCTATCCCAAGGCTGCTCTGAGACATTCAGCTACCTGCTGTCCCTTACACAGGGCCTGCAGCAAAGGCCAAGTGGAGAGAAACCTATGTAAACAACAGTCCACTTTGTTGCTGTTTTGTGGCTGGTTTTCACCTCAGGGTCTCATCTTCTGGTAGAATTGTAAGCAATTTGCCCTTATTCCTGGCCTTTATAAGGTCAAGAGCACTGTTGGTCTAAGGCTTTGGAGTCTCCAAAAGGGGAAATACGAATGATCTTTGCAGTAGGGATGACTAACAGGAGGAGAGAATTTCTGATGGAGAAGAATTCTGTTTTATATTTAATGCTTAATAATTGGCAACTTTATTTTTATTGGAATTGAGCAAGTTTTATTTTTTAATTATTATTAAGAAGTAAATGATTACGTTTGGGTTGGGGAAAACAGGGGGGATGGGAAGCAGAGAAAAAAATCACTCTTTGCCAAATGTAAAAAGACAAATTTGGCAAGAAAATACATGTGATAGCCAAGCTGCTTACAGCATAACAGAATGGTGATATTATAGAGGCATTTAACAGCGTTTCGTTACTTTTTTTTTTTTTTTTGCACTGAAATAGACAAGCCTATTAAAAGTATCTACTCTTTTTTTGTTTTCCAAATTTGTTTTCCTCTGTGGCAGGCTCAATCTTTTTCACCATGTCTCATCTTTCACAAGCGTTCCAGCCACACCGAGCTCTTCTTCAGGTCTGGGAAATGTGCTCCCAGCATCACAGCAAAATGCAAGATGGAACAGATGGTTTAATTTTAAGAGTTAAATTCATGACTGTGCTAGACACTAAAAATCATGGACTGAAAGGGACATTGGATTTCTGGCTTATTACAACAGTCTGTAACCCGCTAACCCGCTCTTTTTGGGCTATGGAATGCAGAGGTGTTAACAGACCTTGAATGGTCCCTTACAACATGTGCTAACTACTTATGCTAAACAATCTGTTCCACCTTGCGTTTTGCTGTGACGGTCGGAGTATCTTGGCTCAAAAACTTCTCTCTCTCGCCAACAGAAGTTGGTCCAGTAGAAGCTTTTATGTCACCCACCTTGTCTCTCTCGTACGGTATTATCTGAGGCATACAGAGGCTAACTGACTTGCCCAAGGTGTCACAGTCAGAGCCAGGTCTCCCAAGTCCCAGTCTAGTGCTTTAAGTACAAGACCATACCTCCGCTCCTTTTGTTAGGGAATATAGTGCACAAAGCCCTAGTAACCGTGCTGCAGGGAACAGTCCTTCACTGCCTGTGGGGTGGGTTAGAGAATGCCTGTTTTTTCCATCTCTGATTTGGCAGCGGCTTTTTTTTTTTGTTCTGGTTCCTTGATGGCTGAGAGCAAGCAGCATCCTCCAAAGCACCGTACATGGAACCCTTCTGACTTATGGGGAGCTGGTTGCCTGACATGCAGCAACAAATGACATATCAAGAGATTCACCTTGTGCGGAGAGCCAAGGCAAGGCCCATCCGCCCCTTACCCTGAGTGGGACATAAGCAGAGAGCATTGGCCAGTCATGGGCTCCTCCCTACTGGGCTGGATTTCACCCAGAGTCCATAAGGTTGGGTGTATTTAGAATGATTACTAACTTTGTCTTACTCTTAAAGCTTCCCACTGGATCAACTGTGGTCCTGAGGTTCCATCCCAACCCAATGAGTGCCCCATCTATGCTCTGCCCTTGCCCTCAAATCTTGCTGGAAGGGAGAGAATTAGCTGTGATGTGGGAGCCTAGCGCCATGCCTTCCAGCTTCCTGCCCCCTTCTAATGCTGGATTTCTGTCTCCCTTCCTACAGGGGAGGCCTGGCAGCTGGAAGACGATTGTGTGGAGCCTCCCGGGGATACCGCTCCCCAGACCCAGCTCTGCACTGCCATGGACGAGGCCCCATTCAGGCACTTCCAGACGCACTCCTTCTACATGAGGAAAAGCCTGTCTATGGACAACCACCTGAGCTCCCTCAGTTACTCTCTCCACCCGTCAGAGACGAAGGCTGATCGCGTCAAAACCAAGCTCAGGAGGCAGTTTGTGAGTACTTGATGGGAGGGGTTGCTCTCTCTCCCCCCCTCCCCCCCCAATTCCCATAGTCTATATTGAAGGTTACCTGCACATGTGCACACATTCTCAAAAACAGTGACATGCTGGATGGTTATTTTTATTCCAAACATGTTAAAAAATAGTTTGGCACCCCAGCTTGGTCAAACAGATGGCAGTAGCATCGTCTGGAGTTTGGCAAAATCACACCACAAAACCGATTTGTCTCGTTTGTCAGGTTTTTAAATCGCTAATGTTAAAAGAAAAGCTCTCATCAGAGACCGCACCTGCTTAGGCTGGGTAATGCAGTGTGGTAACATGCTATCTCTTCAGCTCTGGAAGCTTCCATTCAAATCTTGGTTTTATTTTTTAGGCCTCAAATAAAAATGGGTTTGTGGTCTTATACCAGTCTTTAATCCTCAACATGCAGATTGGCCTTGTGGTAGTCTCTGCTTAAAAAAGGATCCAGGCCTGGAATAACAGCAGTGGCAGCAGGTCAGAACGGACAGGATGAGGAGGTACCAGGAAAATAGAAACACCCATGGGTGTGTTAGCAGAGCTATGTGTGGTCCTAGCACTGAAATAGCAGAGGATGCGGCTGAGGGTGGGAGGGACTGGAAGAGCAGGAGGATGGGGTTAGGAGTGAAAAGTGCTGGCAGAGCTGTATAGGAAGCCAGATCCCTGGAAAAGGAGGCAGTGCTGCAGGCTAGGCTAGAGGCACCTTGACAGATCTAGATGCATGTCTGGGACTGTCATAATGTTGGGCATGCTACTGCATGGTGCACTGGCAGAGCTGGGAACTGGGATTGCCAGGTGAAGATGAAGCTGCATTGGCTGGTTGCATGCATGGAGCTTGCACGTGACCTGTCTCTGCTATTCCAGTTTCAATGTTGCTATTTACTCACTTCCATAAGCAATAAATTAACTCCATCTAAAAGGGGGCTTAGGGGTGGGAAGGAAAGCTGGGGTCTGCTGTTGTCATTTGAAGACTAAGTCTAACAGAGAGAAAGCAACCTATCCCCCTCCCCCAAGTAAACCAAACCCCAAATCACTTGCATTACCTTCGCTTCTGATTTGGCATGGGTGGCAGCTGGTCTGCACCCATCTGCATCATGGGGGGCAGGGGGCAGAGTATAGCACTTTGCCTAGGAGTCAGTCCTCTGAGAGTGATTAAAAGAGGACACAGGAGCAGCACCAGCCAGGACATGAGGCAGTTAGTGGAAGTTTTCTGTTTAAAGTTTAATAGGTTTGCTGCTTTTCTTTCTGAGAGACACCTGATATGGACATTGATACAGTCATCTCCCTGCCTCATTACTGGCCTCGGGGTTGTAATGAGGGGCTCGGGTGACCCTGCAGTGAAACTCAACACTGCTGAAGCTGGAATTGATGGGGGCATAGGAATGATGGGAATGAATGTGAGGACTGGAAGGGGGTTGCCATGCTCCTAGAGACAGTGAGGTAGAGAGAGCAGAGCAGTGCTCAGCACTTGTGATAATTGTAACTTTTGTTGTTTCACACCCGGTGATTTTCAGAGTCTTTTGACGCAGCAGGGGGCTTGGTAACTTTTCTTCTCCTCTAGCCAAGAGGAAGAGCTGCTCATCTTGCTTCTGTTCTTCCATGGATAAGCATGTTTTCTTGGGAACTGCTTTTATAACCTCATTTCCTTGGGGCCATCCACAGTCACCCCTGGCTTGGAAGTGTTCCTGAGAGATCCCAGAAGAGGATTTTTCCCTCCCAGATGTGTGTGCACATCCCTGCTGCATTAGTTGTGTCCCTGTGTTTGGATGGGCAGTAAAATGTGATCTCTCTTTCATCTTCTGAGATGACAATTCTGAGTTTAACTATGGTTTGTTGCTTTTTCATACGGCGATAAAAGTGGAAGCCTGCAGTGAATTTTTATGGATGCCTGTTAAGATCCCAGTGCTGTGAACCACAAGCAATAAACCAAGTCTCTGGGTTGTCTGTTTTAGAGGTAGGAACTGGCTGAAACCAGCTACTGTAGGCACCAGCATAAACAGCGCAAGGTATCTCAGAAATAACTGTAAAGACATGTTTAGAGGGAGACTGTTCTGCTGTGGGGTAAGAAATGGAATCTCTTTTCTCTGCTGACTTCTTTGTCCTTTAAGCCATACAAGTTTTCCCACCTCTGGCTTTGTCCACACATCACAGTATGAGTGAAGGAGAAGTGATTATGAAGAGACTGATATGGAAATATTGGAGGCTTTTTCTGTATTGAAACACCTTTCGCTTTTCCGGATCAGATCAGTTTACCCTGAACAAAATATAGTGCCTTCTGCATTAGCAGTGTGAGTAGTAAGTGCAGTGGGACTGCACGTCCCACTGGCCAGACGTGGGCATGGAATATTAAGCAAACTCCTTTAAGAGTCTCTGGGATAGAGATTCCTCTGTGCCCTTGGGTCTTGCTGTTCCTGGCTTATGACAAGCGGGTAGCGCTCCAGAGCTCTTGACTATGAAAACATTGAAGTGCCTCACAACGGGGTGGCCTGGGTTTCTGATGTGACAGACGCCAGTGCCCTTGACCATCTGTTCCTTCCTGCCTTCTCACTGATGGTTCTGGCTTTGTAGCATAGCAGGTGGTGGCAAATGCCAGAGGCAGAACACAGTCCAGATGGGACAGGTCTAAGCACATCCTGGGTGCATTCATTCTTTTTATTAGACCTTCTGGAACCTGCTGTTGGGTTTTTTCTATTGAAAGATTTTTCCCCTTTCAAATTAGCTCAGATTGCTTGTTCTGAAAACAAAAGCAAGTTATTTTTGTACCATGAGCAGCTTTGCTCCTTGTTCTATAGGGCTTCCTCTAGAGCAGTGTTTTTTTGTACACCTTTTTCTTAAGAAGACTGGCAAGAAAGACTTTAAAATAAATCCTACTTAAACACCTGTATGAGCAGGCTAATTTTTAAAACTCCCATTGAAACCTACATCTGATTTAGAGATTCAGATTTAATGCTTAGGGCACCAACCCAGACTGAGATCTGGGATCAATCCACTCTGCCACAGCCTTGCTGTGTGACCTTGGGGAAGTCATTTAGCCTTTCTGTGCCTCCGTTCCCCCATCTATACAGTGGGGATAATAGCGCTGCCCTGTCTCACAGAGGGGTTGTGAGGATAAATACATTAAAGACTGTGAAGTGCATAGAGATCTCCTGCTGAGAAGTGCTATAGAAAAGCTAGCATTATCAGATACAGGACACCTACTTGTGAAAATCTTGCCCCCCTCCCCTGCCCAATTGTTCTAATGGGAAGGGCACATTCTTCTTCTGTGCCAAGGTTAAGAAATGCTCCATAACACTAGACAGAATGGAAGAACTCTTACCTAGTGCACATGTCTCTGGTGAGACATAATGGGTGCCAGTGCCACTAGCTGTCAGTTTGATTCTCTCCTCTCACCCCTGCATTCTGTTTTAAGGTTCGATCCTGCCCATTGAAGTCAATGGGATTTTTTCCTTTGATTTCAAAGGAAGCAGGATCAGGCCCTTAAAGCTGTGTGGCAAGCCAACATAGCTGATTAGCATTGTCCATCCAGGATTGTATTGGGATTTTGCCAGGTATTTTTTCTCATTATTTCCTTTCTGAACTGCTTAATATCCAAAAAGCATATTGCTGTGAGCTGTGATCTCAATGGATCTAACTGGTATAGTAGGGACATCCTGCCTGGGGGAGTGCTTGAATGGGGAACTTCAGAGGAAATCCCAGCTTCAGGAAATGGTGGTGGTGATTTATTAGGTATGTTCTGCATCAGCCCAGAACCAGTGTCCCAGTGTGGTGCTAGGAGGCACTCGCAGCTGACAATGCCATCTTTCAAATTAGAAGTGAAGGTCCTGACAACTGGTGATAGACTGTGATGTCTTTAACTATTTTGCAAAAATAGCTACGTCTCGTGTTAGGCTCAAATTCCAATCAAGGTTCAGCAGTTACTTCCATCTACCTACAATCGTCCCGCAAACTACATGTTATTGTTTTCACTTTCTATTCAAAATTGTTGTGTTGTGTTGCTGTGTGAAGTTAACAGCTCCTGTGTCCTACCTCAGCAGTGGCTGCATTTCAGGGGTAGGTGGAGTGATTTCACGTCTGTAAGGTCTGTGCTCTGCTCCATCTGTTTTGAGGAACAATAAAACATCACATGATAGGAGATGGTTTTAATTTTTCTGTGATGGCACACCCGGGACTTCTTAGTAAAGTCTCCCATCAAAACTTGATTGAGTTTTCAGTGCTGCTACTGCTATCCAGTTTTTAATGTTTAATTGCTGACTTTCATTCTTTTTGTATTAAAAATCAGCCTGAAATGCCTCTGCCACATGATGCAATTGCTCCCATTTCTATCTCTGGGAAGCATCTGTGATCCTGGTATGGTGACTCAGGTTTAGGCCAGTGTTGCTTGAGAATGTGCTGTCCAGTGGAGAAGGGATTGGGGAGGTACAGTAGGTATAGAGGGGACACTTAGTGTCCCAGGGACCTATGGTACATATTCCTGGTACTAAGTACTGGGGCTAAACAGTTTTAAGCCACTGTATACAACAGTAGTCGTGGTCATCCCAAGCGAATTAATAGATTCCAAGGCCAGAAGGGGCTATTGTCATCCTTTAGTCTGACCTCCTGCATAGCACAGGACTCTGCTGTGGACATCAGGGATTCTACAAGGAAAATGACAGGTTTCAGAGTAGCAGCCGTGTTAGTCTGTATCCGCAAAAAGAACAGGAGTACTTGTGGCACCTTAGAGACTAACAAATTTATTAGAGCATAAGCTTTCGTGGACTACAGCCCACTTCTTCGGATGCAACCTACAAGGTTACAAACTTTGCTCTACAAGGAAAATAAAATTGGAAGCTCATTAATGAGAATGAACAAGTGTCTTGGGCTTCATAGTGCTGTCTCCAAAGTGGCAGGAATGTGCATGGGATGGTATCTCTGTTGCTAAATAATCTTTGAATTGCAATGTGGCCTGGTGAATAAAGCACTGGACTCAATCCTGGAGATTTGGCTTCTGTTCCTGGTTCTACCATTGGCCTGCTAGGTAACATTGGGCAAGTCCCTGCACAGTGCCGTGCCTCAGTTTCCCCATCTGTAAAGTGGGGATAATGATAGTCACCTCCTTTATAAAATGCTTTGAGCTTCCCAATGAAAAACCAGGTGATATTATCTTTTAAAGTCAAGGCAACTTCACCATCACCAGGATAAATCAACCCCCCCTGCATCTGTTCAGAAGAAGTGTGCTTTCCCCAGGGATCAATAAAGTTTCTTTCTGTCCCCCACCTCCTCGAGGTGATTGCAAAGTACCACCTGTGGAGTGCGCTGGGGTGAAGGCTCAGTCGCTAGATTCTTGCAATCAGAGGCTATGATTCTCTGTCATGGAGCCAGCTAGCAGAACATGCAGTCAGCCCCACTGCAGTCAAATGAGGGACCGCTTGTACAGATTATTTTAATTTGCATAATTTGAATTTTAAATGAATTCCCTTTCTTGTGATTGTCACAATAAGCCCTTCCCTTTCACTCACTTAAGGCTTGTGTGATGTTAGTGAAGTGTTGACCTTAGGGGGTGAGTGAGAATCTTTGATTGCTTTGGCAGTTGGCTTTCAGACTTGTACAGACCTTCTTGAGTTGCTCCCCCTTTTCCAAAGATGTGAATCAGTTGAGGCAAACAAACAAAAGAACCTGGTTCTGACCGAGTAGCTGGAAGTCCTGCTCCCCACCAGCTCCCTGGCTGCGTGTGGGATACTCCACTGGGATCCTGTTTGCTGGCTGATTGTCACAATTGCATAGTGCAGGCTTCTAAGGCATAGTGCATGTTGTATTGATTTACCAGGTGATGGGCAAGGGGCTGGCTTTCATTTCCTGCCCAGTGGGCTCCACTTTCGCTCACAGGTGCTTTTCCCTGGTCTCACTTTATTTGGAAGGAAAAAGCCTTTGAGGAGTCCCGAGGAGGAGAAGAATTGGATCTTGCTTGGTGCTGTGCTTTGAAGAGCATGGTGAGCCCTCCTCCTGCTTCTCTTGTCTTTGTGTTTATTGAGGGAAATTGTCATTTTTTTGAGTTTGGTGCTGGCGTGAAGTGCAGATGGCTCCCACCAGGCATGGCTACCAAACACAGTGGCCTTGGCTGAGGAAGCAGAGAATATTGCAGAGGTGTCAGAGAGAGTCAAGGGCTGTATTTCCCATGCCTTCCCCAGCAGCAGCAGATCCTTGCAGGAAGCTCAGGAGTGAATTGCTGTATAGCTTGATAGTTCCCTGTTAGCAGATGCCCCCATCACAAGACAATCTCTCTTGTTGGTATCCTCAACAGAGAGGCCAAAAACTGAATGAGGCGTGGAAACCCAACACCCCTCAGTCCTAGAGGCGACCACCCAGATTAAGGTGAGTCACAGTGGCAGGGCAATGAGTAGGAAGTTTGCATTGCAGCAGCTTGTGCTGTATTTGTAAGGCATCCTTTGAGGATTTCCAAGCCCTTTGTCAGTGCTGTAAACGACTCGGCCTCTAGGCCAGTCAGTCTGGCACTTCTTGCCCGCACTGAATTCAGTGTTTTTTTTTTTTTTTTTTAAAGATTGAAACAAAGAGAAGCACTGAGTACCTCTCTGGCTTCTAGGAAAAGAGTGGGATAGAGTGTGTGTATGTAGTGGTAGCCCAGGGGCGAATGCACACTCACTCCATTGCCATCCCAGAATCCCAGGTCAGAATTAAAATACCTTGTATTTCCTCCCTCACATGATTAATTATGGTAGGACCACAATTCCCAGTGATTTTCTGTTCATGATGTCGTGTCTGCAGACAAGTGAACTTTACTTTGCTAAGGCCCCTACTATTGGGGTTGACAAGAGCAGCTAAGGCTAGCTGAGTTCTCTGTTTTGGGGTGTATCTGTTTGAGTTCTCTGGTTGGATGCTCAAATGGTTTGAACCGGGACTTTCTAACATGCCCAGTGCCCCTTCCTTGTTTCCCTGCCCCTCTTCTGAATGGGCACGTCTAAACTGGGAAAATAGGCTGTGTTTAAAAACGTGCTAGCTAACATGCTTGAACTATCATGTTTTTCAATACAACCTATTTCCTAGTCTAGACAGAGTAAATGTCATATCCCCACATTCGATTCTTTTCTCAGGTATAGGCTTTAAAGAGGGGAAATTGCTCTACTGTATAGTAAGCAGGGCTGTGGGTGTGTTTTTCAGCAATGTTTTTTGGTTTTCATTATTCACCCTCTCTCCTAGCCTTGAGACAGAAGCAGTTGCTGACCCTAAGCTCCTCAGAAAGCCATGAACTCCTCTGCTGGTTTTGCTGGGAGTGTAATTTGTATCTAATGCTGGAAGAGCTGTACAGCATGTTTAGCTGATGGCCTCCTTTCACGCTATGCCCTTAACAGCACATTCCGAGGTGGCACCTCATTAGATTGGTTTGCTGTAGGTTTACAATGTATGCACCCTATTCTTATAGTAGCATTTTGGTGGTCTTGCTATAGCTATGTAACGAGAGCCACTTTCAGCTCACATTGGAAATACAGAAAGTAGCATTGATGGTAATGTTTTCACTGCAAGGAGTTTACCAAGAAAGGATAAGAACAAAGTGCTGTTAGCTGCTCTCTCCCACCAGGTGCAAAGTACACAACAGGTGTGCAGCGATCCTGAGTGTCAACGCATAGATAATCCTTCATTATCTTCCTAAACTGCTGGTGAGCTGGCTTGCTTGATGGCAGATGTGTGCGTGCATGGTGTGAACTTCATAAATCCTTAGACTGACATGCTTCAATGCCTTTGAGATTTCCATGTTTAACTGGCTTATGGGTTAAAGAAAACAGCTTTGTCCCAGCAAGTGTGTTGGAAATGGGGGTAACCTGGTGGCAACCGGTTGCCACCATCTGCAGCACAAAGTGTGCCCCATGCAGTGTCTGGACAGAATGAGATAGCTGAATGAATCAAAGGCACAGAAAGACTGGCTTTCAAACAGGTGAGATGTGAGGAGCTGCGGCAAAACTGGCTTCGTCCTTAGTGATTTACTTTTTAAAAATTAATATTTCTGTTATTAATATTATTTTGTATTATGTATGGCAGTAGTAGCACTTACCTGCCCCAACCAGGGCTTAAGGCCCTCTTGTGCTGAGCAGTGTAGAACCGAGGAGAACAAAGAAGTTCTGCCTTAAAGAGCTTACAATCTAGGATCTCTGACAAGACACAGGAGGTGGATAAACAGACCAATGGGGCTGAGGACAACAGGGAAGAGGAAAACTTGCCGTGCGATAGACTTTTGTTTCAAGGAAAGTGCTGAACGGAGGCAGGGTCATTGTATTCCATGTAAGCTTAAGTAGTTTTCCCATTCCTACAGAGTCCAGAGCAATCTAAAAGTCCCTCAACTATTGATGGACTTCAGAACAGTATTATGGAAATGAAATAAGCAGAGTTCCACATGGAAACGTTGCAACCTTACAATAACTGTGAGTCATGTGATACAGGAGATTCCATCTTGGAGTTTTGGTAACTAAGCAGCAGTCTCATGGCCTGTACTCTCAACTGGGAACCCCAGTATAGAATTGTAATTTGTTTTACTGCACCCATCCCTGTAGTGGCTGAGTGTAACATGGATACTTCAATATTATTTCTAGTACAATACATGGATATCGAACAGGGGCTTATAAGTTACAAGCTCTGAAAATATTGTATACAGTGGGGTATTAGAAGGTATGCTGTATTGTATACAGTGAGGTATTGAAAGGTATGGCATATTATTGCACTTTGACAGCTGGGGTATAATTAATCTGTTGTAATTCCACTGACTCCAGTTTACACCAGGTAGATTGACCTAGTAGATTTAATTCTTTTTCTGTATTGCTGCAAAAATATCTTATGGCTTACATTGTTCCAGAAATCCTCAGCAAACTTACAGTTAGTTATTGTTTGTTCCCTGCATTTTAGTGTAACAAAAACTAAAACGAAAAGAGAAATTTAAGGCTTAAGCCATAAAGCAAGCAGGTCAAATGTATAATTGAAGTGACTGAGCAACGCAATAGGTGTCCTATTGGAACTGAGCACATGCTGTCCTAACCTTCGCAAAGCACATTTTGAATGTGTCTCTTGAGAAGGTAAAATACAAAGGTATATTTAAAAAATATATACCGGGTGTCATTTAATTGCACCAAATGGTACCCTGGCAGATAGTCAGCAACTGAGCAATCTATTATTCATTGATCAGTGTTATGAAAAAACAATGCAAAAAACCCTAACAAATAATCCTCATAATAAATAAAATGGCACGTTAGCCAGATAGCAGCTTATTCATAGGAGTGCAACAGGCAGCAGAACAAGCCTTGGTAACAGACACTGAGTGGGAGAGATCACTGAATCACTCCGTTTAGCAAATTAGCGAGTAAGTGAACCAACACAATAATCATAATAAACAAGCATGAGTAGCACCAGACAAAATGGATTTTATTCATTTATTTTACAAGTGTTGTTTTAATTATAATAATAGTTCCTAGTGTAGTAGTAAGTGTTTTGTAGTGTGCGTAGTAAAAACAGTGAGATGAGAGCATGCAACAGTGAGATGTCTGCTAAAAGCAGGGAGAAATCTTTTTTTTTTTTTTTATGGCAGTGTGTGAGGTGTGGATTAGTGAGCTTGTACTGTAGTTACCAAAAGCTGGGCTGCTAAGGAGAACCTGGTATATGGTGGAGAGATGCAATAGATCTGCTCTGCTCCCAAAGCCAAACAAAGTAGCAGGTTAGTAGTGATAGAGGAGGTAAACCTGGTCTAAGATGATCACACCATTATCCGTCTCTGGTATTACAGACCTAAGGGACGGCTCTCTGCTTATGCAGCACAGAGTGAACTTGAAACAGCCAAAGGAATGTCCCCAGTGCAAAGCTGGAAGTGATGGTTCTGCTGCCTTCTGCATCTGCCATCTACTGTGCTGGAACCTACTGTGTGGCATAAGGGAAGGCAAAGGCTTCTCGGAGGCAGGGAGGAGACAGAGCATGTGAGGGAAGGGTAGGAGGCACAGCTAGGCTCTGATATACCCAGTTCTCAGCTGACTTACGGTCCTTGGGGGATCTTTCCACTTGGGCACAACATCTTGGCCTGTATCCCCATTTATATACCTGCTGTTACAGGAAAAGGGTGTCTTACATTTTTAGCCCATGGCTGGTCTTTTCAAATAAGTAATACAGATATAAAGGTGGAGTAGCTGTCTCATTGGTTTGATGGGGATTTAGCAGCTCAAGGGCATACAATTCTCATTCAATTTAGCAGCGTTCAAAGCCAACCAGATAGGAAATCAATGACACATTTTTGTGCACCATCTGAGCAAGACCGTGCTAATTTGCTTCTAAGTTCCCATTCTATTGCTCAATTTGCTGGGCGCTCTCCCTGGAAGAACTCTGCCTAGCAGTATACTTCGCTGCCTGCTTGCATGCTGCGAGTGTATGCCTCTTGGCAGCCATCTTCCATTGCATTTCTCTAAACCACAAAGTGCAAGTAGAATGACCATATCTCTGAGAAGCTGTAGGAATTTTTCTGGGAAATGTAAACTTGTTGGAGAGCTAAGTTGCTCCTATTATTCAGAGCTTTCACCCCAATAGCAACATTTGCATTCTATGCTGTTTAAGGCTGCTTGCATCTTTGCCACTAAAATCAGGAAAACTCCTTGACACTGCCTATGAAATGAATATGCATCTTGTGTGCTAATATAAATCATTTGTTATCTTAGAGTTTGTGAATGTGAACGAGGGTTAGGACTGACTTGAGCCAGGTATGAAGTGGCAAGTAATTTACAGCTCTCCCCCCACCACAGTTTGCTAGTACACCTGACCTGACTCATAGAATCATAGACGATTAGGGTTGGAAGAGGCCTCAGGAGGTCATCTAGTCCAACCCCCTGCTCAAAGCAGGACCAACCCCAACTAAATCATCCCAGCCAGGGCTTTGTCAAGCCGGGCCTTAAAAACCTCTAAGGATGGACATTCCACCACCTCCCTAGGTAACCCATTCTAGTGCTTCACTGCCCTCCTAGTGAAATAGTTTTTCCTAATATCCAACCAAGACCTCCCCCAGTGCAACTTGAGACCGTTGCTTCTTGTTCTGTCATCTGCCACCACCGAGAACAGCCTAACTCCATCCTCTTTGGAACCCCCCTTCAGGTAGTTGAGAGGCTGCTATGAAATCCCCCCCCCCCTTCTCTTCTGCAGACTAAATAAGCCCAGTTCCCTCAGCCTCTCCTCATAAGTCATGTGCCCCAGCCCCCTGATCATTTTCGTTGCCCTGCGCTGGACTCTTTCTAATTTGTCCACATTTGTCTCTCTCTTTCTGTAGTGGGGGGCCAAAAACTGGACGCAATACTCAAGATGTGGCCTCACCAATGTCGAATAGAGGGGAATAATCACTTCCCTCGATCTGCTGGCGATGCTTCTACTAATGTAGCCCAATATGCCATTAGTCTTCTTGGCAACAAGGGCACACTGTTGACTCATATCCAGCTTCTCATCCACTGTAATCCCTAGGTCCTTTTCTGCACAACTGCCACTTAGCCAGTCAGTCCCCAGCCTGTAGCGGTGCATGGGATTCTTCTGTCCTAAGTGCAGGACTCTGCACTTGTCCTTGTTGAACTTCATCAGATTTCTTTTGACCCAATCCTCCAATTTGTCTCGGTCACTCTGGACCCTATCGCTACCCTCCAGCGTATTTACCTCTCCCTCCAGCTTAGTATCATCCGCAAACTTGCTGAGGGTGCAATCGATCCCATCATCCAGATCATTAATGAAGATGTTGAACAAAACCGGCCCCAGGACCGATCCCTGGGGCACTCCGCTTGATACCAGCTGTCAACTAGACGTCAAGCCTTTGATCACTACCCGTTGATCCTGATGATCTAGTCAGCTTTCTGTCCACCTTATAGTCCATTCATCCAATTCATACTTCTTTAAGTTGCTGGCAAGAATACTGTGGGTGACCGTATCAAAAGCTTTGCTAAAGTCAAGATATATCACATCCACCGCTTTCCCCATATCCACAGAGCCAGTTATCTCATCATAGAAGGCAATCAGGTTGGTCAGGCATGACTTGCCCTTGGTCAATCTATGTTGATTGTTCCTGATCACCGGCCCTGCCGCACTCCCTGCTGTTCCAGTTGGGAGCCCCTGTGCAGCTTTGGCGATCCTGACCTGCATACCACTTGCCATCTCACACCTGCACCCTGTCTGAGCAGCGGTAAGGCTCTTTCTTCTGTTTGTGTAAGGTAAAAACAACGTTTTCTGAAAACTGGTCTGAGACCTGTAAACTCCTTTAACTTTTGTCTGAGCTGTTGGGCCAGTGCATTCTCTCTATAGTCCCTCAGCCGCTGACATGCAGATTAAATTCTGTTTGGCTCCTGTGTGTGTTTTGAGGTCACGCATTGCGCAATAGATAATGGCTCATTCCCAGGGCTGCCATCAGGAATAGACAAGCCTGTATGTCGACCCAGAGCTGACCTGACCGAGGGACGTGAGGAGTACAGATTTATTCTTCTCCCACATGCTCTAGCTAGAGAGCTAGTAGCAGCTCTGGGCCAGTTTGCAGTAGCTCTTTATAGCTAGCCCCACATTAATGAGTTGCTCCTGGCTCACTGAACAGCTGATGGGTAGAGGGTGAGAAGTAGGCCATGCACCAGGGCTGTTTCTAGCGCTAGTCATCTTGGTCCTGCTGCGGGGAGTAGAGAAGAGTTGACCTTCTGGCTGAATGGAGCCGTGGGTAGGGGAGAAGGGCCCAGACAGAACAAATGGAGGTGGTGAAAAGAAACAAGACCTAGACAGGGCAGGAGGGGAGAAGAGAGGGCACCAAGGGCAGACAGGGGAGACTTGGAAAAGAAAGAAGGTAGGGAAAAAAGTTTGGTGGTGGGAAAAATGGATGCTAAGAAAGACAGTAAAAAAGGGACAAAGGAGACACCGAGGTGGTGGTTGTGTGGCAAGTTTGATACGTTCTAATTTGTATGGTAAGTTTGTTCAGTGTCTCTGATGCAGTGTAAATAGGGATAATAGGTGAGATTCCACTTGCTGGCATGGGGAGGTGTAACATACCCACCCTCCGTGCCAACTTAGTCTGAATTCTCTGGTTTCAGAGTAGCAGCCGTGTTAGTCTGTATCCGCAAAAAGAAGAACAGGAGTACTTGTGGCACCTTAGAGACTAACAAATTTATTAGAGCATAAGCTTTCGTGGACTACAGCCCACTTCTTCGGATGCATATAGAATGGAACATATATTGAGGAGATATATATACACACATACAGAGAGCATAAACAGGTGGGAGTTGTCTTACCAACTCTGAGAGGCCAATTAATTAATAGAGAAAAAAAAAAACAACTTTTGAAGTGATAATCAAGATAGCCCAGTACAGACAGTTTGATAAGAAGTGTGAGCATACTTACAAGGGGAGATAGATTCAATGTTTGTAATGGCTCAGCCATTCCCAGTCCTTATTCAAACCGGAGTTGATTGTGTCTAGTTTGCATATCAATTCCAGCTCAGCAGTCTCTCGTTGGAGTCTGTTTTTGAAGTTTTTCTGTTGTAATCTAGCCACCCGCAGGTCTGTCACTGAATGACCAGACAGGTTAAAGTGTTCTCCCACTGGTTTTTGAGTATTTTGATTCCTGATGTCAGATTTGTGTCCATTAATTCTTTTGCGTAGAGACTGTCCGGTTTGGCCAATGTACATGGCAGAGGGGCATTGCTGGCACATGATGGCATATATCACATTGGTAGATGTGCAGGTGAACAAGCCCCTGATGGTATGGCTGATGTGATTAGGTCCTATGATGATGTCACTTGAATAGATATGTGGACAGAGTTGGCATCGGGGTTGGTTACAAGGATAGGTTCCTGGGTTAGTGGTTTTGTTCAGTGATGTGTGGTTGCTAGTGAGTATTTGCTTTAGGTTGGGGGGTTGTCTGTAAGCGAGGACAGGTCTGTCTCCCAAGATCTGTGAGAGTAAAGGATCATCTTTCAGGATAGGTTGTAGATCTCTGATGATGCGCTGGAGAGGTTTTAGTTGGGGGCTGAAGGTGACAGCTAGTGGTGTTCTGTTATTTTCTTTGTTGGGCCTGTCTTGTAGGAGGTGACTTCTTGGTACTCGTCTGGCTCTGTCAATCTGTTTTTTCACTTCAGCAGGTGGGTATTGTAGTTTTAAGAATGCTTGATAGAGATCTTGTAGGTGCTTGTCTCTATCCGAGGGAATTCTCTGGGCGCTCTGCCAGAACAGGGGCATAGGCAACTGTTGGGTGGAGTTAAAAACAGTACAGTAATAGCTGTTGAATATGGCTTTTAATGAGTAGCTTTGGGCCATGACTATGTTTGTCCACTGTTAATAAAGTGAGATAAATGAGCTTCTGTTCTACCCGCAGTGTTTCCTTTATTAATGGTGATCAGCACATTTTTGGGGGCTCCCTCCCCACAAGCCTGCAGTTGTCTATGCCCATGCAGAAGATAACACCTCTCCCCTACAGGAGCCCTGATGATGGAGGCTGCGTCAAGGAGACAGGGAATTGTCTTCTTCCAGACAAGTGCCACCCACGTGTTGGCCTCATCGCCAAGCAAAAACTGTGGTTACCTTGCAAAGCTGTGAGCAACTCCCAATGTGCTGTGATTTGCACTGCCAGGGCCCCAGTCCCTGGAGTTACATTGACAAAGTCAGCCATATTCTGTGCTAATCCTAGCTTGGGGTATTTACCCAGTCTCCAAATCCCTTTGCACTGGGCTCAGTCTCTGGGGTGATGGATCCTGGCACATTGGGGTGTTTTATTAAATTTTAAATGTATCTAGAGTGGGGGAAAAATAAAGCACTTTCTGCTATTATAACTAATGTTTTTATTGAAGTCATATCTACATATCTTATATACATAAGGCTAGTAATACCTATTCCCAGGATACATTCAGCTTGCAGATTCATTCATTCATTCATGATTCATTTAGAGTTGTGGGCGTCTGGCTTTTCTTTTGTCATAATACCGCAGCTCTGGATTTATCAAACAAAACTGGAATAACAAGGAGTCTGGTGGCACCTTAAAGACTAACAGATTTATTTGGGCATAAGCGTTCATGGGTAAAAATCTCACTTCTTCAGATGCAACTGGAATAAAAACTCAGAATATCAAATATAGCCAGATTCTAAGAAATGAAACAACACGACAGACATAGCCACCTCATAGTGCCCAGTATTTGTATTATGCATTGTGAAACAACTCTACAACTGAAGGTGATTTTGCTACTCTACTACGCTGATGTTATAACTTTCACAGGTTCTTTACTCTGTTCAAAATATTGAATTAAAGTTCTCCTTACTTTAGTTTAAATAGCGTGTCTGTCTGTTTCTCTCTTGATTATGGGTATTTTCAAAAAGAGGCAGAACATGCCTGGCCCCTACACCCCTGGCCCTGCAGTGTATTTTAGCCATTGTAAATTGACTCTAAATTGATTCAGCACAGGCTGTACAAGCCTGCCCCAAGAACCCAGGTATTTACTCAAGTCAGTAGCCCACGCTGAAGTCTGTGCTGCCGCTTCACTGCTATTGCTACGTAAGCTAGCCTGCCCACTATCATACCTCCTGATTGCGGTGTAGACGTGCTCTAAGCACACTGTATGTTTGTTTTGCCCTATGCACGTTCAGATAACCACCCTGGATCTGTCCTTTTGATTCCACCATGTGGCCCCAGCCTGAGCTCTGTCCAATCCACCTTGTTCATTACCATTTCTGGGAGTGGAGTTCTGAACCTGGCTTTTCAGGTGGAACCTTCAAGCCCAACTCAGCCCATGGGGACACGCCTTTGGCCCTCGTTAAAAATAACGGGAGCTACATGAGCATTGCTGAGGTCTAGGCATGGCCCAGAGCCTCTTCACTCACCGAAGCATCAATACAGGAGAGACTACACTGTAGAACTAGCTTTTATTTCACTTGAGTGGATTTGTTTGTCACTTTGTCCTCCCTGTGCATCTGTGCTGAATCAGGGGGAAATAAGGAAAGGTGGAAGGCTGAGGGCCTTGGTGGGAACACCAGTGAGTAGAGCAAGAGGATGTGTGACAGGAGAAAGAAAGGAACAGTGTTTGAGTGACAGGGAGATAAATCGAGAGAAAGAGTGAAAGGGATTTGAGAAGAGGAGACAGACTGGCTGAGACAGACATTGAGAGAAAATTACCAAAGTGGTCGCATTGGCCTCAGAAACGCTGGTCCATCTCCAGATCAAACTGGGAATGACAGCCCATGTAATATATGCAGGTGTGAATGGCGAAGATAAATACCAGGGCAATCTATAACTCCCTAGGGGAGCCAGGGGACATGCTGGATGGAGCAATGCTTCGAAAAACTGTGATATTTCACAGCAAGCTGAGAGCAGACAAGAGGAAGAATTTATTTTCCTTTCAGAAAATACTACCCTGGCCTTATATTTTCCTCCCATTACAGAAGCTAAAGTGAGCTGGGTGAAGAAAGGCCTCCTGTCATGTTTAGGCTAGAGAGACTTTTTCTGATGCTTTCATTTGTCTATCGGGCACTCTTTGCTGTTGGCTCTCTGTGCCTGTTGTGGTATTTGAAGGAGTTTGTGACTGGAATCAAGAGTGACATTTCACCGACTCCAAGAGGGATATTGGGATCCATGAATGTATGACGGGGGTGATCCTGCAGAAACAACAGTGGGTACCAACTCTGTGCGAGAGACCAACCAAACTGAAGGTTTAATTATTTTGCTAAGGGAGAGTATACCCAAATGTTAAGCTATCTTAATTTGTATCCCACCTTTATAGGAGTTTGCAAAGTACGTGTGATTCTCTGTCTCCCACCCTGCCCCACCTTTACAACCTCTCCCTAGTGCATGCTGAGGAAAGCGAGGCTGATCAGTTCTGCAGTGTTTTTTTTAAATTATGTTCTAGTTCAAAAAAGTTTACTTTGGGGAAGTTCTCTGGCCTCTGTTATCCAGGTCAGACTAGAGGATCTCAGTGGTCCCTTCTGGCCTTGGAATCTCTAAATCAATGCATGTAGTCTAGTAATCACAAGCAGCCCTGCAGTAACAAACCAATGCATGTAGCCTAGTGATTATGAGCAACCCTACAGCAACAAGCCAATGTTCATGTTCGTAAGGGGTAAGAAATAATTTTGTGGCACATCATCATTAATTTTTCAAGCTTCTGAAAGGCAAACGTATTTTAGAAGTGTGAGGTGTTTTTGGGAGTGCCCTTTGAAACACATCTATTGGTTTAATTTGTTCATGTACACTGCACTGTACAATGTGATAGAACGTGCCAGTTATAAACCTTGATGGTGTGAAATTTGTGTGTGTATGTGTGAGGGAAATGACTGAGACGTGGGTGGTTGGCCCGAATGGTCAGAGTCATGGGGGTAGCCATGCCCAGAGGTTAGAGCCAAGCTGGACTGGAGTCATGGATCAGGGCCAGAGACATGGGGGCATAGTGAAGAACAGAACTGAGAGTCTAAGCCAGGGGTCAGAAGCTGAATGCCAAAGCCAATGGGGTGCACTGGGGATGTGGTTGGGAAGTGGAGCCAGGGGTCAGAGCCAATGGTGTCAAGGATGGAGAAGGGGGACAAGAGCAGGCTGGGAAGGACCAATTACAACTGCGGAAGTGGAATGTGTTGAGCAGGCAGCGAGTTCTGGCTGCTGTTGGGTCAAGTCAGAGCTTAGCTCTGCCCATCCGCCCATCAGTGAGCGCAAGCAATCAGGCAGCGCCTGCCAGGATCAGCTATGTCCAGTGTGTTGGTAGGAGCCTGACCCTGCGGCAGCTGGCTCCCTGACTCTGGGTTTGGGGTGCCATCCTTGACTGACTGACTTCTGGCTCTTCCATTTCATCCAGTTTGAAAAATGACAGCTACAAAAAATAAGCAGAATCATTTCACTGCAGAGGTTTGTTTCACTCTGTTAACCTTGTTTGTGACATGTTGATTTCCACTCTAACATGAAGACTTGATGAGCAGTGTTGGAATTGGGCCGCAGTTTTTAGAGAGGGATCCCCTCTTAGGCCATGCCTTAGGCTCTCAAACTGACCTCATGTTGCAATTTTGGGTTGGGCCCACAAAACTTTCATACAACTCTTCTCACAAGTCATTATACTGAGTTGTGTTATGATGGCATCAAAGCATCAGTGTAATGATATTGAGCCAGAATGTCAGATCTTGGCACCATGAGACCATAATGGCCTAGTCTGGCATGTTGGAAAAATATAGAATCAGTCCCAGATCCAACTACCTCTCCCCCCTTAGTTCCCAGACTACACTCTGTGCATCCTGTGTTGGCTTCTTGTTGTAACAACCAGGCAAGGTACTAACAAACTTCAACAGGACTTTATTTTTAAAGTGGAAACCTCTTTACCAAGCTGCTGCTGCACCCTCTGTAACTCTCACTCAGCCTCCTCAACTCCTCCCCCCTCCTTCCTGTTTCCTGTCCTTTCAGACTCCCAACAGCTAGTGCTCCCAGTTCTAATAATTACAAGCAACATCTAAACACCACATTTCTCTTTCATAGACTTGACCCATGGGATTGGAATTACCATTTTTTGGTATCGGTGCTCCTGGCAGTCAGCCTTTCAGATTGCCGCAGACCCGTGGGGAGTCAGAAAATTAACAAGCAAATTCCAGAGTCAGAAACTTGACATGGAGATCTATCTAACTACAGGCCAGTCAGCCTCACCTCAGTCCCTGGAAAAATCATGGAGCAGGTCCTCAAGCAATCAATTTTGAAGCACTTAGAGGAGAGGAAAGTGATCAGGAACAGTCAGCATGGATTGACCAAGGGCAGTCATGCTTGACTAACCTAATTGCCTTCTATGATTAGATAACTGGCTCTGTGGAAAGCAGACGTTTTATTCTTTGACTTTAGCAAAGCTTTTGATACGGTCTCCCACAGTATTCTTGCAAGAAAGTTAAAGAAGTATGGATTGGATGAATGCACTATAAGGTGGATAGAAAGCTGGTTAGATCGTCAGGCTCAATGGGTAGTGATCAATGGCTCCATGTCTAGTTGGCAGCTGGTATCAAGCTGAATGCCCCAAGGGTTGGTCCTGGGGCTGGTTTTGTTCAACATCTTCATTAATGATCTGGAGGATGGTGTGGACTGCACCGTCAGCAAGTTTGCAGATGACACTAAACTGGGAGGAGTGGTAATTAATGGAGATATCCCATCTCCTAGAACTGGAAGGGACCTTGAAAGGTCATTGAGTCCAGCCCCCTGCTTTCACTAGCAGGACCAAGTACTGTTTTTGCCCCAGATCCCCCAAGTGACCCCCTCAAGGATTGAACTCACAACCCTGGGTTTAGCAGGCCAATGCTCAAACCACTGAGCTATCCCTCCCCCCATATATACTTACTTGTGGAGGGAGGGAGCAAAGGAGTGCATTGGAGTGAGAATCCTAGATACACTGGAAGGAACGGATAGGATACAGAGGAACCTAGACAAAATTAGAAGATTGGGTCAAAAGAAATCTGATGAAGCTCAACAAGGACAAGTGCAGAGTCCTGCACTTAGGATGGATGAATCCCATGCACCGCTACAGACTAGGGACCGAGTGGCTAGGCAGCAGTTCTGCAGAAAAGGACATAGGGGTTACAGTGAACGAGAAGCTGGATATGAGTCAACAGTGTGCCCTTGTTGCCGAGAAGGCTAACGGCATTTTGGGCTGTATAAGTAGGAACATTGCCAGCAGATCGAGGGACGTGATCATTCCTCTCTATTCGGCATTGGTGAGGCCTCATCTGGAGTAGTGTGTCCAGTTTGGGCACCACACTACAAGAATCAGAGGGGTAGCCGTGTTAGTCTGAATCTTTAAAAAGCAACAGAGGGTCCTGTGGCAACTTTAAGACTAACAGAAGTATTGGTAGCATAAGCTTTTGTGGGTAAGAACCTCACTTCTTCAGATGCAAGTAATGGAAATCTCCAGAGGCAGGAGATATAATATACCTGCCTCTGGAGATTTCCATTACTTGCATCTGAAGAAGTGAGGTTCTTACTCATGAAAGCTTAAGCTCCCAATACTTCTGTTAGGGTCCTGTGGCACCTTTAAGACTATGTTGCCTTGCACACTACAAGAAGGATGTGGAAAAATTGGAAAGAGTCCAGCGGAGGGCAACAAAAATGATTAGGGGGCTGGAGCATATGATTTATGAGGAGAGGTTGAAGGAACTGGGATTATTTAGTCTGAAGAAGAGAAGAATGAGGGGGGGATTTGATAGCTACTTTCAACTACCTGAAAGGGGGTTCCAAAGAGGATGGAACTAGACAGTTCTCCGTGGTAGGAGATGACCGAACAAGGAGCAATGGTCTCAAGTTGCAGTGGGGGAGGTTTAGGTTGGATATTAGGAAAATCTTTTTCACTAGGAGGGTGGTGAAACACTGGAATGGGTTACCTAGGGAGGTGGTGTAATCTCCTTCCCTAGATGTTTTTAAGGTCAGGCTTGACAAAGCCCTGGCTGGGATGATTTAGTTGGGGATTGGTCCTGCTTTGAGCAGGGGGTTGGACAAGATGTCCTCCTGAGGTCGCTTCCAACCCTCATATTTTATGATCCTATGATCCAGTTCAGGTTCTTACTGAGGAACAGCATCCTGGGTCATTTCCCCTGCTGACTAACTAGAACAAAGACGAGAGAGGTTAGAATGTGTGGGTTAATGTAGGAATGGCTTCAGTTTTCTTCCACTGCTGTAGGGAAGGGGCCATGCAAAGTGCTGCTGTCACTTTCATAGGACATTCTCAGATGAGTTACCAATATGATTCATAGTAGAGTTTGGAAAGCAAAGCAGCTCAAACCTAGAGCTAAATTTTAAAAATAAAGCCAGTTGAAAGGGAAAAAGGCATTGCAATAATGGATTACTTGGCTGTAACAAATGGGAAAATCCTGCAATTTGAGACCAATTTGTGTGCAGTATTTCAGTGGATTGAGAGAATAGTCCCCGACAGCACCATATATAAATAAACATACAGTAGCCACAGGTCTCTGTGCTTGAAAATAGAAGGTATTTGTGATCAAGAGATATATTTCACTATGATTTTGATTTCAGTGTTGGCATTTTGTAGGTTGGGTAGAAGTACAAATGTTTACGTTTTGCAGATAATTTTCCAAAGGTGTTATAAAAGGATGCAGTGCATTTTGGTTTTGGTCCCCACTTAGACCTATCTAAACAAGTTATACAAACAACTGGGAAATGTCCTCTAGATTCAAAATAGAATAAGAATTAAAAACCGCCATAATTTCCCTGCAAAATCACAATGATTGGTGCTCCCTCTGCTGGTTCTGCATCATTATTTACTGGACCAATTTAACATTTAATGGACCACGTTTACTGATCTCATTGGCGATGCTGGTGAATAAAACAAGGACAACTGAGTGAGAGCCAGGTTTTGAGCTACCTTAGGACAAGTAGAGGACACCAGTGGAGTCTGGCAAATAGACAAGAACTAAACCATTAGAGAAAGTAAGGTTAATTTCACACTTCTAAGAGGCTTTGTATAAATAACAAAGAGTATGAAAATACACAGACTACATAAATATTAGGGGTTGGGTTGAGTTGAGAAGAAAAACATGGTAATCTCCCAAGCCCTCCCCCAAATCATGCTCCTCCCACTTGGCTGCAGAACAAAGACTTTATAACAGTATTGTTTCTCTCCTTTCTTTCCTGTTTCAATCATCAATGAAATAGTAAATAATTTTGACATTTCAATTGCCATCATTAAACCTTGAGTGCAGGGGACTGGACTAGATGACCTCTCAAAATATGAAGTATTATTCTGAGGTCCTATTGTAATTATGCAAAGTGTGGGCCCCTTCCAGTTCTATGATTCTATGATTTATAGCTTCAGGCTTTTGGCAGACTCAGGCAGACATTAGGCCATTAGTTTACACTAAGTTTGCATTTTTAAGGTTACTTTCATAACTTATAATGGCTTTGAACTGAAACCTTAGTTATTAGAACACAAGATAGCAGCCCTCAGAGAAAATACTGATTTATTTAACCACCACAGAATTGGCCCAATTGGATTCTTGTAAGTAGTTGACTGAGTCCTTATGAATATTAAGTCCCTGTGATGTCATTTTTAGTTCAATAGATGTTTGAAAACACCCCCACCCCCACCCCCACCCCTGTCCAGTTCACACCAAGCAGACTTTTCTAATATTTAAATTTTGTGGGGAAGAGGTCAGGAAAGAGTTACAATATTTTTTAAAAAAAGTTTAACACTTTTTTCATTGGACAAAAGATTACCTGTTTGAAGGTGAACTTGACATGTTTGGCACTTTATGTCCTCTGGGGTATGTCTCCCATTGATGCTTCATACAGTCTAGTGTAGGCTATGGGTCAGCTTCTGTACTCTGTTATGTCAGCATAAGTCTGAAGTAAGTGTAATGATTTTTCTCACTGTAAATGAAGTAGAATGTGGCCCTGTGATTTTATTATATCTTTTCAAGTGGAATCCATGGAACATGTTCTGCGGTGAATATGCTAGAGGGCTACCTGTTTCCTGTTGTATCTGACAAGCTCTCCAACCAACATGCACCTCATGAACTGTGTAGCTCTCAGCTGTGCAACAGAGAAAGAAAAGCTTTGCATAGAGGAGGCCTTTGTGTGAAGTTTAGCAAGAAAAATTATATTTTACAGCTAAAAAATCTTGTCTTTTCTTTCTAAGGAACATGCTCTGTCTCTCAACTGGCATTCCAGCAGTTTCCAACTGAGATATAATATGTGGAGATATCCTCTCTCCTAGAACTGGAAGGGACCCCAAAAGGTCATTGAGTCTAGCCCCTTGTCTTCACCAGCAGGACCAAGTACTGATTTTTGCCACAGATCCCTAAGTAGCCCCCTCAAGGATTGAACTCACAACCCTGGGTTTAGCAGGCCATTGCTCAAACCACTGAGCTATCCCCCCCCATATACTTACTTGTGGAGGGAGGGAGCAAAGGAGTGCATTGGAGTGAGAATCCTGGGTTGCTTGGTGTGATGTTGCACTCCATATGTTTTATGGAAATATGCTATGAGTGTGAATATAATGTAACTGGAATATGCTTTATTCAAAAGGTCTCTTGTAAGGTATCATTACAAAGCTTATAAATTACTGTGTGTTCATCCTATTTGTATGAATGTATCATTCTTGTATCTGAAGCTAGAAATATGAAGTATTACTCTGAGGTCCTATTGTAATTATGCGAAGTGTGGGCCATTAATGGTGGTTTAGAATCTTGGTGGCTCCCATTGACTAGACAACTGGTTGTAGATGGTTTATTTACCTGCAAGCCTTCTTGTGGACATGTGGGCCATCCTGTGGGTAATGAAGAAAATGGGCTCAGATGTAGTTTCAGCACATCAGGTGACAGTCCCAAGGGGGTCTCTGTGACCGAACTCGTCACACTTGTTTCCCCAGAAAATGGAAGAAAAGAAGAGAAGAGGACACCAGGCTGAGGTTGCCTCTGTTGCTGCTTTGGAGAGGGATCTGTCTTCTGATTGGCTGGCTGATGACCAGCTGACCCTTTATCGGGCTCTAAAAAAGCTGACCAGGCAGGCCAGGCCAGTGATGGGAGGCTGTGAGAAGGAGAGGAGCTCTTAACTGCTGAGGCTGGGCTTCACTTGTTGTGGAGAGGTGTCCACCTGAGCCTGGGTGGCTCACACTTGTGTGTAAGGATACTGGGTGAAAGTTCAAAAAGCACCTGAGTCCCATTTCCAGAAATGACTTGGGAGGCCACATCTCATTGACTTTGGATTTGGGCTCCTAAATCACGTTTGAAAAATGGGACTTAGGTACCCTGGAAAAATCTCACATATTTGTTCTGTGTTTTTTCTGACCTTGGTGCTCCAGTAGCTCATCTGTGTTTGAGAACTAGACATCTACCTCTCAGGCCTTATGTATGTGACAAAAGTTGCCTCCCTTAAACCAGTTTTTAGTGGATCAGCTAAACCAATGCATATGCCTCTGTAGATGCATTTAACTGGATTAATCCAGGGGTACACCAATACAGCATATACCAATGGGCCTGTCTGTTTTGCTTGGTTGCAAGGGGATGATTTTGTCCATGAGAGGACTACAGCCTTTCCACTGTCTTATGATCACTGATGAAACGCTGCTGTTCTAAGACCAAAGCCTATGCTAGAATGTCTTAAGAGATGGCTATAATTTTCCAAGCAGGGATAAGTGCACAGATGAAGGGTCCTCAATTTTGTTATGGTAAGCTGAGCTCTACCTCAAGCCATGGAACAGTAATTGTAGGTCTAGCCTTGACATCAGGGATGGCAGGAGAAGAGAGTCTGGTTGCTTGGGGGCACCAGCACTAGGGAAGGCAGGTGATCAGGGTCTGACTGCATCCTCAGCTCCTTAAAATCTGGGGGCAAGGTGGTCTGACTCCCACTTTCTCCTGGCCCCAAACAAAGGATCTCAGACTTAACAATGCTTTGAAAATGAGAGACAGGCAATTCTCGTGTTCCCTATATTTCCATCAGAATCCCTGCACCTCTCCCTCTCTTCCCACTATGGACCCTCCTCTATTTCTCTTTCCTTCTGTTGCTCCAGTCCCTAGGCTGTCTTGCAACTGCTCTCCCTAGAGATCTGAGCTAGGGGTTCATAAAATTTCCTATCTATTTGGACCTGTAAAAAAACAAACAAAACACAACACACCAATGTTCTAGGGGCAAACATTCCTGCTGTCAAAAAACCACATAATACACCCCCCCACACACACAAAATACAGGTTGATCTGACGTCACTATTGAAGTGCACTGGACCATCAAAACTAAGCCTTTTCCCAACTCACCAGAGACAGCCTGGGGCTACAGAGAGTCTGGCAAGGTGCCCCAAGATAGTGGTTGAGGTATAGTAGTGTAGTCATTATGTATACTCTTCCTGCCAGTGGATTCACATATGGAGGTACTTGTTGCTATGCAGAGTCTATTTGATGCCAATGGGGCTCCCTGCAGACTCAGGGGTCTGTCATATGGCTCCAATTGCAGAATCAGGGCCAGCGTTTGTAAAGGTAAACGGGTGTATGTAGTATGTTTCGGTACATCCAACGGTCTGTGTGGTTGTGTGTATAATAAGCTTATCTACTTGCAACATACTATGTCTGTGTGTGGTTTATGCTTGTAGGGAGCTGATGGATGAGTCTATTTTATAAGTTAAAACCGGTTCATAAAAGGGGATTTTTTTTTTTTTTGCTCAGCACCATTATTTGTTCTGTTTTGTTTAAACCTAGTCTTGTGGCTGCAGTAGCAGCTGTGCACTGCAAGAGGTCTCTCTAGCACTGTGCTTGCTGTAGAACAGCAACACAGAGAAGCTGAGTAGCAGCATGTTTGGCTGGCTTTTCTCTTCCTCCCCTCTCCCCCTTAAAAGAAGGGCTTTATTTTAGCCACCCTTTCGCTCACTGGAAAGGCTCTAAGCGCTACCCAGGTTCAAAATACAGTACTCCATCACTTCTCACAATAGACCAATTGTGAAGAAAATGGTAGAGCCCTCTGGAATATTAGCTTTTCTGATTGTCGTAGGACTAGTGGGAGAACCACAGGCACATTTGACCTTAAACTTTAATCAAGCATCGTCTGCTTTTCATTAACCCTACGCCACATTGTGTCTTCCTTCAGTTGTCCCCACAATGGGAGTTTAGCACTGTGTCTGCAATCCGCTTTCCAACACAAACAACTTTCACATAGCGAGGTGCCAGCATGTTCACTGATAATCATCCCGATCTATTTCCTCATCCTGTCTGCACGCTGTAAAGCCAGTATTCTGGTTCCCGGGTTCTCACTTAGGCTGTGCCGCTGACTTGCTGCTGTCTGCTTGTCTCTATGGAACCTCAGCTATAAAACTGAGACAGTGGCAGGAGGGACTTTGCTCCAGGTCCAATGCTGTGTCTGAGCCAAGCTTCTTCTGGGGGAAATCTTACCACCCTTTCTCCCCTCCTGGAACTGGGAGGTAGCAACTTCAGCCCTATGTAGTCCTTATGAACAGAGCTCAGCCATCTCTCAGTTGTCCTCCCTACACCTGTCTGTTTACAATAGCCCCTCTACCAGTGCCATACAACCTGCAGGGAACACCAAAACTCTATTACATAAGCTAATAGTCTTGCATTCAGAGCATAAGGGGTCAGTGAATCATATTTGTGTTACCTTGTACCTGGTCGGTCTCCTTTATCTCTATCTCTAGCATGTGTATGCAGGCACATGCTCCCCTCTCTCTAACTGACCCATCCTGCCTGGGTCATTAAGAACAACAGATGTCTTTCTTTTTGATGGTGGGGAGAAGGTGGATTTTGCCACCAGGTCCGAACTGGCTTCTGTTCCTGAAGTTGAGGAGCCGGGGGAGTGGAGCAGTCTGGGAACACATTTGCAGCCTGTGAAAGAGCATAGCATCAAAGTGAACTGGAGAGATCCCCAAGCTGCCCTTGGCCCAGTGGAAAAAGAGGCCTAGCTGCCATTGTCATCATCATCCTTGCCACCCTATTCTGGGCAGGAGCCTGCATCCGCTCTGCTGCTCACCGGGAGGCTCTGAGTGACGTGTGGAGTCCTCCCAGGAAATAGGAGAGGAATGCTGCTTTGGAGAAGGAGCCAAGGCTGAGCTTGAAAGGGGCTTCTGATGATTAAAGAGATTAAATGGAACATTTGCAGTGGGAACCAGATGAAATCCCAGGTCAGGTGTCCAGCCTGACAGCAATAACAGCCTTGTTCAGGTTTTGAAGGAGAAAAAAATATCCAGAGACTTAACAGACGTTTCTGTCTTTACTTTGATTGTGTTTTTACTCCAAAAATAGAAACAAAAGAGGACTCCTCTCCAGCAGGAGATACTTGGGGAGGACAGGGGAAGCGCTGGGACCTCATTAAACATGGCAAGGAGTGTGTTGCTGAGGGAGGGAATGCTGATTATAGTGGAGGCATGTGTGACCTAAAGGATCCTATTAGCATGTTTTTCTTATTTCCCTTGCTTTAAAGCCTAGATTGTACTCTGTCTGAGGCAAGCCAGTCTCCTGGGTCACTTGTTTGTACTAGGGGCCATGAGGGGATTTTCTAAGGCACAAACAACATTGACTTCAGTGCTTTTGGAAGTCTGTCTCAGTGCCTAGCAGGAGGGATCCTGATCCTTGACTGGAATTCTGAAGTGCTAGCTTAATACAAATAAATTATAACAATTAAGGCCTTGGGAAGAGAATGAATATTTATTTAGTAATGAATGATGCTGGAAATTTAAAGATCTTTTGCTTTCAGATTGCAGAAAATTCCATCATTGTCCATCCATGTCGTGTCTCCCTGCCATCCAGGTGTTTGAAATAATGTGTAAATGTTTTACAGAATAAGTCTACCTCCAATTCCTTTCCTTAACCCCCTTGGGTGTGTTTATTCTCCCGGAGTGAGAGTTATCTGAGAAATTCTCCTGATGCTCTTTAGATGGCAATGAAGATACTTGCTTTAAGAATCTGTGTCCATGGACATGACTTTGCTGAAGCCTTCAGGCTTCCAGTAGGAGGTGAGGAAGAAGCTCCAGATCTTGCCATGTGATTGCCATTTGCTAGGCAGGGTGGGGGGAAAGGAGGCCTCTGTAAACCAGGTGAAGATGAGCAGAGCTGTGCTTATGTTTTCGAGGGCATTACCCCATCCGTCATCACCTCATCATTCCAGAGAGAATCCTTTCAGGTAACTGGAGCTGCCTTATGCATTTAGGACCCTGTTACCAGTGTGAGAACGTGAATCTCAAGAGCTTTCTGATATTTCTTCAGAGGAACTATTTAGGGGAGAAAATGGAAAAGCTTTCCTCTATGTGATGCTCCGTACTCCCCCTATAGATGGCCAAGTCACCTAGAGACTATTTGGACCATAACATTATTGTCTGGGCCTAAATGTCAGGTCTTGCAAAATAATCTCTACATAATAAAGAAGACAAGGTTTTGGGGCTCTCTCAGGACCACTGGAATTGACATTCTGGGACTGACCATCTATCCCAACATTCTGGCTATGGCAGTTGCTACACTTAGTTGAGAAGCAGTCAAATGCATTTGTTCTGTTACATGATGAGAAACATGGTGCTTTGGGCAAAGCTTTGCCCTGATTGTGTCTTGGTTCATAGTTCTTTCATCTCTTGGAGCAGCTTTCCTTATGAGTAGCTGGCCTGGGGCGCTGGAAGGGCTGCTGAAGTGTCTGAGGCCAGTGTCTGAGTAACCATTCACCAGGTCGCAACGCCACTCACTCAAATTTGGTTTGGTTGCTCCTCTGTCAACCCAGTGGGGAAAGGCTCTGCCATTACACCACCCAGCTCCAGTCAGAGGCCAAAAGGCAGGCCTGGACCTCCTTGTTCCGTGTCTGCCAAGTGGGGAGAGGGAGGGCATGGCACTCGCTGTTTAAAAAGTATGGGGGGGCAATGGCCTTTGGCACCCCATCTCTGGCGCCTATGGGTTGGTCTCAGTGTTCACTGTCTGGCTTGTTCTCATAGATGGCTTCTTTTCTTGGACTTGGAAGCCAGTGGCAAACCCGCCTCATGGCTCATTATACCACAGAAAGAAAGTTTCCAAGCAGCTGTTTACGATTTATGCTTTTGCTTGAACGATTATTTAACTGCTTCACTATTATTTTAATAAGCGGGATACCTCCAGTGTGTTTCCCGGAGTACCAGCTATGGAACAATAGATTATTGGAGGAGGGTTGCTATGTGTTGTCATAGCCCAGATGCTAGAGTAAGAGGATCAGCACCCCAAAACAGTCAGGAAATGAAATCCTTGTGCCTGATGTTGGTTTGACAAGGGATGAATTTTGACACAGATCTTTCCTTGTAACAAGAATAATTAATATCCTGCACTGAGCTAATCCCTCTCTGCCGAGGACCTCAAGGTGCTTTACAAAGACCATACACAGCAACACTGCACTCTGTGAGATTGCTATTATCAGCCTCATTCTTGTAGATGGGAAAACTAGGGTACCTGGAAGTTATGGGACTTGTGGGATGCTTCACAGCAGTCAGTAGAAGAATAAGGAAGAGAACCCAGACACATTTGAATGAACTAGGTATTCTGGCTGGTGGAGCTATGAGATCTCTGCTCAGTTACCTTTATGGAGCTGCAAGTCTTAAATATGTGTTATTGATGAGTGAATTGAATTACTTGGCCCTGATTTGTTCCAAGTAACCTGTACTTTCATTTAAAGTATGTACAAGTAAAAGCTGGCTGCAATTAAGGATCAATAGATTTTAATGGGCGTCTTCAGTTGTGCATTTTCTCTGATTCCTGGAGGTGCACTGAGAGCTTTAAAGGTGAGACCAGCAATTTTGATTTACTGAGACAGCTCAGTCTACAAACCTATAGATGTAACTAGAAAGGATTAAATGACAGGACATTCCATGTTACCACAGAGAACTAATGTGCTTTTTTTAAGGGGCAAGATATTGTCCCTTTGGGGAGAATAAGGTAGCAATTTTTTGAGACCTTTTGGATCAAATTGTAAAAGTTAAGCACACACACACAGCTGAGCGCAGCAGTTGCTCACTCCCAACTTACCCATATAAATACCTGCTATGCGTGAATCAGATATTGGGGCAGCCTGTGGCCAGTGTAGTTCCTAACTAGCCTCGTGTACATGCAAACATCTTACTCTTGTGTATGCCTCTGCCACTTGTATGCATAAGTTAGGCATGTGAAAATGTATGTTGAATGGCTAGCTTTGACAGTCTGTCCCTTTGGCCCAACCTTTCACAGAAGGCTCTTAAATTGTATGGCTGAAATAGATATTTGTAAGCATAAATGCTCAGGTATTCATGAACTTGCTATCTATTAATCTATTAGATTTTTTATAACAGCAGACTCATTCTCTATTCAGTTCAGAGTTATTGATATACAATGCACAGCTCCTGAGTGTTCACATATCAAACTGCCAAATCAAATCTCTCTGCCTATAGCCACCTCATCAATCTATCCGTCCCTCAGATATCCAAAATAAAAAGATGGACTCTTCAGCATCCCAGAAGGTTAATAAATACTGGGTTCAGGTGGACCAATGAGAGGTGAGTTCAGTCTGTGCGCTCTGCGTGGGTTCCCAGGGCGTGCAGATTGGCTGAAAACTCATACTTCAGAGGGTCCCATTGCATTTGTTATTTCCCAACGGTAAGTGCCTGCAGTTGGGTTGTTTTGCAGGGTGTTGTATATAGTTTTTGTGCTGCATGGGCATACAAATGTATTGTTCAGTTTTCTAGATTAAGCATACTGCAGCACCCTTGCCAGAAAGAGCATCTAGGAAGCTGTGAGAACAACTGTGGTTTTCAGATGTGCTGTAAACATTTTTATTGAAGTCAAAAGTGAATGACAAAGGTAAGAAAAAGGGTTTTTCATTCTCCAAAGGAAATGAATGAATGACTTACTGTCTCTGAGTGACGGGCCGGCCTCAGCAAGAGGCCCAGGAATTTCCTAGGGGCAGCAAGAAACCCACTGGGAAAAAAGCCAAACGTATGTTTGAGTGCTGTTTATCCCTAATGCAGGGATTGTCCATAGAGCCATAAACCACCAAACGGCTCCTTCCTCACTAATTATCCAAGAGATGATCATGTGAAGTAATTCTTTCCCCCTTGTAAGCCATCCAGCTCTTCTCCTTTTGTGTGCATTTCCTTGCAGGTCACATTTCAGCACCTGTCATTCCCGAGGTAATACATGATGAGAGATTAAGAAACAAACTGAAACCCTACAAAGTGGAAAAGAGAGAGAAAAGCTTTTGGATTTGTTTGTTTTTAAAACCCAACTGGAGCATTTCCTCGGCTGATGTAAATCAGCATGGCTGCATTGAAGGCAGTGCAATTATGCCAATTGACACCAGTTGAGAATCTGGCCAAAGTATTTTTGATTACCCTGCATTGGAGACCTTTATAAACAAACTAGGAAAAGCCATCTCTCTCTTTCTGTAATCAAGGCCTATACAGAAGATATTTAAATCTGCAGTAAAGGCAGATACGCTTGGTGTAAGGACATAAGGATTTGTATTTTGTAGGTTCTTTCTATAGAGGCTAGATCTTTATTCTTAGTTTTCCCATAATACGTAAACTCTACCTCTTTTAGGACAGGAACGTGTGGCCTTTTATGGATCCAGCTTGCTCTCTAACACCCCCACAACCACTCCCCTTCCCCAAAAGTTATTGTTCCTAGAAAGTAGTGCAATGCCAATGGAATGTTAATTGGGGGGGAAGTGAATAACTAAGTCCACCCTCCTGCTAACCTCCCCCTCCAACCCCCATCTTAACGAGCAAATTGAATTTATTTAGACATTGAAGGTCCCCATCCTCCCCCAAGCAGGACTGAAGTGGCCATTTTGCTCTGTGCTGGGATCTTCTGCTGTTTCTTTAAGGAATTTAAAAAAATAAAAGGCTATTAAAAATATCTTTCCTCTACTTTGCTGTTGTGTGAGGAGCTGGGCTGTACAGTGTAAAGGCAGAAAGGGAAGTGGGTTTGTCCATTTCTGTAGTGACTCTGGCCCCATTTCCTCTCATGGGGAAGGATAGATACACATTTTGTTTTCTCTCCTTCCAAGCTCATTGGTAAGTTGTCAGTTCAGGGCAGTATCTACGTTAGGCGATCATACCCCCCAAATACCACTGGTCCCACCAGTTCAGCTGCACCAGCGTTAGCATTGCTGCCCTGACTTTCAATGCCTTGACCACCATGGTAGTGAAACCTGCTGAACTGATTTAACCTACCACATGGGTGAAAATGAATGAGACGCTAAGGCTTCTGATGGTGTTGTCACTGACTTGGTGGTTGTCCTGGGGGGACTTTTGGGGAGTACATTTTCAGAGTGCAGGTGAGTCTTCGCAGTGCTTGCAACATCTTTCAGGATCAAAGAGCCTGATCCACTGAGAATACCCACTAGGAGCCATGCGCCTGGCACTGGAAGGTCAGTTCCTGTATTAGAGTCTCCGTTGATGCAGTCACTGCTCTGACACCGTATGCCAGCTGCAGCCTTCACTTTTAAAAACGAGATCGTGGTTCCTAGAGCTGGACGCAACTGCGCCTGGAAAGTAAGAGCCTTCCATACTCCTTGTTTGCTTTGGTTACATTCCATGAAGGTGTAGGTCTGGTGCAGGGGTGGCCAAACTGCGGCTTGTGAGCTAAATGTGGCTCTTTTACAGTTAAAGTGCGGCTCATGGAGCTCCCCATGCCCCCATTTTCTGTCTACCAGACTGGGGCAGGGAGAAGGCTCGGGACTTCTGCCAGAGATGACTGGTGCCTGCTGAGAGTGGGGGGAGCACAATTTAAAAATTTGCCCCCTCCCCCCCCCCCGGCACACACCCCGTCTTGGGGCTGCCCCTAGACATTGTGGTGCCCTACGCAGCCCCACCGCGGGGGGATGGGTGGGGTGGCCCCAGGCCTCCGTGGAGGTGGGGGGAATGCCTGCGCCCAAGGTATGCGTGGTTTGCGTATGGGTAAGGACGGCCCTGCCCCTTCTTACCCTCAGTGGTCCCTCCCTGAAGCTCTCAGATGTTAGCTCCTTGTGGAGAGGCAATGGCAAAGAACTGGGAGTTGCAGGGAGGGGCCGCTGCTTTAGCTTGGTGGGGAGAAGCAGCAGCAAAAGCAGTGGCTCTCCTTGCAGCTCCCAGCTTCTTGCTGCCTCTCCCCATGGCTGCAGCTCTCGCCTTGCCAGCTCCAGCAGCCGCCATGCAGAGGGGGCCCTGCAGCACCATGTGACCAAGCAGGGCATCTCCCACAGGGCTGAAGCCCTGAGCCCTGGCAGGTGCACCCTGGCTCTCAAACTTTTGAAGATTGTCATGTGTGGCTCGGACAGTCAATAAGTTTGGCCACCTCTGTGATGGTGGCTCTTAGCAGAGCCACTATGAGGCAAGGAGGGAGCCATTGTGGTTTGAGTTAGGACTGGCTAGACAACAGGGACATCATTTTCTATGTGGCGTAGAGGGGAGGGGAATTGCACTCCCCAGAGCTCTCATAGGTTTAAATGCTCCCCTCTCCTCCCCTCCTGACTTTGCAGGATAGACTAAAATCACCTAATGTTCTGAATGCGACCCAACTTCTCTCCCTCCCATCCCACGATTTTTTCTGTAATGATGCCCCTACTAGGCAATGGGAGGACTGAAAATATGGAGGGGCTGGGACTGCCTAGACTTGTGGTGCTTGAAGTGGTAATTGCTTTGAGATGCCATCCATTGGGCTTCAGATTTTCTGGTTGAATAGACCGAGTTTGTCCTTTCTGGTGTTGGAAATATTGAGGCCAGTTATCTTGGGTAACTTCAGTTCCATGCAGATAATGCACAAAGCGATGTGTGCTTCCCAGCGAAGTGGTTTTAAATTCTCCAGCACCCTGGGGGGTCAAAATGGAAATTGGGCAAGAGCTTCATTTAAATAAAAACAATTGAAATTTGTATTTAATTAAATGGGAAAGTGAACAATTCAATCCAAGTATCCTCATGCTCTTTATTTGATATTGAATTTATTTTAAGCTGTCCCCATGCTTTCAGTTTTCAATTTGCAGCAGATTTGTGTAGTGCATCAACTACGTTTGTGGAAGTTGCTGAGGAGGGGAGTTCAGTGTGGGGAGTTAAGTTTTAAGCACATTAGGAGGATGTTTCTGCTGGAATTAACAATGTTGACATTTCAATGAGCATCATAGTTAATGCTCATTGAGATAAATGGGGCAGTCCACACTTCTCTTTTGGACATCCTGCAGACGCAGGAAAACAATGCTGTAGCATTTCACACTGACTTAGGCCGGTCCATACTGCAGCTTTTAACCCAGTTTGCAACCAGTTACTGGCATGGTAACTTTCTAGCAACAAGGATACTTAAGCTCTGGACTAGGCTTCCAAGGGAGGTTGTGAAATCCCTATCATGGGAGGGTTTTAAGAGTAGGTTAGACAAACACCTGCCAGGTCTAGGTTTACTTGGTCCTGCCTCAGCGCAGGGAGCTGGACTCAATGATTTCTTGAGGTCCCGTCCAGCCCTGCGTTTCTGTGATTGTGTGGTGTCACTGCAGCCCATGGGAAAAACAGGTAGTAACCCTGGGAGCTAGCAGGCCCCTCCTAGAGACCTGTAACCAGTTCAGCAGGTCCCATCCTTCTCTCTCCCAGTGGTAGGACAGACCAGAGCACTGCTGACTGCTCTGTGCATGCCTGTCCTCCAGGCATTCTGTTTCCTGCTGAACCAATCTGGCATACCTGACCTGATTTTCTCAGAATTCACTTCTTCAAACCTGGTTAGGCGGTACTACAGGTGTAGGTGTGATGGCAGACATGCTGTTGGGGGACTCAAACTGAGCTGTGTTACTTGGAATGAGTCAGATGATGCTGTCTCTGTCCAGTTACAAACTAGAATGTGAACAGGGCCTTACTGTGGTGGTGTCCCCATCGGTAATATGCGCGTTATATAAACTCAGTGTTGGAAATACCTAGCTCAGGCTGTAGTTACCCAACACCTATAGCTCTTGCTTTCAACTTGTCCTCATCTATGCATAGATTATAAAGCAGAGAGCTTTTTTAGAGGCACAAGATTTAGATGTATGTCTGTGTGTTGGGGTGGGAGAAGGGATGCATTTTTGCCTGTTTCCCACTGGTGAATTGGTCCTCCCTCACTTTCGAGTCAAAGTTTTCATTAACTGGAATCTTCACATAAACTGCTTCCTTCCCACCTGAGCTCTGCCAGTCCCCGCTGCATGGAATCTGGTGTTGGTTAAACTGTCTGATTAGTTTACATTTGCAGGTGAGGTGAGGGAGGGGACAGTTAACACAAAACTGGTGTAGTTTTTCTGGTCAGTGGTAGGAGTTACTGGATCTGTTTCCACTGAGTCCAGTTGCAAGAGGAGTAAAGTGAAGGACACTGTGAAATCCCTGCATTGTAAATCTATGGGTACGTCTTCACTTACCGGAGGGTCCGGCGGCAGGCAATCGATGTTCTGGGATCGATCCCGGAAGTGCTCGCCGTCGACGCCGGTACTCCAGCTCGCCGAGAGGAGTACGCGGCATCGACGGGGGAGCCTTCCTGCCGCGTCTGGACCGCGGTAAGTTCGGACTAAGGTACTTCGAATTCAGCTACATTATTAACATAGCTGAATTTGCGTACCTTAGTCCGAAGTGGGGGCTTAGTGGGGACCAGGCCTATGTGAGTGAAGTCAGTTTACGAACAGTCCACCACTGACTGCTTTGAAATCCCCAATGGCAGCCGGTGAGGAGAGAGTCTTGTATTGGGAAATGCCTTGGTGATGAACCTATGCAAAAGTCACACATCCTTTCTCTGTCTCGGCAGAGGTTCCTCCCCCCCTTCTTTAAACCTTATTTGCAAAGTTTTTAGGGGCTGGGGCTAGCCTCTAAAAATGAAGAATTGTGCAGTGGCTTCCATTAAGTACTTCGAAATCTAGGCAGCTCTTTTTCCATACAGGTGGCTTCCGTGGACCTGAACAGAGCAAATTTCCAACTGACTCTGGAGTGCAGAAGTAGAGAGCGCTCTCTCCCAGTGTAGGGTAGCTGGTGTGCTGTAGGTGTGGGAACAGCTCCCCCGCAGAGCAGGGCTATAGGATCTAAATGTGTGGAGTTCCCCTTCCTTGTTAGGGACTTGGGGGGAGGGGATTTGAACATGGAAATTGTCCCCTCTTAGGTTGGGGTAGAAGGGCCGCCTGATGAACTGTCTCCTTAGCATGGAGTCAGTTTAGATTTTGAAACCTTATGTGGAGCTGTTTCTGCAGAGGCAGGAGAGTGTTCCTGGTATTGGCTGCTGGTATCTTGGCTTGCATTGCAGACTTCCGTCTCCCAGGCTGCTGAGAGACTAGTTAGCCATGCTGTGCTCCTGTGAAGATGATACTGCCTCAGTAACCAGAGGCATTCTCAGAATGTGGCATGACACCAGAGTGGGGCAGACAGTGTCAGGTTTGAAACCTGCCTCCAGAAGGTGAGTTTGTGAGATCAAAAAGCCACTTCCCCCACCCCCTCAGTTGCTTTTAAAATGATTTAACTGACTTAAAAATACCCCCACCCCTTTTATTTTTCAGTCACTTCTGCAGTCAACTCAAGATCAAATAATATCAGAATAAACCTGTTAAGCTGGATTTTAAAACAAATGTCATGCCATCACATTTTTAGGGTACACGTTGAAGCCATTTGACAGCTTCTTTGAAGACCCTAAAATATTTTTGGACGGGGAGAGGAGGACTTTGGTGTCTCGAAAGATCTTTAGTAAGTCATGTACCTGCTTCAGCAGAACATCATTTCCCCCAGACAGTGGCTCTGTGTTACTCTTCTAGGAAGTGCCATTTGGGTTCCCAAGACGTGCTCCTCACGAATCCTTCCCCTTCTGAAAAAATAAATTTTACTGTCCGTTTGCAGCCGACGTTGACTTATGTTATATGGGGCGTGTGCCGGAAATTGTGAAGGAGAGAGAATTGGCTATCTGCGGTGTGCCTCCTCCACTTAGCTAAGGTTTGAATACAGCCAGACCAAACCCCAAACATGGATCTGAACGCTCCAGATCTCTGCGGGATCCTGAGATCCGTGCGTCTAGTTTGGAACTGGGAATAGATACTGTTGAACGTTTAGCAGCTCCTCTCCATTGCTTTCCTTCTGGGGTGCTCACTATGGAGAAGAGTGAAGATGCGAGTAACTTAGTTATCATAATTTCATGTGAAGATCAAGTGTGTGCAGGCAGGCCCAATTTGGTGAAAGCAGAAGGGAGGGACCTACCAGACATCCTTGTTGCTATAACAAGTGTATTTGAATACTTAATGCCCTCCCATGCCCCCCTCGTCCCCTGCAGCAACAAGGTGGAACTGGTATGGAAAGTGCAGACTGTTCTGATAGGGTTACCATCCGTCCGGGTTTCCCTGGACATGTCCGGCTTTTTTAGCTTTAAATGGCCGTCCAGGGGGGATTTCTAATAAGGTAGAAATGTCCGGGATTTCCCCCTTCCCCTCATGCAGAGTGCGGCACGGCTGATTGGACGGCTGTGCCTGATTGAAAGCCGCTCGCAGCCACTGGGGCCTCTAGCAGCCAGAGTCCCTCCCCTTCCCCCGCTCCCTCCTCCCCCGCAGAGCCCCGCCTTATTTGTTTGGCTGCATGTGAAGCCCGCAGCTCTCCCTCAGCCTGGTATGGGGGAGGCAGGCAAGGGAAAGGGAATGGGGGATTAGATTGGTCAGGGGTTCTGGGCGGGGGCTGGCAGGAGAAGGGGGTGTAGAGAGCGGTTGGGGCAGGCAAGGGACAGGGAACAGGGCGGGTTAGATTGGTCGGGGGTTCTGGGGGGCCATCAGGAGAAGGGGGTGTAGAGAGCGGTTGGGGCAGTCAGGGGACAGGGAGCAGGGAGACTTAGATAGGGGGTGGGGTCCTGGGGGCAGTTAAGGTGGGGGGGCAGGTAGGGGGTAGGGGGATTCTGAGGGGGGCGGGAAGTGGGAGGGGGCGGGGCTGGGGTGGGACTAGGGCGGCACCCCGTCTCCTCTTTTTTGATTGTTGAAATATGGTAACCCTATGTTCTGAGCCCTGCTGATCTAGCACTGCTGCTGGAGCTGTCAAAGTAGTGAAGATGCATGAGACCATGACCCCCACCACCACCACCACACACACACACTTGTTCACACTGGCTCGATAGTGGAAGAAGAGCACAATCCATCTTGGGAAAAGGAGAGTGTGCTCTCGGGATGCACTTTGGCTTAGTCAGCCACGATGCTTCCTGCTGCTGCGAGGCCTCTGGTCACCTTCAGAAGTGTACCCAGGGGCTTAAAGGCACAGATTGCCCCCCCAAAAGAAGCTTGTTCCCCAGGCCCTGCTGCCCTGTTCAAGCAGCTCTCTGCTGCAGTGCACACCAGGGCCTGGGGCTCTGGAAAGTGGTTTGGAAGTGAGGTAATGAATTTTCCCATGTGTTGCTTGCTTCCCATCCAGAAGGGCTCTGGAATATAGCACTGGTGCAGCTACATGTCCTCCCCAGCTGGGGGGAGATGCTGTATAGTAACAGATTCTCATGAAGAAGAGTGGCTCATGTCTCTCATTCTCCCTGTCTATTCTTAGAGATTAAAATTATCTTCCCCCTCCAGTCCCTTTAAAACACAAACACCTCCCAAAGCTCCAGCCAGTCCCAGCAGGCTCTGACCAACTCTTTTCCTTTTCCCAGCTATCTTTTCAAGTGACATGCAGAGCTTTGCACAATTCTATATTGAGTGCTATTCACCCCCTACTCTCCTGTGAACATAAATCTTTCAGCATATCAATGTGTGCGTTAATGTCAGGGTAGAAAATACCAGAGACCAGGAGGAAGCGAGTGCTAGAAGTTTGGAAAGTGGCATTTAGCTTCCCTGGCAGCCCAGTTTCTTGTACACAGGGTCCCCATTGTGAAAGGTTTTATATTTAATGGTAAATATAACTATTAGCTCCAGGGCTTGGTAGGTTGAAGCTCTCCCTCTGCCTCTCTATTTGATGTGTATTTCAGTTCCGTAAAATCCCTATTAAGAGCTAGCCTCTAGCCTGGGCCAAACTCAGAATGAAATGAACAATTCCAAGCAATTGGTTTGATCTTTTTGCACTGGGTCAGATTCTGATTTCCCTCCCTACTCTAGCTGTCTCAGCTTCTTTGGCTCACCCTCTTTCTCTGCTGCTTCATCTGCGTACTCTCCCATGCTCTAGCAATCTCTCCTGCTTTTTCTTCTCTGTTTTCCATTTGCCATCTCTCTAGCTGCTACCCCTTCTCCTTTTTCTCTACTCAGAAGTGTCTTTTTGGTTCCCCTGAGAAGTAGGAAGCATGCACTGGTATTTGATTCCATGTCCGGGAATAAATGGGAGCGTCGCCTTTGCATTGCCCAAATTGCTTAGCTACAGGAGGGCATTGCAGAGCATGGCAGTAAACCTCATTCCCTCCCCCTTCTTTCAATGCAATTGGAGAAAGGCAGGGAGGCAAAATTAATTTCTGAGTCTCCAAGATGCATTTAGAGACTTCTTATTTGTGGCTAATCTGCATATTTATGATTGTAACAGGGTCCACACCCTACCCCTTTTCCTGGGGCCTCCTTGCTGTCCCCAGTAAGGCTCAGAGAGGCTTCAGGGTTGTGCAACATCCATGTCTTTATTCACTTAAGGTTATCCCAGTGTCTATCTATATACAAGCTTTACAGATTTAGTCACCTCCTTTACAGGCTGAGTCAGCCTTCAGCTAGGAGGCCTCCAGTTCCCTCCCTGGCTGCCCCCCAACCTTCTGGCTCCCTCCCAGTCTTTATCACCCTTGGCTTGTCAGACCAGCAGGTGTTGCCAGTCCTCAGACCAGCATCAGACCTTTTCCATCAGCCCCAATCTGTTTCCCCTGATTGGAGCTGACTGGGCAGGGGCTAATTAGGTGTTTTTGCACCAGCACCCTGCTACAATGATTAAACTTGTGGCTGTGGAGGGTTTGGAATGAATTAAAGTTATAGGGGACATGATCTTTAGAAATAAAATAATCATTTTTTCCTCCCATTAGCATTCGCTCCGTTTCAAAGGTTCTCTGTGTGACATGGATTTGCTGCACTTTCATGCTGGGATTGCAGGGAGATGGCCAAATCTTCCAGTCCTGTTATTTCATTGGAGGATATAGGGAGGAAGGGACAGTGTTAAATGTGCCATGTTGTTTTAATGGCATACAAATCTGCTGTTGAATAGGGACTTTGATGCTGGAGAAAAGTTGAAGAAAAGAGAAGATGGGCACAAAAAGCGATTTCCTGTGCCTCCGCTATTCCATATCATTCCTTTTGCTGCTCTGGTAGATCTGTGGTTTTTAAATTCTCTCCCTCCCACCCTCAGTCCTGCTTCCCCTCCTACTTGATCTTGCAGCAAAGTCTTAATCCTCCATTGATGACATCAGTCTGTTGCCATGGAATTATTTCTTCCTCAAACTGGGTGCTTCCCCTCTGTCTCACACCAGCTTTGTCTACAGTAGAGTATTGGAACTGTTGGTAACTCACCTAGTGGGACAGCCCTCTGTAAGCAGCTGTGACGCAGTGAGTCCAGACAGCTATGTTGCATTGGGTGCTGATTGGTTGGAGATTTGCCCTGCATCCACACTGTGCTACCTACGGCAACTGCACATCCCTCTGGATACGCACCCTGCAGTTTCTGGCCCAGATCCTGGAAGCAGTGACTTCTGGGAAGTTTCAAAAGGCCTTCTGGGGAGCCCAGGGCCGCGTGCGAGAAGACATCTAGCTGCTGTAATCAGGGTCGGCTCCAGCTTTTCAGCCGCCCCAAGCAACAAAAAAAAAAAAAAAAAAAAAGCCGGTCGGCGGCACTTCGGCGGCAGTTCAGCAGTGGGTCCTTCACTCCCTCTCATCCTCTCTTCAAAGAGGAAGAGAGGGACTGAGGGACCCGCCACCGAATTCCCGCCGAAGACCTGGATACGCCACCCCGATACCGGACGGAGTGCTGCCCCTTTCCATTGGCCACTGCAAGCACCTGCTTCCTTTGCTGGTGCCTGGAGCCGGCCCTGGCTGTAATTCCTAGGGAAATCCCATGAATCCTCTGGTGCTAGCACCATTTCCTCTTTGTCTTCACAAAATGGAGGCTAAGATAAATGCTCAGCTCTTGCTTCTTGATTGTCATGAAACGTTCGTGCTGGAGCTGAGGAAAAGCAGGTCTGAGGCATTGGGGTAGGCTAGATATTCTGGTGGTACATGCACCCGACCAGATACTCAAAGTAGCAGGTCGTGGTGTTGATACTGCATCATTGCCAAAGCCAGTGCCAGCTCGCTGTACGTCTAGATGATCTTCAGGGGGCAGAAGCCCATTTCTGGGTCAACATCACAGTCACAGACTAGTAGGGGGACTGAGCTGTTCTGAAGACTGATGACAAGCAGCAATGGCTGCATAACTTGAGGATGAGGACGCAGGCTGTTCTGTGGGGGGGATGTGAAGAGAGATTCTTAAACCCCAAGTCTGCCACCTACTGCTCTGGGATCAAAACTGGTGACCCCAACGCACCCATAGTCTCGGATTGTCTCACAGAAATGTATGCCCTGTACTGCCCAAGTCTCTCCTGGACAGTACAAATATGTTAAGTCCGCTATTTCTTTAAGGGAATAGTATGCACACAACTTGTTACCCCAAATGGAGTTACACAGACTCTTCGACTTGAGCACACTGGTTTAGATAAAACAAGTTTATTAATGACAAAGAGAGAGATTTTAAGTGAGTCCAAGTAATGAGGCATAAAATTCAGAATTGGATACAAGAAAAAAAAAAATAAAATGCTTCCCATATAGTTAAAACTCACTAAAATCTTGTATGTTCGAAGAATTTTGGGGGGATTAATAGTAAATTTTTTGCTGTTATTTTTTCATAATTGATAGTTTCTTCTTCAGCAGGGTCTGCCTGCTGAATAATGTTCTTCTGCCGAGAACTGCACAAAGAATTGCCCTCCTGTTATTCTGGGAGTGAAGATGCCCTGTGAGCAGATGCCTCAGAGAGTGTAGCATTTTATTTAATATTTATAGTATGGAAGTGCCCTTTGATCTCATCAGACACCATTTCCAAATGTCTTCCCTGGCTGCAATGTCTGGAAGGAGAACCCAATTCTTTTAGGCCCCAATTCAGGGACGGGCTCAAGCACATACTTACGTAACATAGATTTCAGTCGGACATAAGCGCAGGATCAACTTTAAGCACATGCTTAAGTGCTTTGCCTTAGGCTTTGTGCCTTCGGGAGCAGGGACTGTGTTAATTCAGTGTCATTTACAGAGCAAAATGCACAGTGGACACTTAATAAATAATACCACAATAAGACAGACAGATCAGTGACTCCGGTGATTCATCTGGTATGAAAAATTCCATTTGCATGATCTGATAATAAAGTAAAACTGGACTTGGTCATATGGAAAAGCAGGTAATTATTTATTTATTATTTAGGTATATTAGCAACAAGAAGAAAGTCAAGGAAAGTGTGGGCCCCTTACTGAATGAGGGAGGCAACCTAGTGACAGAGGATGTGGAAAAAGCTAATGTACTCAGTGCTTTTTTTGCCTCTGTCTTCACGAACAAGGTCCGCTCCCAGACTACTGCACTGGGCAGCACAGCATGGGGAGGAGGTGACCAGCCCTCTGTGGAGAAAGAAGTGGTTCAGGACTATTTAGAAAAGTTGGACGAGCACAAGTCCATGGGGCCGGATGCCCTTCATCCGAGGGTGCTAAAGGAATTGGCGGATGTGATTGCAGAGCCATTGGCCATTATCCTTGAAAACTCTTTGATCGGGAGAGGTCCCGGATGACTGGAAAAAGGCTAATGTAGTGCCCATCTTTAAAAAAAGGGAAGAAGAAGGATCCGGGGAACTACAGGCCAGTCAGCCTCACCTCAGTCCCTGGAAAAATCATGGAGCATGTCCTCAAGGAATCAATTCTGAAGCACTTAGAGGAGAGGAAAGTGATCAGGAACAGTCAGCATGGATTCACCAAGGGCAAGTCATGCCTGACTAACCTAATTGCCTTCTAGGAAGAGATAACTTGCACTGTGGATGAGGGGAAAGCAGTGGACATGTTATTCCTTGACTTTAGCAAAGCTTTTGATACGGTCTCCCACAGTATGCTTGCAAGAAAGTTAAAGAAGTATAGGCTGGATGAATGCACTATAAGGTGGATAGAAAGGTGGCTAGATTGTCGGGCTCAATGGGTAGTGATGAATGGCTCCATGTCTAGTTGGCAGCCGGTATCAAGCGGAGTGCTCCAAGGGTCAGTCCTGGGGCTGGTTTTGTTCAATATCTTCATTAATGATCTGGAGGATGGCGTGGACTGCACCCTCAGCAAGTTTGCAGATGACACTAAACTGGGAGGAGTGGTAGATACGCTACAGGGTACAGAGGGACCTAGACAAATTAGAGGATTGAGTCAAAAGAAATCTGACGAGGTTCAACAAGGACAAGTGCAGAATCCTTCACTTAGGACGGGAGAATCGCATGCACTGCTACAGACTAGGGACCGAGCGGCTAGGCAGCAGTTCTGCAGAAAAGGACCTAGGGGTTACAGTGGACAAGACGCTGGATATGAGTCAACAGTGTGCCCTTGTTGTCAAAAGGCTAATGGCATTTGGGGCTGTATAAGTCGGGGCATTGCCAGCAGATCGACGGATGTGATCATTCCCTTCTACTTGGCATTGGTGAGGCCTCATCTGGAGTACTGTGTCCAGTTTTGGACCCCACACTACAAGAAGGATGCGGAAAAAATTGAAAGAGTCCAGCAGAGGGCAACAAAAATGATTAGGGGGCTGGAGCACATGACTTATGAGGAGAGGCTGAGGGAACTGGGATTGTTTAGTCTGCAGAAGAGAAGAATGAGGGGGGATTTGATAGCTGCTTTCAACTACCTGAAACGGGATTCCAAAGAGGATGGATCTAGACTGTTCTCAGTGATAGCAGATGACAGAACAAGGAGTAATGGTCTCAAGTTGAAGTGGGGTAGGTTTAAGTTGGATATTAGGAAAAACTTTTTCACTAGGTGGATGGTGAAGCACTGGAATGGGTTACGTAGGGAGGTGGTGTAATCTCCTTCCTTAGAGGTTTTTAAGGTCAGACTTGACGAAGCCCTGTCTGGGATGATTTAGTTGGGGATTTGTCCTCCTTTGAGCAGGGGATTGGACTAGATGACCTCCTGAGGTCCCTTCCAACCCTGATATTCTGTGATTTTATGATTTAAAAAGATAGAGCAGCCTAGAGACTGGAATAATTCTATGTTTGTAATTGAAAATCCAGACAAAGTAAGGCTCTGCATTTATCCGAGTGATTTAAATGAAGCCAATAAAAATTACTCAATAAAACTCAGTAAAAATTGTTGACAAAGCAGCAGCTAAGCTCTCAGAAGCAAAAATATTCTCAGTATTAGATGCGGGATTTGCATTTTGGCAAGTAAAAGTAGATGAGTCAAGCTCTAAGCTAGTGACTTTTAATACCTCATTTGGAGACTAACCAGTGTAAGCAAACGCTGTTTGATATTAGTTCTGCTCCCGAGGTATTTTTTAAGGAGTAATTCCATAACTATTTGAAGGATTACAGGTGTTCTAGTTATAATGGATGATGTTTTAATTTGGGCTAAGTACTGTCAAGAGCACAGGGAAAGACTTAGGGTTTATCTTAGGCCTGGTCTACACTACGAGTTTAGGTCGACTTTAGCAGTGTTAAATCGAATTAAGCCTGGACACGTTCACACGACGAAGCCCTTTCTTTCGACTTAAAGGGCCCTTTAAACCGGTTTCTTTACTCCACCTCCGACGAGGGGATTAGCAATAAAATCGGCCTTAGTGGGTCGGAATTGGGGTAGTGTGGACGGAATTCGACGTTATTGGCCTCCGGGAGCTATCCCACAGTGCTTCATTGTGACTGCTCTGGACAACACTCTCAACTCAGATGCACTGACCAGGTAGACAGGAAAAGCCCCGCGAATGTTTGAATTTCATTTCCTGTTTGCCCAGCGTGGAGAGCACAGATCACCACGCAGAGCTCATCAGCACAGATAATCGTGATGGAGTCCCAGGATCGCAAAAGAGCTCCATCATGAACCGAACGGGAGGTACGGGATCTGCTCGCCATATGGGGAGATGAATCGGTGCTAGCTGAACTCCGTAGCAGTAAACGAAATGGCAAAATATTAGAAAAAGTCTCCAAGGCCATGAAGGACAGAGGCCATAACAGGGACGCACAGCAGTGCCACGTGAGAATTAAGGAGCTAAGGCAAGCCTACCCACAAAGCCAGAGAGGGAAACGGAAGGTCCGGGGCAGAGCTGCAAACATGCCGCTTCTATGCGGAGCTGCATGCCATGCTAGGGGGTGCAGCCACCACTACCCCAACCGTGTGCTATGACTCCGTCACTGGAGAAACACACAGGGAAGCGGGTTCAGGGTACGAGGAAAATGAGGATGAAGATAATGTAGATAGCTCACAGCAGCAAGGAAGCGGAGAAACCGGTTTCCCCAACAGCCAGGATATGTTTATCACCCTGGACCTGGAGCCAGTAACCCCCGAACTCACCTGAGGCGTGCTGCCAGACCCTGAGGGCACACAGGGGACCTCTGGTGAGTGTACCTTTGTAAATATTACACATGGTTTAAAAGAAAGTGTGTTTAATGATTAATTTGCCCTGGCAATCGCGGCCAGTACAGCTACTGGAAAAGTCTGTTAACATGTATAGAGATGGAGTGGAAATCCTCCAGGGACATCTCCAGAAAGCTCTCCTTCATGTACTCCCAAAGCCTTTGCAAAAGGTTTCTGGGGAGGGCTGCCTTTTCCCGTCCTCCATGGTAGGACACTTTACCACGCCAGGCCAGTAGCACGTTGTCTGGAATCATTGCATAACAAAGCATGGCAGCGTATGGTCCCGGTGCTTGCTGGCATGCAGACAACATCCATTCCTTATCGCTCTTTGCTATCCTCAGGAGAGTGATATCATTCACGGTCACCTGGTTGAAATGGGGTGATTTTATTAAGGGGACATTCAGAGGTGCCCCTTCCTGCTCTGCTGAACAGAAATGTTCCCTGCTGTTAGCCACGCGGTGGGGGGGAGGGGTGAAGTGATCATCCTCGATAATTGGGTGTGTGTGGGGGGTTAGTTGGGTTTATGCTGCATGTTAACCCGGGAACCGCAGCCCCTCCTTTTACATTGCAAACCCATTTTAAATGGCCAACCCAACGGGTGCTTGGTATGGGAAATGAGGGTGCTACTGTTTGAAACCATTCCCACATGTCAAGAAGGTTAAAAAAGCCAAAAGACTGTGGCTTACCATGGCTGCCTGCAAGCCGAAATCTGTTGACTGGCACTGCGTGAGTGATCTCTCACACCAAACCGGCAGGCCCTCAATATAAGAGGAAAAATGCGACCTTGTAACGAAAGCACATGTGCTGTGTAATGTGAACAGCAAAATTTAACATGAAAGAGTGTACCCATTATTCTCTAAAATGTCTTTTTTAACCACCTCTCCCTTCTCCTCCACCAGCTGCAAATGTTTCTCCTTCACAGAGGCTAGTGAAGATTAGAAGGAGAAAATGGTGGACTTGGGATGACATGTTCACGGAGCTCCAGATGTCCTCCCATGCTGAAAGAGCACAGCAGAATGCGTGGAGGCAGTCAATGTCAGACTACAGAAAAGCACAGTATGAACGAGAGGCGAGGTGGCGGGCTGAATCGCGGGATGAACAGAGCAAGTGGCGGGCTGAAGATGATAGGTGGCGTCAGCTTGCAGACAGAAGGCAAGAGTCGATGCTCCGGCTGCTGGAGCATCAAACTGATATGCTCCAACATATGGTTGAGCTGCAGGAAAGGCAGCAGGAGCAGAGACCGCTGCTACAGCCCCTGTGTAACCAACAGCCCTCCTCCCCAAGTTCCATAGCCTCCTCACCCAGACGCCCAAGAACATGGTGGGGGGGCCTCCGGCCACCCAGTCACTCCATCCCAGATGATTGCCCGAGCATCAGAAGGCTGGCCTTCAATAAGAGTCAAAGTTTTAAACTGCAGTGTGTTCTTTTCCTTCCCTCCTCCCCCACCCATCCCGGGCTACCTTGGCAATTATCCCCCTAGTTGTGTGATGAATGAATAAAGAATGCATGAATGTGAAGTAACAATGACTTTATTGCTTCTGCAAGCGTTGCTCGAAGGGGGAGGGGAGGGTGGGATGGTTGGTTTACAGGGAAGTAGAGTGAACCGGGTGGGGGGTGGGGTGGAGGGTTCATCAAGGAGAAAAATTAAAATTTAATGGAGATATCCCATCTCCTAGAACCGGAAGGGACCTTGAAAGGTCATCAAGTCCAGCCCCCTGCCTTCACTAGCAGGACCAAGTACTGATTATGCCCCAGATCCCCAAGTGGCCCCCTCAAGTATTGAACTCACAACCCTGGGTTTAGCAGGCCAATGCTCAAGCCATTGAGCTATCCCTCCCCCCAAAACAAACAGAAGTTTCACACCATAGCCTGGCCAGTCACAAAACTCGTTCTCAAAGCTTCTCTGATGCGCACTGCGCCCTGCTGTGCTCTTCTAACTGCCCTGGTGTCTGGCTGCGCGTAATCAGCGGCCAGGCGATGTGCCTCAACCTCCCACCCCGCCATAAATGTCTCCCCCTTACCCTCACAGATATTGTGGAGCGCACAGCAAGCAGCAATAACAATGGGGATATTCTTTTCGCTGAGGTCTGAGCGAGTCAGTAAGCTGCGCCAGCGCACTTTTAAACGTCCAAATGCACATTCCACCACCATTCGGCACTTGCTCAGCCTGTAGTTGAACAGGTCCTGACTACTGTCCAGGCTGCCTGTGCACAGCTTCATGAGCCATGGCATTAAGGGGTAGGCTGGGTCCCCAAGGATAACTATAGGCATTTCAACATCCCCAACGGTTATTTTCTGGTCCGGGAAGAAAGTCCCTTCCTCCAGCTTTCGAAACAGACCAGAGTGCCTGAAGACGCGAGCATCATGTACCTTTCCCGGCCATCCCATGTTGATGTTGGTGAAACGGCCCTTGTGATCCACCAGGGCTTGCAGCAGCATTGAAAAGTACCCCTTGCGGTTTATGTACTCGGTGGCTTGGTGCTCCGGTGCCAAGATAGGGATATGGGTTCCATCTATTGCCCCACCACAGTTTGGGAATCCCATTGCAGCAAAGCCATCCACTATGGCCTGCACGTTTCCCAGAGTCACTACCCTTGATATCACCAGGTCTTTGATTGCCCTGGCAACTTGGATCACAGCAGCCCCCACAGTAGATTTGCCCACTCCGAATTGATTCCCAACTGACCAGTAGCTGTCTGGCATTGCAAGCTTCCACAGGGCTATCGCCACTTGCTTTTCAACTGTGAGGGCTGCTCTCATCCTGGTATTCTGGCGCTTCAGGGCAGGGGAAAGCAAGTCACAAAGTTCCATGAAAGTGCCCTTACGCATGCGAAAGTTTCACAGCCACTGGGAATCGTCCCACACCTGCAGTACGATGCGGTCCCACCAGTCTGTGCTTGTTTCCTTGGCCCAGAATCGGCGTTCCACGGCATGAACCTGCTCCAGTAACACCATGATTTGCACATTGCTGGGACCTATGCCTTGTGAGAGGTCTGTGTCCATGTCAATTTCCTCATCACTCTCGTCGCTGCATTGCAATCGCCTCCTCGGCTGGTCCTGGTTTTGCTTTGGCATGTCCTGGCTCTGCATATACTCCAGGACAATGCGCGTGGTGTTCATAGTGCTCATAATTGCCGCGGTGATGTGAGCGGGCTCCATTATCCCAGTGCTATGGCGTCTGGTCTGAAAAAAGGTGCGAAACTAGTATCTGACGGATGGAGGGAGGGAGGGAGCGGCGAGTGACGACATGGCGTACAGGTACAGGGAATTAAAATCAACAAAGGTGGCTGTGCATCAGGGAGAAACACAAATAATTGTCACACAGAATGGCTCCCCCCAAAGATTGAACTCAAAACCCTGGGTTTAGCAGGCCATTGATTTCACGGAGGGAGGGGGAAGCAAATGAATACAGAACAAATCTATTTTTTACATCTTAAGCTTGCAGATGACGGTGCAGCATGACTGATAGCCCTCGGCATTTTCTGGGTGCTTGGCAGAAAATAGCATACTACGACTGATAGCCATCATCGTTGAGACTGCCCAGGTGCCCATGATTGACAGCCACTGCAGTACGACGACAACGGATATCAGTCGTAATATACCATCTTCTACCAAAAGGCAAGGGGCTGCTGCTGTGTGCAATGCAGCCCCACGTCTGCCAGCCCCACGTCTGCCAGCACCCAGATCGCCGATGAAGGCTACCAGTCATACTGCACCGTCTACTGCCAAAAGGCAATTAGCTGCTGCTGTGTAACAATGCAGTACCACGTCTGCCGGCACCCAGAGGACATATGGTGACGCTGAGCTGAGCTGAGCTGAGTTGACTCCATGCTTGGCATGGTATGTTGTCTGCACAGGTAACCAGGTAAAAAGGTGCAAATCGATTGTCTGCCGTTGCTCTGACGGAGGGGGAGGTGCCTGATGACATGTACCCAGAACCCCCCGCGACACTGTTTTTGCATCATTCAGGCATTGGGATCTCAACCCAGAATTCCAATGAGCGGCGGAGACTGCGGGAACTGTGGGATAGCTACCCACAGTGCAACGCTCCGGAAGTCGACGCTAGCCTCGGTACTGTGGACGCGGTCCGCCGACTTAATGCACTTAGAGCATTTTATGTGAGGACACACACAATCGGCTGTATACAACCGATTTCTATAAAACCAGCTTCTATAAATTCAACATAATTTCGTAGTGTAGACATACCCTTAGACTTAGCAGTTGGGAGGGGGCTTCCCAGCATGGGCAGACAGACATGCGCTATCTCTGTTCGAACTAGCGCATTCAAAATAGCATGGCCACACTGCTATTTTTTCATGCTAGCTTGAACAGAACTAGCATAGGCCTACCTGCCCACACTGGGAAGCCCTGTTCCAGCTGCTGTGTAGATATACTCTTAGGCACGTTTGGCAGAAATCACAAGGAAGATACCTACCACTGAAATTTAAAAAAGGAAATAAATGGTCCAACAGAAGCTGCCTCTATGAGCCATAAACAGAGTAAAGAGGGTGTAATAGCTGATCCAGATAAGATAAAATAAATCAAGAGTTGAAATGCAATGTAAAGGGGACGTCAGGATGATAAAATTTTTGGCAAAATTCATTCCAAATCAATAAGCCCTTAAAGGGGCTGCTGGAAAATGACATAGATTTGAACAGCCATTGAAGTGACTAGCACCCACCCCCATCACTAATCCACCAATTTTAATATCTTGCAGTTTAACCAGTTATGTTGTCAGGCAATGCATCTTCTGAAGGACATAGCCTTAACCAGAGAAGGCAACTCACTGCATTTGCAATGAGATCCCTAAATGAGGTAGGAAGAAACTACACCCAGATTGCAAAAAAAAAAAAAAATGCTAGCAATTGTTTGACTATCTTAAGGTTCATTAATGTATATGAGGGAGTAATAAGAGATGCAATGTAGGTGGGATAATTTTTTTTACTGGACCAAGATATTATCTCACCTACCTTGTGTGTCTCTCATCCTGGGACCAACATGGCTACAACAACACTGCAAACAGCTATGGGAGTAATAAAATATATGTGGAAACCAATCACAGACCACATGCAATTTTGTTCTAAAAACCCCCACTGTCTTTAGCAGCTCATACAATCCAACTGACAAACCTGAAGCTGCGAAGATAGAGGGGAATAGATGGATAGATGGAGAATCATTCCCATGCACAGATGTCAGTATTAAGAATGAAGGAAAAACAACCCTCCCTCCCACCATAAACAATAACATCTGGAGCAGCGTCTAATGGAAATAAAGCAAGTAAATGAGACAGAATATCTATCTACTTTAGCTGAATTTACCTTTCTTTTTTGGCTCTGCCTTAGGCACAGAAATGGTAATTATCAATAGATTTTGTATGATTGATAATCTTAGTGCGTTACTACCCTTGTCCATCATTTCCCCTTCATCTCTGGGTAGGGTCAGCTTCAGAGAGGTTGTATTGGTGGTGGGAAAGTTTCTGGAGAATCATTTCTATTCCCTTCCTGCCTCTCTCTTGTAGGCAGCATAAAAGGAATAGGGGGAAAAAGGGAGGCCACTATGGGTGACAGTCTCTCCCCTGCTGGGGAGTTACAGAGAAATGAGGTTGGTGTAAGGTAAGGAATTCATTTTGGACTATGGTCCCAGTTCTTGAACCCAGGTATCTAAAGGAGTTGAGCAGCTAAGGGTGCATCTGTACTTCGAGCTGTGGGGTGTATGATTCGCTGGAGGTGATGCACCCTCACCAACTTTGATTGAGTTATTGTGCTAATAGTCAAGTGTAGTTGTGAGCTGTGGGAGGGGCTAGCCAGCCGAATATGTGCCTAGTGTCTCAGATGGGTGTGTACTCGGTCGGCTAAGCTTTGCTGATGCTTGTGCCGCCGCAGCGACATGCTACTTTAGCATGCTAGCTGGATCAGAGCTAGCACAAGTGTGTCTACTGGAGACTTTAGGAACATAAGATATGAACTGGAGGGGACTTCAGGGCTGCCAAGTGCATCCCATGTCACCACAAGCAACCCCATCATACAATCCCGCTCATAAATTTGTAAAGCTCTGTCTTAAAACTTATTAGGTTCTTTGCCCCCAGAGCTCCTATTGGAAGGACTGCACCCCTCTGATGGTTAGAACCCTTCTTCTAATTTCCAGCACAAATTGATTCATGACCAGTTTATCCCCATTTGTTCCTATGCAAACATTGTCCTTTAGCTTAAAATGTTGGTAGAACAGAATAGGACTTCAGTCCATTCTAATCAGCAAAGGACTTAAGCACACAGCTAAGCTTGTGTATAAATGCTTTCCTGAACAGGGGTCTCGATGTTTGCTTGTACCCGTTTTATAAATCCTGGTCTAACAAGTGTTTGGATTTAGGATGCAGTTTGTGCCTGTTTATTTGTTGATTTATGGCTTTGCAAAATTCAACTTGCCCACTCCACCAGGATGAGGAGTGTTTTTAATTATTAGTTTTTGTATGGGCACATAAAATATCTTTAATTTGTTCCTTGTCAAGTGAGTTGATTGTGTCTAGGCTGATAGATCCTTTCCTGCAATTTTGTGAGCCTAATTTTGATTTTGAGTCAGAAAAATACTCAATTAAAAAAAAAAAAAAGTGCTAGTACACCTACTACCAAAAGCACTGCACAGTGAGTGCAGCACTGTGATAGCTCTGGCTAGGTAAACATACCTTGGGTCCAGACTCCTCCATTATGTAGGTTCAGAGGAGGAGCCTCTTTGCATCTGAAATTTAGAAAACTGCAGGAAGATGCCAAAGCTGAGGTAGGTCCTTGGCCTGGTGTCAGAGGTGCTGTAAACAGTGGGCCTGATTCTGATTTTGCTTACAGTGCTCTTACACCAGTGTAACCCCGCTCAATGTAATGGAGTTACTCCTGATTTACACCAGCAGAAGTGAGATCAGAAAGGAGCCCAGCCTCAGCACAGTAGCTGAGGTGCAAGACTTGCCATATGGGCATGTGAGTTCCCATGTGGTGTATATGGCTTATTGCATGGTGTGCCACACATGCAGGTTGCGGCAGAAGATAGTAGGCAGATTATAGTGTCTCTATTTCAGGAGCAGCAGTACAGCTGAAGGGCTTTACAGTGATGAGGATGCCATAGCACAGACTTTGCTGTGTCCTTTTTATAGGAGCGTGGCTTGTAGGAGAATTCTCTACCTTTGCTACAAACAGGGTTGTGCAGAAGGCTTAATGTCTGGTGGTCTTCGCTGTCAGAGGGTTCAGTGTGTGCCTCATAAGGAAACATTGTGGTGGTTTGCTCTTCTCATGTTGTCAGGTCTTCCTTCAATTATGGGATAAATGTTAATACCACAACCACCCACTAAACAGGCTCTGCCTACCATGTCTTATCTTCTCGTCTCCAGGCCATTGCAACGGCTTTACAACATCCTTAAGTTTAAAACAAACACACCCACACCCACCCCAGTCCCTCTGGATATATTAAAGCAGACCAGCAAATGTGCATTTCATTACCTAAAATATACTGATAGACCTAGAAAAGCAAGCAAACCAGAAGGAAATGGACCTGCAGAAATGTTTGGTACCAGATAAAATAGGAAAAGTGTTTTTCTTTTTCTCTCTCAATTCCTCCAACTGTGAATTCCTGGTTAAAGACTTGCATATCTGAGGGAAATCCAGGCACCAAATTAAAAAAACATGTTGCTCAGTACAGGGAGGAAAAAAGTGGGAAAAAATCAACAGAATATTAGATCTGAATTACTGCATGTGCTTTATTTTTCTTCTTAAAGGTATCTGTGCTTGGATACATGTATATGCAATAGGTAGCTATTAGATGCACTGCTCATTTTAGGGCCTGTTTAAGATCTGAGAATCAGGCCTTTAGGACTTGCCTACAATGGGAAATTTCAGGAAAAAAAAATCCCATCATTGCTATGATTGGTTCAGCTTCACCAGTGATAACCCCAGAGAAGAGGGTGGTGGTTTCCATTGAGGTAGGGGTTGTCTACACTGAAAAGTTATATCGGCATGGCTAAGTCTCTCGGAGATGTGAAAAATGCTCCTTCCTGAGAGAAGTAGCTCTGCTGACCTTAACCCCTGGTGTAGACAGCAATGGCTTGACAGAAAAATTATTCTGTCAACCTAGCTGCCACCTCTCAGGGAGGTAGATGAACTACGGCGATAGGAGAAGCCCTGCCATTGCTGCAGTGTGTACTCTGAAGTGCTACTGCAGTACTGCTGCTATAGTGTTTTAAGTGTAGATGTAACCTTAAGCATTGCATTAAGTAGACTTGCTCTGAGCATGGCTAAATGACCTGGTGGTTAAAATGTTTGTGCTCTGTCTATGTGAACATTCCCACCACTGCTAGCAGCTGTTGTAGAGCTGAACTGGTGGTAGCAATGGTGGGAGATTTTAAAGGCAGGGCAGGAATCCCAGTGTCAACACAGCCTTCATTTTTCTCCAGAGAGACGACACCTCAGTCTGAATCTATGTTGGAATGAAGTGGCCAAATAGTGTCTGTGGAAAATGGAATTCCTTGAAGCTGGTGTTTCAGAATTACTAGCTGATTTGTGGTGAACCCATTTATGGAGCTTCCCTTATGAAAAAGTCCAATAGAATTTTATGCAGGGATGAAAACAGATTCTGTAGAAATTTAATGGGATTCTTTAGAAATCACTTCAAAAGCCTATAATAGAGAGTAGTGACTTTTGGTCCACAGAATTTTATAGCGGATATAGCAGGGTATCTTATCGGATGGTCAAAAGACTTGCTACATTATTATTTATAAAAACAGCAAGGAGTCCTTGTGGCACCTTAGAGACTAACAAATTTATTTGGGCATAAGCTTTCGTGGGCTAGAACCCACTTCATCAGATGAATGAAGTGAAAAATACAGGAGCAGGTATAAATACATGAAAGGTTGGGAGTTGCCTTACAGCAGATCAGTGGCAGAGCCAGGACTAAAACCCAGATCTCACGAGTCCCCGTTCAGTGCCCCACCCACTAAACATGATGCCTTATTTTTTTCCCCATTAAATTGGATGTGACTTTTCTATAAGATTTGATGTAGGAAGCTTACTTGCCATTGTTGTTAGAGGTTTGTGCTCCCAGGCCCCTCTGGGAAACTCTCATTCTGGTAGGGTGACTAGATGTCTATGAGTCCTGATTTTTGGGTCTTTTTCTTATTTAGACTCCTATTACCCCCCACCCCGTCCCAATTTTTCACACTTGCTGTCTGGTCACCTTACATTCTGGTGGTATTTGGCCACCCTGTGAGGTTGTGACAGTATTGTACAAAAGGATGTTACTGTTTAACAAAGCGGCAATGTTTTTCCCACCAGAAGTCACTGTTCCTCCTCACCCGCAAGAGTTTGGGGTCGTCCTCCTCTCTAGGAGAGATCTGGTCATTCTGCTGCCCTTGCTTTTCCTGTGCACAGTAATTAGTCACCAGGCCTCCTTTCATACTCCCCTTTTTTCTCCTCAGCGCATTCCTGCTAAGTCAGACAGACACCTCAGAGATCCATTTCTGCTGGGCTGGGAAACTCCTGACACACAAATGCAGCCACCTTCCGAGAGGTGCTGAGCAATGACTTCAGCAGAGATGGTGGATGCTCGGCACCCTTCAGGGTTTGGCCCCAGGAGTGTTGTCTTCTCATAGAGGATTTGCTGGGCTCATGTTAGTCCCTTATGTTGATTGTGTTTAGACAAAGTTTTAAATTAAACCTCCAAGTCACATGGCAGAGGGTTCTGCCTTGAGGCTACAGCTGGGGACAATCTTGGTTCAAATGTCCCACCAATTTATGGTGCGTGTTGAAAGGAGCTGGTTTATAGTCGAGTTCAATGAGGCTCACTTGGTTCCATGAGACTCACAGGGCCTTACAGCGAAGATCCTTTGTATGTCTTTTAAGAGAGTGTTTCAGTGTAGCAGGACTGGCTGGTTGTTCATGCTGAGTAATGCTTTTTAGTCATCAGCACATCCACACACGCTCACACACCCTTCCAATCCCCTCGGCTCTCAACCACACAGATGCCTCCAGAGTTCCACCAGGCAGGTCTCACTAAGGTGAAACACAACTGGGGACTTTCTGCTGGCAGTGTTTTTGCATGCAAGATGAGTCACTATGGCCGGCTGGGTCGATAATAAATGGCCCTGACTGTGGCTCTTTTGAAAGGTCTGAGCAGGAATTCCCCCCCCCCCTTCCCCTTTATAAGCTATATTAAAACAAAATCAAACAAAGGAAATTCCCCTACGAAAGAGCCTTTTAAAAGAATGTTAATGGTTCTGAGCTGAAATTAGTCCTCCGTTCTTAACTCAGCTGCTATCAGATCCCCCCACTCTTCTCTTCTGCAGACTAAACAAGCCCAGTTCCTTTAGCCTCTCCTCATAAGTCATGTGTCCCAGCCCCCTGATCATTTTTGTTGCCCTCCGCTGGACTCTGTCCAGTTTGTCCACATCCTTTCTGTAGTGGGGGGCCCAAAACTGGACGCAATACTCCAGACGTGGCCTCACCAGTGTCGAATAGAGGGGAATAATCACTTCCCTCGATCTGCGGGCAGTGCTCCTACTAATGCAGCCCAATATGCCGTTAGCCTTCTTGGCAACCAAGGGCACACTGCTGACTCATATCCAGCTTTTTGTCCACTGTAATCCCCAGGTCCTTTTCTGCAGAACCGCTGCTTAGTAGTGCATGGGATTCTTCCGTCCTAGGTGCAGGACTCTGCACTTGTCCTTGTTGAACCTCATCAGATTTCTTTTGGCCCAATCCTCCAATTTGTCTAGGTCACTCTGGACCCTATCTCTACCCTCCAGCCTATCTACCTCTCCCCCCAGCTTAGCGTCATCTGCGAACTATTATAACATGATAAACGTCCCCGATGGGAAATTCCAGTGTTGTAGGAAAATGTTTCCTAGCTGACCCTTTTTAACGAGTCTTCTCATTGCAGTAATGCTGTGGGGTTCTTTCTCTTGGTGACTTTGTGGTCTGTTGCTCTGGAGTGTCTGTGATGGCATGTGAAAGAGAAGCAGCAGCAGAAGAGGCTCTTGAGAGGCTAACAGCTCTGGGCAGTCAAGGGGGCAGTTGTTGACTGGCAGTTCAGCCATCCATGTACAGAGGAGTTATGGTGCCAATGCCAGGCCTTTGCAGGGTCGGGGTCAGAGATAAAGAGAAGTTGTATTGGGGTCATTGTGTGTGTAGGGGATCCATTTTCTAGAGGTAGGTTTGGATCATTGGAACTCCCTGCTTCATGGGAGGTGAGGGCTTGAAGGGCTAAATGTTTAGCGCTCAAAGTTGTCCTAAATGGCCAATAATCTCTTTTGTATGTGTGCTCAGCGCAAAATCCCCTGGGGATGCTGGCAGCCCTAGTGGGTGCCTGCAGTGGATAGCAGGGCATCATATCTTTGTCTATAGCAAGTGACACAGGCGTAGACTGCAGCCGAGTTGGTTACTGATGAAACATGCAGTGGGGTGGAAGGTATGAGCCAAGCACTGCTATAGGTGTTTAAAAGTATCTTTTCTTCTGTTCTGTGCTTTGCACAGGTTTTCCTTTGTCACTGGGGGGAAAGTGAGGTTTTTGTTCAGACACTTAATCCACCTGCCCAGGACAAAAGTGTAGAAGCCATTACAAATCCACCATTGGAAATGGTAACATACAATACAGAGACAGCTGGAGAAATTCAAGAACATGGAAATGCGTGGAATCCAAACTCTAGGTGTAATATTAATTTGATTCTATAACTGCGAGTGAAAGGGTACTGTAGATTTGCTAAGGTAATACAGTTGCTGTGCCTGGCATCACTCCTAGCCTTAACCCTGGGGATGTCTCTTTGCTCTGTCTGTTATCCTCTCCTTCCTTCCTCTCCCAACTGACATTCGCCTTCAGAAAATGAATGGGGATTCAGTGCTATGATGGGGGATGGGGCTCCTCCCACGTTTCAGGGCTCAGTAAAACTCAAGGATGTTGCATGGATCCTGTGTAAGACAAGGCATGAGTCAGCTCGATTTACAGCTCAGGCCAAAGATCAGGAGGGGGCTTGGAAGGGTACTTGGAAGCTGCTGTCATGTAGAAAATGCCTGTGCATTTTTTGTGTGGAGGCAGGAGACAAACAGTTTCTGGAAGTGACTATGGTAGCAGTTCATTCTGAAATGGTTGGTTAGAAGCCTGTGTGGACAGAGCCCTCAAGTTTGTCTTGTAGGTTTGGATGCTTCCTGATTGTTTTGGAGTCAGGGATTGTTGCTTAGTGTTGGATGCATTTCTTTACTAATCTACATAAGATTTCACTCAGGTACTGGAGAAGGATGGTGGATCTCAGGCCTCTGGAACTATGAAATAAACAGGCAAGTCACCCTTCTCCTAACCATGCTGGTACCAGAAGGGTTAACATTCCTCTTGGTTAAAAAAAAAAAAAAAAAAAAAGGATTTCTTTTCAATCTATTGAAGATTCTTCCGAGTCCTTCCTTCCTCCTCCATCACTCACATTCATTCACTGCCCCCAACCCCCTTTTTTGTCTTTCTTTTAGAAGGGGGAAAAAAGATAGCTCTGAGCCGGCTGGCAGGCACCCAGCTCTTTTGGGTGAATAATATAACCCTTCATTCAGCATCCTACTCTGCTGTTAAACACAGAACTTCCCAGAAGGTCACATGCTCCACAGCACCCAGCTCCAAGTGCTAGGAAAAACCACCCCCTCTTTACTGACAAGTTTCATAATCCAAAATGTGGAGTTGCCCATGGTACATTCCCCCTCCTTCCACTTCCAACCCCCCTCCCTCCTCCCAATCCTGCTATTTCCTTTAAATACATTGCCCTGTTACTAGCCACTAGGGTGAACAGATAGAAAGTATGAAAAATCGGTATGGAGTGGGGGGTAATAGGCACCTATATAAAAAAAACCCCTGAATATTGGGACTGTCCCTATAAAATCGGGACATCTGGTCAGCCTATTAACCACGCACACACTTCCAAATGCAAATGCAAATGCAAAATCCTCTCTTGTCTGCAAAATGCTCAGCTTTATTGGCTTAAATCAAGTTTCCAAAGGCAGACTCTGCTGTCCCCGTCTCCATTTTTCCCTTTCCTCTTTTTCTGGCCCATACAGGTCTCATTCACGTCTGCTTTAAGATGCAAAATCCTTGCTTTGCAAAAACACTGCTCCCCTTGATAGGCAAATGTTGGGTTTCAGAATGCAAGGGTGGAGAAAGCTGGCTTTAAGGAGATTGGCTCTGGAGGCAGCCTGGGTTTACAGCCTTCTGCCCTTGGAAGCCACAGATACAGCTGCACTCTGCCAGGCCAGTATGGATAGAGAAAGGGGCCTGATATCTCAGCGCACTGATTACAGCTGTTCTTGGCCTGAAAGGTTGCGACTCTCTTCTCTCACTAAAGAATCTGCAGGGAGATAGCGAGGGCTGTTGGAGGCAGAGTGGAGAAGCACTGATGCTAGCGCCCTCATGGGAAAGCTGTGCTCACCCTTACTGTGGTTGTAAATCACAGCGTCCTCACCAGTCACTTCCCAACCTCCTTCATAAGACCCCTGACTATGGTCTCAGCAGCTCCCATCAGCACTAAATGAGCTTTGCCTTGTAGATCCTCATACGCATGGTGCTTGTGTTGACAAAGCTCCTCAGGACAGCAATGGGTTGTTTGTCTGGGGTCAGCACTGTGATGCGGACAGGCCATCGAGTCGGGAGACCTGAGATCTTTTCCCCATTCCTCCAGTCGCTCACTGGGTGGCCTTGGGCAAGTCACTTCACATCCCAGCGCCTCCACTTCTTCTTCAAGTGCTTGTTCATGTCATTCCAATCAGGTGTGTGCATGTTCATGGTAGCAGGAAGATTTTTCCCTAGCAGCATCTGTCAGGTCAGCCTGGGCATCACCTGGAGTCGCGCCTTCATTGCGCTCAATATAGAGCCCTGCCGACCCGCCACACCCTCAGGTCCTCCTTTCCACCAGTGACGGTTATCTGGAACTTCCCTGTGCTCTTTTCTCTACAAGCACATTTAGCAGTTTTCTTAGAACATAAGGACATAAGAACGGCCATACTGGGTCAGACCAAAGGTCCATCCAGCCCAGTATTCTGTCTACCGACAGTGGCCAATGCCAGGTGCCCCAGAGGGAGTGAACCTAACAATTAATGATCTAGTGATCTCTCTCCTGCCGTCCATTACCAACCTCTGACAAACAGAGGCTAGGGACACCATTCCTAACCCATCCTGGCTAATAGCCATTAATGGATTTAACCTCCATAAATTTATCCAGTTCTCTTTTAAACCCTGTTATAGCCTAGCCTTCACAACCTCCTCAGGCAAAGAGTGCCACAAGTTGACTGTCGCCTTGTGAAGAAGAACTTCCTTTTATTTGTTTTAAACCTGCTGCCCATTAATTTAATTTGGTGGCCCCTAGTTCTTATACTATGGGAACAAGTAAATAACTTTTCCTTATTCACTTTCTCCACACCACTCATGATTTTATATACCTGTAACATATCCCCCCTTAGTCTCCTCTTTTCCATGCTGAAAAGTCCTAGCCTCTTTAATCTCTCCTCATATGGGACCCGTGCCAAACCCCTAATCATTTTAGTTGCCCTTCTCTGAACCTTTTCTAATGCCAGTATATCTTTTTTGAGATGAGGAGACCACATCTGTAGCAGTATTCAAGATGTGGGCGTACCATGGATTTATATAAGGGCAATAAGATATTCTCCATCTTATTCTCTATCCCCTTTTTAATGATTCCTAACATCCTGTTTGCTTTTTTGACTGCCACTGCACACTGCATGGATGTCTTCAGAGAATTATCCACGATGACTCCAAGATCTTTTTCCTGATTAGTTGTAGCTAAATTAGCCCCCCTCATATTGTATGTATAGTTGGGGTTATTTTTTCCAATGTGCATTACTTTACATGTGCATTATCCACATTACATTTCATTTGCCATTTTGTTGCCCAATCACTTAGTTTTGTGAGATCTTTTTGAAGTTCTTCACAGTCTGCTTTGGTCTTAACTATCTTGAGCAGTTTAGTATCATCTGCAAACTTTGCCACCTCACTGTTTACCCCTTTCTCCAGATCATGTATGAATAAGTTGAATAGGATTGGTCCTAGGACTGACCCTTGGGGAACACCACTAGTTACCCCTCTCCATTCTGAAAATTTACCATTTATTCCTACCCTTTGTTCCCTGTCTTTTAACCAGTTCTCAGTCCATGAAAGGACCTTCCCTCTTATCCCATGACAACTTAATTTACATAAGAGCCTTTGGTGAGGGACCTTGTCAAAGGCTTTCTGGAAATCTAAGTACACTATGTCCACTGGATCCCCCTTGTCCACATGTTTGTTGACCCCTTCAAAGAACTCTAATAGATTAGTAAGACATGATTTTCCTTTACAGGATCCGTGTTGACTTTTGCCCAACAATTTATATTCTTCTATGTGTCTGACAATTTTATTCTTTACCATTGTTTCAGCTAATTTGCCTGGTACTGACGTTAGACTTACCGGTCTGTAAGTGCCGGGATCCCTTCTAGAGCCCATTTTAAATATTGGCGTTACATTAGCTATCTTCCAGTCATTGGGTACAGAAGTCGATTTAAAGGACAGGTTACAAACCATAGTTCTCCATTAGATCTCCATTGTTCATTAATAGTTAGTAGTTCATTATATTAAATAAGTTTCCGTTGCGGGGGAATCCTCTCCTACTCTCTCCCTGCACCGGGGCATACTGGGGTCTCTGGGCTCCAAAGCCTGCGAAGCCTGTGGCACGTGTATGCCCAGAAACGATCCTCACATCTCGTGTCTAAGGTGCTTAGGAGAGGGCCATCAGAAGGATCGTTGTGCCATTTGTAAGAACTTTCATCCCAGAACTTTAAAAGATAGAGAGCAGCACCTGAAGGTCCTGTTGATGGAGGCAGCACTCCGCCCCCAGGCTGATCCTGGGTCGACAGACCCTATGCCAAGTACCTCCTCCTCAGTGCGGAGCGCTCCAGCACCGTCAGCATGGGCACCGGTGCCGGGTAAGGATAAGGACTCAAGGCACCATCCCGGCTCCACTTGCGTGACCTTCACATGCCACACGCAGGCAGTGTTCCCAGTCGCCAGTGCTGCAAAAGAAGTAGAGGTCGGAGAGGGTCGCTCTTCCCCTTCTAGACCTAAGGAGCCTGCCACTATTAGACCTGAGTTGGGCCACACTAGTGCTGCTCCACCGAGGATGGTCACACCGACTCCTGCTCGCGTAGAGGGGCGGTTGAATCCGGACCCTCCTCACTCGCCGAGGCCAAGCCGTGAGCTACACCTCTGTGAACTGCAAACAGAGGCGTTTGAGGCAGCCCAAGAACTGCTTCACCTCACGGCATTGCTCTCTCCGCCCAGATGGATTAAGTCACTGGCACTGGTCGCTCCCCGGGCTCCTTCAAGGGGAAAGCCTGCTATGATGGCCTGCCAATCTCTGACCTCACTGCGCCTCTCCCCAACACCAGAGCACACCCAGCCACGCCGATCCCTGAGCCATTGGCGTGAAAGCACGGTGCCTAGAAATACTGTTCCCCCGTGGTCATCATTTTCAGACACCTCGGAGTCGGAGTCAGGCTCCTATCAGTCCCAGAGGATAGGAGAGCAGACGGTCTGTGTCAACTCAGAACCAGCACCCTTACCCGGCACAGTGGCCAGCCCAATGGCAGCCCCCAGCGCAATGGCCCTTTTGGACTCTCTGGGCTTTTCATCAAAGCCAAGGTTGCAGCCAAGGGTCTCATTCCAGGGCAACGTCGGTGGCCTTGGCCTCATTTGTTCCCCTGCTAACACCAGCAGGGTTGGGTATAGGCCCATTACCACCTGGTGCTAACATTTTGGCACCTCTGGTGCAGCCAGCACCAGGCCCAGAGGTCCCGGTGGCACCGGCACTGGCGGCGATTCCGGCACCGGCGGCGATTCCAACAGTGATTCCGACATTGAGAATGACATCGGCACTGATGGCACTTTCAGCACCGGTGGTGCCTGCGTTGGTGTATGCACTGAGGGTGGTGACACTATCTGGGTTGGCACTGGCCCAAGAAACCCAGGTACCGCAGGACCTCTTGGGGGCAGAAGGGAGGGAGCAGCCACCCCTCAAGGAGTCTCTTCTTCGTCCTTGCCAGATGAGGCGTTGGCAGGCACGGTGACAGCCCCAGCCTTGGAGGACAACAGGATTCTGCAGCAATTGCTATGGAGGGTTGCCCAGGGCCTGGGCATCCAGGCAAAGGAGGTAGTGGAGGATGCAGATCCAATGGTGGACATCCTCGCCCCCTCCAGACCTGCTTGTATTGACCTGCCCCTCATAACGACCATCTTTGACACCTCAAAAACTCTGTGGCAGACCCCAGCCTCATTGCCCCCTACAGCTAAGCGCAACAAAAGATGCTATTTTGTGCCGTCCAAGAGTTATGAGCATTTATACATTCATCCTACACCTGACTCTCTTGTGGTCGATGCTGCCAACCAACGTGAGCGTCAGGGCTTCCAAGGACCCTCCCTGAAGAATCAGGAGGCAAAAAGGCTTGACCTTTATGGAAGAAAGGTCTACTCGAGTGGGGGTTTGCGGCTCCGCATGTCCAATCAGCAGGCCATCGCCAGCAGGTACTCCTACAACACCTGCTCGGTGATGGCCAAATTCACAGAGCTGCTCCCCTTGGACTTCCATGCCAAGTTTTAAGCGTTGGTTGAGGAAGGGAGATTGATCTCAAGGGCGTCCCTTCAGGTGGCATTTGACGGGGCAGATGCGGCCACCAGGGTTATGGCCACAGGAGTGGCTAGGAGAATGGGCTCATGGCTCCAGGTTTCTGGCCTCCCCTATGAGGTACAGCAAACCATTCAGGACCTGCCTTTTGAGGGTGAGACTCTCTTCTCTGGAAAAAATGACAAAAGGATAAACAGCTTTAAAGATTCCATAGCCACCCTCAGGTCCCTGGGTCTCTATACGCCTTCAACACAACGAAGACACTTCCGTCCACAGCCTCCTTAACGGTTCGGTCATCAGAACCGCCATGATGACTCCAGAAGGACAAATCGGAGTGGCAGGAGAAGGCCATGTCAACCCTCTGGCCAGGGCTCGGGACAATCCAAGCCACCTTCAGGGGCCAAACCAGCCTTTTGAAGGTGCGGTCGAGGATGGTGCACCAGAGTGAAATCTGGATCCATCCCGCCTTACCTTTTCGTCCTGACTATCCCCTTTTTACCATGCATGGTCCTGTATTACTTTGGAGTGCTGGGTGCTCCACACGGTAGAGAGGGGATACTCCATCCAATTCTGTGCCCTCCCGCCCTTCCACCACCCTTTCCACTTCCCTCTTCAGGGACCCCTCTCATGAGCAACTCCTTATACAGGAGGTTCACGCACTCCTATCGCTAGGGGAAGTGGAAGAGGTTCCTCAGGAGCAGAAGGGCAAGGGTTTCTATTCCTGGTATTTCCTAATACCGAAAGCCAAAGGCAGCCTCAGGCCCATCTTGGACCTGCGAGAACTCAACAAGTTCATAAAGAAACTCAAGTTCCGCATGGTCTATTTGGCCTCCATCGTCTCCTTGCTGGATCCAGCAGACTGGTATGCTGCCTTCAACTTGAAGGACGTGTATTTTCATATCGCAATTACTCAGCCTCACAGAAAGTACCTCAGGTTTGTGGTGAACAATACCCACTACCAATTCATAGTCCTTCCATTCAGCCTGTCAGCAGCACCTCAAGTCTTCACCAAGTGCATGGCAGTCGTCACTACATTCCTGCGCAGGCACCAGGTACAGGTATTTCCGTACCTTGATGACTGGCTGATCAGGGGCCGCTCCAGGACCCAAGTGGAAGTTCAGGTCAGATTCATCAGAGCCAACTTCGACAACCTGGGTCCCTTCTAAACAAAGCAAAATCAACTCTGTCCCCAGTCCAGAGGATAGAGTTTATAGAGGCAGTACTGGACCCGAACCAAGCCAGGGAATACCTGCCAGAAATGAGGTTTCAGGCCTTGGCCGACATCATTTGAGGCCTCAGACAGTTTCCCACCACCAAAGCAAGAAACTGCCTATAGCTTCTGGGACACATGGCTGCCTGTACCTACATGGTGCAACATGCCAGACTCAGGCTTCGACCTCTTCAGGCGTGGCTTGTGTCAGTGTATCATCCAGCCCAGGACAGCTTGGACAGGATCGTGACCCTGCCTCGCCCAGTCCTCGACTCCCTCCTGTGGTGGCTCGACCCTCAGGGGGTCCCCCTTCACCAGTCCTCAGCCGTCTCTCTTGCTATTGACGGACCTTATCTGGGAGACCGCAGGACCCAAGGCCTCTGGACTCACGCAGACCTGGCTCTCCACATCAACGTCAGAGAGCTGAGAGCGATGAGCCTAGCATGCCAGACCTTCTGGGCACACTTAACAGGACATTGTGTGTCAGTTATGACGGACAATACAACAACAATGTTCTACATCAACAAATGGGGGCGCACACTCCTCTTCCCTCTGCCAGGAAGCCCTCATGATGTGGGACTTCTGTGCGGAACATTCAATACACCTGCATGCATTGTACCTCCCCGGAGTACAAAACGAGCTGGCCGACCATTTCAGCAGGTCGTTTCAAGTCCACGAGTGGTCCCTTCACCCGGACGTCGCATTTTTAATCTTCGAGAGGTGGGGCTTTCCCCAGATAGACCTATTCACCATGCGACACAATAGGAAGTGCCAGCAGTTCTGCTGCTTCTAGAATCACAGCCCGGGCTCCAGAGCGGACGCGTTCCTCCTTCCACAGGGAGGCCATCTCCTTTATGCTTTTCCACCCATACCACTCGTTCACAAGGTACTCCTCAAGATCCAGAGAGAACGAACTCAGGTCGTATTGATAGCACCAGCTTGGCACCGTCAGCAGTAGCACACATCTCTCCTAGACATGTCTGTGGAAGCCCATGTCACCCTTCCTCTCTTCCTGGACCTTATGACGCAAGATCACGGTCATCTTCAACATTTGAGCCTCGTGTTGCTTCACCTCACGGCATGGAAGCTCCATGGTTGAACCCGATGGAGTTTTCCTGTTCAGACCAGGTTTGACTAGTCCTCCTTGGCAGCAGGAAACCCTCTACTAGAGCCACCTACCTTGCCAAGTGGAAGAGATTTCAAGCTGGTCGGGGCAGCGCCATTCATGCCCGACACTAGCCTCAGTGCTGCTCATTCTGGATTACCTCCTACATCTGAAGCAGCACGGGCTTTCGTTGTCTTCAATAAGAGTAAACTTAGCCACCATATCAGCCTTCCATCCAGGGTGTGGGGGACTGCTTGGTGTTTGTTAACCCTATGGTCAGCCAATTTTTAAAAGGGCTCGACAGACTGTACCCCCACATCCGTCAGCCGGTCCCTACCTGAGACCTCAACCTGGTCTGCTCTAGGCTCATGGGACCACCCTTGGAACTGTTGGTGAAATGCTCCCTGCTCTACCTCTCTTATAAGGTGGCGTTTCTGGTAGCAATAACCTCAGCCAGGAGGGTGTCTGAGCTCAAGGCCTTAACATCCAAGCCTCCTTACACTGTGTTCTATAAGGATACGGTTCAGCTCAGGCATCACCCTGTTTTCCTACCGAAGATTGTGTCACAGTTTCACATCAACCAGGACAGCTTTCTCATGGTATTCTACCCTAAGCCGCACTCCACTGGCAGGGAGCAGAGACTTCACTCACTGGATGTCCGCAGGGCGCTAGCCTTTTACATCGAGAGAACGAAGCTGTTCAGAAAATCGGTCCAGTTATTTGTGGCAGTGGCAAACAGACTGAAAGGTCTGCCAGTGTCATCACAATGCATTTAGTCATGGATCACATCCTGCATTCGTGAATGCTGCATGGGGTTCCTGCACCCCCAATCACTGTGCACTGTATCAGGGTGCTGGCTTCATCAACAGCGTTCCTGGCGCAGGTCCCCACTCAGGAAATCTGCAGACCGGTGACGTGATCCTCCATCCACACTTTCACCACACGCTATGCGATTACCCAGCAGGCCAGAGACGATGCGGCCTTCGGATGAGCAGTGCTCCAATCAGTGGAAGACTCTGACCCCACCTCCTGAACTTAGGCTTGTGAGTCACCTGATTGGAATTGACATGAACAAGCACTCAAAGAAGAAAAAATGATTATTCACCTTCTCGTAACTGTTGTTCTTCGAGATGTGTTGTTCATGTCCATTCCAATACCCATCCTCCTACCCCTCTGTTGAAGTAGCCAGCAAGAAGGAACTGAAGGGGTGGCGGGTTGGCAGGCTATATATTGAGCACCATGAAGGCGCGACTCTAGGGGGCGCCCAGGCCGACCCGATGGATGCTGCTAGGGAAAAATCTTCCGGCTACCATGCACATGCACATTCCTGATTGGAATTGAGATGAACAACACATCTCAAAGAACAACAGTTACAAGAAGGCGAGTAACCGTTTCCCCCCCCATCTGTACAACAAGGATAAAGATTGTTTCCAACCTATGTCAAACACCTTGAACTTTATATATAAAGAGCTAGGGGTTATTATTTAACTCCTGCCATAGGGGCATTTGGGCACCTTTTAAAAAGGTTATTTAAATTCAGAATTGATAAAAGGAAACACTTTTCCCATCTTGTGCAATTAGCCTGTGGAGCTCACTGCCACAAGATCTCAGTGAGGCCTAGAGCTTAGCAGGATTCACAAAAGACTGAGACAGTTACATGGATAGCAAGAACATTCAGAGACACAATAGTAAAAGTTAAAAAAAGAGTTTTTGGAGGGCTATAAACCTCATGCATCAGGGCACAAGCTGACCTCCATTTCATGGGAGTCAGGAGGGAACTTCCTCTGGGAACTCATTGTCCCATAGATGCTATTTCAGGGTTTCTTGGCACCGTTGTTTGAAGTAGCTGGCTTGTATAGATGGGGACATTCTGGAAAGTGAATCTGAATCAATGTTTAAAGTGGATTAGCTAACTGACATTAAATCCCTGTGTGGACTCTCATTCAGAATTCAAGTGGCCTTAACTGAATTAAGGCTACTTTAATTCAGAGGAAGAGCATCCACACAGGGATTTAATTCAGTTTCACTAATCCACTTTTAAAATTAATTTGGATTCACTTTCCTGTGTAGACAAACCCTTAGTGACAGGATACTGGAGTAGGTGGACAACAAGTCTGGTCCCATCTGGCAATCCCAGTGTTTCTTGGTTTGGGTTTTTATTTTTTTTTTTATTCAATTTTTCAGGATCATTTGCTTCTAACATACAATATTTGGTAGGATAAACTGTATCTGTGCTGTTTCCCCTCTCCCCGAAACATATGTTCATTTGCTGTTCATCACCACAGCAACACCTATTTGTCCGTAAGTTAAGCTGATCTCCTGGCAAAACATTCCCTTTCGCTGAACTGACAGCATTAGTGCTGTTCTGGACTTGAGCCCAAGTATGAAGCTGAAGTGGGGAATCAGAGCCAGGGGTGACTCTCCTTTAGGGTGACCAGATGTCCCAATTTTATAGGGACAGTCCTGATTTTTGGGTCTTTTTCTTATATAGGCTCCTATTACCCTCCACCCCCATCCCGATTTTTCACATTTGCTGTCTGGTCACCCTACTCTCCCTCTTGCTCCATCCTCTTAGGACACTCTCTCTTATTAATAAGCTGTGGCAAACAGCTCAGCTCCTAGGAATGGAGTGTCTGGACCATTGTGCTAGGGGTAGGATCTGTGTCCTCCAAAGCAGAGGACAGAGCTGGTAGGGAGTATTAATTTGGCTGAGCGTCTCTCCTGCCAACCTTGAGAAGAGCTTGCTTAAGCAGGCTTCAGGCTGGCTGAGTGGGAAGGTACTGAGGAGGGAAATGTGCTGGCAGCTTTCAGGAGGTCAGTCAGCTAGCTCTCTGCGTCAATGAAAAATTTGAACCGGTTTCAGGGTTAGGACCTGGGTGCTGGGGAGGAGATAGCGGGGAATATATGGTAAAACCGGTGGGTAAATCTGCCTCGAAGTAGGAAGGGAGGGGTAACAGTGGGAATGCTATGGTCCAGCAGGGAGGGGGCAGCAGAAGTGCTCGCATATTTTGGTGGTGGATGTTCACTGTTCAGTTTCAGTGGTGTTTGTCATTTTACTTGAGCAGGGGGGCCCTGACTTTGGAATGTGCTACTGGAAGAGTCAATTGAAACCTGTGCTTTAAAAGTAGGCGCTCTTTTGCAGGATGTCTGGAGGCACCGTCTCTGTGTCTACCCACGAGAGGCGCAAGTAAATGGGACTCTGCGAGATTTTAATGCTGTGTCTGTTTAAAGGTTAACACCCGACTGATGCTCCTGAATACTTTGCACTGAAGCTGGGGGTGTAATTTCCAGCTCCGATTGCGCTAGCATGTCAAAATTGAAGTGTATCTGTTGCGATGGGAGCGGTTAGCCAGCCAAGTTTGATTCCATCCAAAACCGTAGGTGTGTACTTGGGCAGCTACTCTCAAGCCACTGCATGTACACTTCTACTTGTAGCATGCTAGCTCAATCAGATGGCCACAGCAATATCTCCAGTGTAGACTGGCACTCATGCTTCAGTGCAACATGTTCAAGTGCCTTGCTGTGACAGTGCAGCCATGTGCTTCAGGCATGATCACCCCCCAAGCCAGATCCCAGGGCTCCTCTGGGCAAATCCAGTCTGCATGTAAGAGCCCTTGGTTTTCCTGGCCATTCCCTCCACTGGCTGGGAGCAAAGGGGATGTGTAAAGCATTTACAGACTTTCTCGTCTTGCTTACAGGAGGGAGCAGGCTTTTGCTTGTCACCTTTTCCAGCAGTGAAGTTTGTGGGGAGAGGTTCTCGCCCGTGAGTTAAGGAAGCCACGTCTCCTTTATACGAATCTGCACAGGACAGGGGAGTGGGGAGAAGTGAAGAGCACATCAGCCTCTGAACTGCTGCTCCTTTGAGAGTAGGAGAGGAGGACCTGGGAGCTACAGGACTTCTTGTGCAGCTGGGAGAGCAACGGGGGCAATGGCAGCAGAGCAGAGAGCATGGCAAAGTGGTGGTGAGGATGAAGACATTGCTTCACTTGATGGATTAGGGTTAGGGGCTCAGAAGGATTCACTCTTGCTGCGTTCCAGGGTTCACAAACCAAGCACCATGCTGTTACTATGTAGGGGTCTTTTGAATGAGTTCTGAACAAGTGAGGTCCTATTTGCACTGCAATGACACTTTTTTTTTTTTACAAAGTAGGGACTCACTGATGTGCAATGAGCAATTACCATGATTATGTGACCAAAGCAAGTATCTGCATCCCCTCTGGCAATTGCTAAACCCCAGCTAATTGGGAGAATTACCCCAACAGAATTTCAGACATGTTAGCAGGTATATTTCTGCCATTGATGCCTCTCTCCAGCAACAGCAGGAGGAAACACCAACCCCAATGGGCAGGACTTCCTGGGAATGCTGTCACAATGGCTGCCAGTCAGTGTCGTCTTCAGCTTCCGTCCCTTTCATGTATGTACAGATACAGAAGCTTAGCTCTTGAATATGAGTGACGGGTGTATAATAAAGGATAACTTTTCTCTCTCCTGTCCCTTCCCCAAACAAATAACCTTTGCTTCAGCACACCACCTTCTTCCAGGGTGCAGGACTGATTTGTAACACTGAAAAGATAATGCCTGGATTGGAACCACATAGTTTTATTTTCTGTGCCTCTGCAGCTGCTGGTGTGATTAGTTCAAGTTAACCACAAGTCAGTATAAATAGACTGGGCTAACAGTAAAGTTGGGTTTTAATTTGGCTACCAGTACCAATGTCCCAAAAATATATCTCTCACTTTTTACTGGAAAATTATTTATAAAGCAAGTACACTGTGACCCCTCCAGCCATGCCACAGTACTGACCTTCCAGAAGGGGTGAAACTGGGGTCATGGTAAGTGATTTGACCCTGGTTTGTGCTTAGTCTTTTCCTATTTGTATCAGTGCTTTCACGAGTGCTGCTGTGGGACTGTGTGGCTCCTTCTCTTGATCTGAGTTTGTGTGTTCAGAGAGAGGTGGTGAGCAGGGATGCTGGAAGATGGAGCATGTTTCAAGTTGAGGGTGGTGGTAGTAGCATGGCCTTCCCTGGCTCCTACACGTGATGCTGGACTATGGGAACCTGGGCATGTGCTGGGTGCAAAGAGCAGTGTTATAAAACTGATCGAGTACAGGACCTCCAGCAATGCAGTCTTTGTTTGGAGTGTTAGCCAGGACCTCTATGTCAGATGGGACACTTATCCCTTTGTGCCTTTTATCTAAGGAGCTCTAATACTAATTGAGCCTCATATCACCCAGGTGAGGTAGATAAATGTTGTTAAGCTTTTTCTGTAGATGGATGAAATGAGGCCCAGAAAGGTGAAAGCACTTGTTCAAGGTCACACACAGGCTGTGGCGGTGGGAAATAAACTCGCACAGCATTGCTAATGCTCATGATTTTATTGCGAGTCGTGTGATATTGGATTAATTTATTAAAGCCCCAGCTCCTTGAATCATGTGCATGTGGGAGAATCTCAGCTTCCATTTAGAAAAGAAAAGTAAGTTTCTAGCCCTCACAGTTGTGGAGACAAGGTTAACAACACAACAGAAGCGGACCCCAAAGGCTCTTAAGCCAGGAAGCAAATGAAAAGAACCAAAATGTATTTTTTAAAAGAATCTCATTATTTTTAAGCCAATCTCATGGTTTTGGAGGGCCTGATTCATATCTTTTGAATGCTTGGAGTGGATAACAGTGCATCCACTTCCCAGTCTTAACTACCAGTCCATAGGGGTGGAAGTTTGGCCTAGAGGGTAGAGCACTGGACTGCAACTCAGGAAACCTAGATTCACTGGTCCACTGGGTGAGGTTGGGCAAGTTACTTCCTGTTCCTTGTACCTCCATTTTTCCATCTGTAAAATGGAGATAGTGAGGCTAACCTCTTTTGTAAAGCACTTTGAGATCTACTGATGAAAAGCTAGGTATTAATTTTAGCCCTAACATAGATGGGCAGCAAGAGGCATTGGCTCACCACCAAATGGCTCTTTAAAGATTCCTGCTCCAACCTCTCCATTACTTTCTCTTCCCAATTCCCCCAAATTCACTATTTCCCTACCTGCTGCAGGAGATATCATTTCAGAGTAAAATACCTTCTTCACAAATTCTTCCTGATAATGCAGGGGAAATACAAAGGAGTAACTTCCACCATGGATGAAAGATGAAAACTCCAATCCAGTTAACAAAATAGAATTGCAAAGCCATGCCATTACTTCTCTCCAGATGCACAGCCTTCCCCAGTCACATCACTGCTCCACTACGCATCTAGCCATATCTTTTTCCTTCTGTATTTCCATCATCATGTCAGATATTTTCCTAGTCAAGTTAGAGGGAAGAAGTTTGGGGTGGAGAGGAAAAGCAGTAGGGTGTAGGTGTCCTGAAACCTTGAGTGGGGATAGAAACAAGAAGAGAAAAAGTGAGTATGTGCGTGTGTGTGGCGGGGGGAGAAGAGCATGTCCCCTTTGCCCCCCAATGGGTTATGTCTAAGGGAAGCCTTAAAATGCATTCCTCAGAATGTTTCACTGTGGGAACTGCTCTCCCCCCTTGGCCGTGCCTTGGGGTTTTCAGGCCTGTTAGAACCAGAGCCCATGGTAAGTAGGTGTAAGTGGTGCACTTCCCTAGCTCACCCCCAACATTCTCTCCCCAATTCCCTCATTGTCTGGGTCAATGGCACCAAACTAGATGAGTCTCAAACTGTCCCCTATGGGGTCCAGTGTAATCAGATCCCCCAGACAACAGACTTCAGAAATGATATGGGAGACTCCTCTTACTGAAGGGTTGCTTCAACAGCCAGTTTCAGGTCTAGGTCAGGCATACTCCTTGGGCTCTCTTTTCCTCACTATGGAGGCTCACAAACAACCCTTTGCTCATGACACTGATGGAAAGAGCCTGTTTTCTATCCATTTCTCTCTTTCCCAGCATACCTTGCTGCCAAGCCTGCCATTCCCATATATCTCGGGAACTACCCATCTCCAAGTGCCTCCTTACTGGGCAGAAAGTGAGCACCTATTTTACAGGGCCAGCAGTGTGCCCAGTGATATGGGGCCTATGCACTGCTGCTTCCTGGGAAGAGAAGTGTCCCTTCTTAATTACTCAGGCTCCTCTGCTTGCTCCCAGCCTTCCTTGCTGCTGGGGTTTGCTTTCTGAAAGGCTGCAGTTGTTGCTGCTTTGTGCTGTACCAGGAGAGGGAGCCTGTGACATGAATGTGCCTTTGCTTCACAGTCCCAGCAAGGAACGTTAAAGAAAAACCTCACATTCAGATTCTAGCAAAGTCTGACATAGTTAAGGGCTGTTATTTTGTTAGTGTTTGCCACCCTGTGCAGCAGAGAGGTAGTCACTGGAGAGGCTCCCATGGCTGCATTTAGAGAATTTAGGGGAGTATGGGGGGAGGGGGAGGAGTTAGCAGAGTACCTTCTTTTGCCTATTGTTTGCAAAGGGGGGAGGTATGTTTTGCTTGTATACGAGGGAATGGGGAGGCACTGGTACATGCTTTGCCCAGGGTGGAGAGCATGCAGCACCTCTAGCAGCAGGCGGATGACTACAATGAGTCTGCCAAGCCCACCATTCTCCCTAGGTGTGTCTGTGAGAGGGAAGCCAGATTCTTGTAGCCCAGCAATGTTGCTAAGCCCTGGTAGACAGGGCTACAGCATTTTTACCACGGTGTCATGAGCTGGATTTTGCGACAGGACGGTATCTCCTCCTGAGCCCTGCCTGCATTAGAACTGGTGTGGTTCTGGTCCTGACATTGCATTGTCAGGAAGTTGGAGTGTGTTCCGAAAAGAATAGCAAAACTGATTATGGAAGGAAAATTAAAAAAGCTAAATAGCCGTAGGGTGGCTGCGTGACAACTCAGGGAAGGTGGGGTCACAACAAATGTCTGAAAGATATGAAGGAGGGAGGAAGTATAAAGAGTTCTCTGGTTCAGAACTTGCCCCATAAGCAAGGGTGTGTGGATCTGGCATTTTGGCTCGGGCTCATCCCTCCTTTAAAGGGGAAAAATTAAAATTCAGATGCTAGCTAAATTAGAAATAAAACTAGATTAAGGGAATAAGCCAATGCTAAAGCCAGCACAGCTACTCCTTGGAGAACAGCTAATTGTCATGCAATTAAGTTCATGCACAGGATTTCTGTAGGGTAGTAAAATTATAATACTAGTAGGAAGGAGGACAAAGATCTTGGTCTAGTACAGGGGTGGGCAAACTACAGCCCACGGGCTGTGTCCAGCCCATCAGACGTTTTAATCTGGCCCTCGAGCTTCCGCCGGGGAGTGTGGTTTGGGGCTTGGCGCGCTCCGAGCACTCCAGCCGGGGAGCAGATTCGGGGGCTTGCCCTGCTCTGTGCATGCTGTGGCTCCGTGCAGCTCCCAGAAGCAGCAACATGTCCCCCCTGTGGCTCCTACGTGTAGGGGCAGCCAAGGGGCGCCACATGCTGCCCCCGCCCCAAGCACCGCCCCTGCAGCTCCCATTGGCTGGGAGCCGTGGCCAATGGGAGCTGCAGGGGAGGCTCCTGTGGCCGGGGCAGTGCGCAGAGCCACCTGGCTGCACCTCCGTGTAGGAGCCGGAGGAGGGACATGCCGCTGCTTCCAGGAGCTGCGGGGGCAACGCCTGCAGATGGGCAGCGCGCAGAGCTGCCTGGCCGCGCCTCCATGTAGGAGCCAAATGGGTGGACATGCCGCTGCTTCCAGGAGCTGCTTGAGGTTGTGCCGCCCGGACCCTGCACCAATGACCTCCTCCCACGCCTCAACCCCCTGCCACAGCCCTGATTTCCCTCCCACGCACCGAACCCCTCGGTCCCAGCCTGTAGCACCCTCCTGCATCCCAAACCCTTCAGCCCCAGCCCCACCCCCACCCCAGAGCCCACACCCCCAGCCAGAGCCCTCACTTCTCTCCCAGCCCGGAGTCCCCTCCTGCACCTTGAACGCCTCATTTCTGGCCCCACCCAAGAGCCCTCACCCCCTCCCACACCCCAGTCCCCAATTTTGAGAGCATTCATGGCCTGGCATACAATTTCCATACCCAGATGTGGCCCTTGGGCCAAAAAATTTGCGCACCCCTAGTCTAATATATAGGACACTCAACTGGGAGTCCAGACACCTGGGTTATATTCCTGGCTCTACCACTGACCTGCTGGGTGATCTTGCCTCAATCACTTCACCTTCCTGTGCCTGTTTCCCCATCTGTAAAATGGGGATGATAATACTACTTTCCTCCCTTTGTAAAGTGCTTTGAGATCTGCCATGTAATAGCTGAGTAATTACTAAGTAATAATACCTAGTGCTTTGGCTCAGTAGATCTGAGCACTTTGCACAAGAGGTCAGAATCGTTATCCCCATTACAGATGGGGAAACTGGGGCAGAGAGAAGGGCTGTGACATGATTGATGATTTAGTTGGGGATTGGTCCTGCTTTGAGCAGGGGCTTGGACTAGATGATCTCCTGAGGTCCCCTCCAACCTTGATATTCTATGATTCTATGACTTGCCCAAGATCACCCACCCAGCGGCAGAATTGAATCCTGGTTTCTTGAGTCCTGGTCCAGTGCCCTATCCACTAGACCACATTGCTGTAATTAAGCAAGTATTATCTCCCTCATTTCCCAGATGGGGAGATTTCCTCTCTTTATCTCAGTGATTTGCTTGAGACTACGTAGTAACTAAAGGTAGAGCCAGGGCTAGAACCGAGGACCCCAGACACACGCTTAATCCACGGAACTACACTGCCTCTTTGTAGAGCCCTATGTCCGTGTATGTATTGGTTTGAGTTCTTCTCCTCCCTTAGAAGTTTTGTATAGAGTTGCTTCTGTCAGCACAGCCAATGTGTGAGCTGGGTAGCTGCATCTCAGCGGGTGTTTTATCCTGCATAAATATCTTTCTATAAATAAATAGATAAAAGGATTGTTGCTACAGGATGTCCCTGCAAATGAGTTCTCGGTATCTCTGCAAACGCTCTTGTATAAATAACTTCATTCAACAAATAAAGGGATAAGTGGACCGTCTGGGGATTAGTGTGTTGTGCCTTTGAACCTGGAGTTGGGGGAGGGGGCGAGCTGCCAGTTTCCATTGGGAGGACTAGTAGTTGAATCCCCCTATTTATCCACATACCAGGTATGTTGTGGGTGGTGAAGAGTAAACCTTTCAGACATTATCTGGCTGATGACCCCAGTCCTGGCTTTGGAGGGGACTGGCTGGCTCGGTGCAGGGAGATGGTTTGGTCAGATTACAGCACATTTGTGATAGCGTCATAGATGGTGAATGGACTTTTCATGGTTGGCTTTCTAGATTTAGGAAATATTTTTTAGGCTTGCTGTTAGCATTTCCCCTGACTATTGCTTTCAAGGGATGCCAGTGCTGGCTTTGTAATGGGGCTGGGCCCAGGATAGCAGGCAGTCATCCTGATGGAGTCTGAAGGGACAAAAGAAGCCAAATACAGGGTTTCTTTGTCGTTCCCACACCAAGGGAAGCATAGCAAGAGTCCCACTCCAAAGGATTCAAAGAGGGGAGAGCCTGACTCAGAGAGGCTGGGGAGTCCCCCCACCATGTGGCTATAGTTACGAAAACAGAGCCCCAACTGGCCCTCTCAAAGGCCATGAATGGAATTCTGGCACAAAGTTTGGATGATGCTCAGGGGCAACTGGTGATAACATGAGCCAAGTCCCAGCATGAGTAGGAGCTTTTGTGTACCCCTCCTTGGGATCATTTCTTTCCATTAGTCTGTCTTCTACTGCTGCTTGAAGAGAATACTTCTCCCCTTTTCTCTTCACACACCCTACTCAGATGGCAGTCAAATAACATACAACACTTATTTCTGGTTGCTGTTTAGTTTTAGCAGCAGAGTTATGGAGGACATAATTTGCCTGATTTGCCTTTAAAGATCAGGTTACTGTTATATTACGTTTGTGATCTGGTCTTTGGCAGTGATCGTTGCAGGATGCATCGAAGGAAGGCCAGCAACAAACAAACAAAATCCACAGTCCACCAATTATTATTTGTTGAAGTGAAATTCTGTTTTGAACATCAACTAAAAAATGGCATTGTGGGCTCCATGTTTAACTGCCAGCTTTGGAAACTCACCAAGAGATTTGAGAAACAAACAGGGCTCCTACCTTCTGGTGCTAAGCATCATTGGTAAGCAAGGATCTGTAGGCCAAATTATGCTGTCTGATTTCCCTGTGGTTTGCACAGATAGAACCAACTGGAAGTTCTTATTTATTTATTAATCGTGTTTACTTTGGCAGTGCCTAGTGACAAACTGTGAATGAGGCCCCATTGTGCCAGGCGCTGTACAAACACAGGGGTAGATAGTTCCTGCCTGGAAGAGCTTACAATCTAAATATAGACAGACAAAGGGTAGGGGAAAGGAACAGAATGAACAATGTGATGGTAGAAAATTAGTTTAAAATTGTGTTGATGTCCCAGAAGAAATAGACTCCAGCTGTCTGTCCCTGAGCTGAAGTTTATTTGCACAAGAAGGAATGGGCTCCAGCTCCCTCTCCAAGAGCTGCGCTGTATCTATGGGGCTAACGGGAGTGAAAAGTGGAGAAACCTTAACTGAGTCACTCTAGTCAGCAGCTCTGACACCAATATGCGCATGTGGAATGGGTCTATTGAGTCAGAAGGTGAGATGCTCTTCCAAACAGAGCAGCCCTTTAAGTGCTGATAGTGTGCATGGATAATTGTGCCAAGCTTCCCTTAAGCAGAAAATTGCCCAGGTCGCGAGATTGTGGGCCTGATTCTCTGTTGCCTTGCACTTTACACTATTGTGGCGTAGGTGCAGACCTCTCCCATGATGACAGACGAAAAGAGATGTGGAGGCAGAGGACAAGAGCAGGTTGGGATGGCCAGATTCCAGGATCCCAACTCTCAGTCTTGAGAACAGCTGTGAAATCCAATTGGTCAAGGAGAAACTGGTCATCTGAGAGAGATCCTGCATCAGGATGGAGAGGATCCTGCCTCAGCTCAGTGGAAACTAAGTAGCTGATAAAAATCAAGCAATGCTGAAGAGGAGCTGGCAGAAGGAGCTCTCGGCATGAACTGTCCTTTCAGGGGCTGCTGGGGCAAGGCTGCAACTGGACATTGCACTGTTTTTTGTGGCAACGGCTGTCAGAGAGAAGAGATAAAGTTGGAGAAGGCTAGACAATGAGAAGGGGATAGGGGATTGATGTGAGTAATGGCAGAAGGAGCGGAGTTGGGGATGGGGGAAAGAGTGAGAGGGGAGCAATGGAGTGCATGGAAGCAGGTAAGTGGAGAAAGACAAGTCTGAATGGGGTGTCCCTCATAATATGTCTACACAGTCCCAACCCCACCCTCCCACCACCACCACCACACCGAGTCTCAGAGGCTGAGTCAACTGAGTTGGGCTCACGCTGCTAAATATGTGTGTACACTCCCCCCTCACTGGGTCTCGGGCTTGGGATGGAGCCCGGGCTCTGAGTGTCTACATGGCTATTTTTAGCCCCATAGTGCGAATCCCTTGAGCCTGAGCTAGCTGAGACTTGTCTTATTTTTGCTGTGTAGATGTACCCTCCAAGAATGGGACAGTTGCTATGGTGCCCGTGGCTATAGTGTCTGACACAGTATCAAGTAGCTGAACCCTAACCCATCTAATGCTGGGTTGGATGGTTGCCTGCCTTGCTTTCAATAAGTCCATGACTCTGCGAGTGAGCGACCCCAGGCTGCTGAAGGAAGGAGGTACTATCCATGGGAACATGGGGGACAGAAACTGGCCTTGTGTTAGGTTGGGCAGATTATGAGCTTGAAACTAGTTGGTATGGACAGTTATGGGCAATACAGGAATGGCTATTTTAATGTTGCTAAGCAACAGCATCTCTGATAATGGTACAGATTGCTGGCAGATCCTCCTTGTTTCTGAGGAAGTGTTCAGTGGTCAAACAACTCTGATGGAGGTGCACAATGGAATTTGGTGACTGGGGATACACTCACCCCAGAAATAAGGAAAACCCAGTTGTTAGTGTCACATGTTTGTAGTGTGGACTTGGCTTACCTCTCACACACTGGTTTAAATCAGGAATAACTCCAAGTTTTAAATCAATTGGCTTTCACCAGTTTTGAACCAGTGTGAAAGTAGAATCCATAGGTTGCATGTGTGTTCGTGTTCCTACCCTCTCTCATTCATTTGAGCTCAGTGGCATCATTTACTCCAGCTTTAATGAGTCCTGAATATGTTTGTCTGTGCATTAGGGAGCATGCTTGGGGTTCTGAGACTGTCTTTGACGCATGTTTAGAGTGTGAGTGTTGTGAACCACAGTCAGACTCTTCCAGCACCTCTTCTTAAAGAGGCATTATGGGGCTTTTATATAACCATAACCATTCTCCTCATGCCACCTATGAACCCATTATAAATGATTATGCTTAAAATTCACGTTTTAAAATATAATCCAGAATCTGTTAACTCTTCTGCATGCCTGAGTTACCTTATCAAATGATTCTCCTCAGTTTAATGTGATTTTTATTCCTGGGGTTGTGGAGAGAAAAAAAAGCAGAAGTAAAGGCAATATGATAGCCGAGAACTTAAACACTCCTTGGGAAATTCAAAGATTTGTTTCCCACAGCAACTATAATTTTGACCTTTTTTTGCATGTACAATACTTCATAGTACTCTACGGCAATCGCAGTATTCCTTACTGGTTCGGACAGCGCAAGCAATACGACTGAGTTAAGCTATTTTGATTTTTGATTTTTTATTTAATTCTTTTATTAAATTCTCTGCAAAAAGAGTTTATGCAGAATTTCCATGTTTTTTTTTTTTAGTTTTTTTTAAAGAGTGAGTGGAAACTGGCTGAATGTTCAAATTAAAGCACAGAACAAAAGGGCTTGTCTTGAGTTCCGTTCCTCCAAGGCTTGATTTCTTCTGCTTGCTCTCTCAAGTTTTGGAGCTCAGTACATACTTTTGCCATCTTGTTGACTCAAAGGCTGGGTCTGATGTCTACTTTGGTAGAGTGATGCTGGTGTTTGTTATTTGATTTCTGTTGCCTCCAGCCCTCCTTCTGGAGGGCCTGTACTGCTGGCTTTTCTTGAAGAATGGGCATCTTCACTGGCTCTTTCTTGAAGGAAAAAACATTCCCTACCAATAACTGGAGCTCTGAGCTCTACCAAAAGACACTCACTCTTCCTCAATTGCTGCTAACATTTTGTTGCTCTTGGCAAGCCATCGGGACCTATCATCCCCTCTTTTTATAAACGTGCCATTCAAGCAATGCATCAAGGCATGCAAGCACAGCTTGGGCCCACTGCTTGTATGAAAAGGTGCTAGACCTGCACAGCTCAGCATGTCACACAAAGGGCCAGATCCTCAGCTGGTGTATTCTGGTGTAACTCCATTGACTTCAGTGGAGCTAGGTAGTATGCACCATCTGAGGATCTAAATGAGTGGATCTGGGGAGGTGATGCTTTTGAGGAACTCTAGTTCCTGGGGAACAAGCTGCAGTCGCTTTTCAAACACTATTAAGTGTATGGGTTTTGCCAATGAGTTAACAATGTGCATGTGTTTAAACTAAGCAAAGATACTCTGCACTTAGGCCCTGATCCAGTAAAGTACTTAACCATGTGTGTAACTCTAGCAACACAAGTAATCGCACTGAAGTCAAAAAGGTCAATAGATTCCTCCCCCTCTGCCACAGGACCCAGGAGGCTCTGGAGAAGGAACAAAAAGCTCCTTCCTTCCAACATCTCCAGGGAGTAGAGCTTTGTTTCTATTGGAAACCGATTAGGTAGGGGCCGATTGAAAGAGTGAAGCCCTGATGCAGGGTCTAGGGGACAGCACCTTGTAAAAATATCAGCACTACCTTAAAAGCTGGAACGGAAGCCCTAAGACAGCGAGAGCTGACCTTCCCATCTGGGCATCACTTGTCTGTTGTATCCTCCTCTGGTTAGTATTCGTATTTTAGTTAACATTCATATGCTGGTAGCACCTCAAAGTCATAAGCAGTGGATGCTATAAAGACATATAGCAATTGAGCCTCTGACCCAAAGAGCTGGTAAGTTGTTCAAGCCCTAAGTATAGGATCTGAAAGGTGCTGGTGCTCCTAAGATCTCTTACTTGATACTTTTGTAACTCCTGGTTGTACAAGATAGGGTAAGTTCCTGCTGCTGAAGCAAACTGGACCTTGGGCTACACTTTCACCTAGTTATTAGCTGATCAATGAAACCATATCTACCGATGGTCCCCAGAGGGACCTAGTTTTAGACCTTCTCCCCAAAAAAAGTTTGGTAAAAGGGTTTGTAAAAATATAATGTTAAAAGAAATATTTTCATTTATGTAACAAAAAAGACATCAATGAAAACAGGCAGTGAATGTTTTAACGTAACCATTCCATTGATTGTAAATGCATTTAGATATAAGCCAACTGGTAATTCACAGCTTCCTCCCCTATAGGCAGGCTGTTCTATAAATGTCCACTGTGGGGTTTCTTGTGCCTAGCTCTGAAGTAGCTGATGTTGGCTACTGACAGAGACTGGATACTGGTTGGGCTGGACCCCAGGTCTGATCCCATCTGGTCACTCTTGTGTTTCTAAATGGTATGACACTAGGCAATAGCATTACCTCTTGAAAACCTAAAAGTGAAAGCCAGATGAGCATCTAGCCCAGAAACTGAGAATGACCAGTCTTCTCAATGGAATACTAATGGTAAACAAAAGAACATCAATAGAAAAAAGAAAAATAGATGTTACAAATTCTTTCAGTGCTAGTACTTTTAAGATACTATCAATGATACTAGCATAGGATATGGTTTTAAATATCCTTTTAACGTGGACCATGCCCCTTTAAATGAAATAGAATGCAATATGATATGTGTCAAACCAGTGGCTAATGGTGGAAATGTGTGTGTGCCCGGGTGTGTTTTGTATAATAGGTGTAACTCTTTTTTTATTGCATGAGTTCTCTTTTGCTTCACAGTAGACTGTAAAAGGTTGGGCTTTTACCCAGCTGAGGAGAAATTCATAGCAGAATTTTATTTCTAGCTGTTGCATTTTCCTCGGTGGAACATACAAGGTTTATTAGGTTGGGGTGGGGGAGAGCAATTGGGATAGAAAGGAACCTTTGCAAGGAAGGAGAGGGAGAGATTGCTAAATGGATATTTAACCATCTGCCACCCTCGGTTAGATTGAGCAATGAAGGGAAAAAATCATCATTGTGTGGGGTAAAGGAGAGTCAAAAGGGTTGTCTTCTTTTCAATCCCCCCTCTTTGGTTTTTAACACTGGATTTAAAAGGAGAACAAAAAATAACAAGGGCATGGATAAATGGCTTCTTTTTATCTCTACAGCTGAAGAGATAAATGTGACATTAATTAGGTGGCATGGCTTTGAAAATCGTTATATATCTTTTTTTAAAGGGGGCTTCAGATTTCTGCCTGGGACTAATAAAGAGGAGCAATTTAAAAACCAAAAACTTTAAAGATGATCTGCGGATAAAGATTTTGCTGCCTTAATTTTTCCTTCTGTAGATGAAACTCAAACATCTCTCCTGCCTCTTACATAAAATAAAATGTGTGCGCATGTATTGAAAGAGAGATAGAAATGAAGAATGATCCAGGATGTCTTGTGAAGTTTAATATTAGAACGTTGGATTTCTGAGGGGGGTGGGTGCATGTGTGGGATACGGGTGGAGAAGAAGCATTAAATTCCACACCCTCATATCCCAAGGAGAGAGGAAATCAAAACAATTAGAATTCGTTGCTGAGTAAGCAGTTTGAATGTTTTTTCTTGAAGTCATCAGGCTTCTGCCTCCTTTGTAATACAATGAGCAAACTATCAAGAACAATAAGGCTAATAAAATATTTTAAATAGTACAGAAATGGGGCTGTGTGTATTAGTCACCATCCATATCCCACGTGAAGCCAAAGGCTGTAACAGATTTTCTGAGGGGAGCTCCAGTACATATGGACATTGGTGGTGATCTTCTGCATTGAGCTGAGAAGCATAGTTGTCACCCTGAGCAGCCCATCTCTGAACATGTGCTGGGAGTGACTGCTCTTTCCAAATGGGAAGCATTTCAACAGGAAGCACCAAAGGAACGGGCTCATTAGAAGTGGGGGTACCTAAAATTTGGCACTTGTTCAGGTTGAGGGGAGAGATGCTGGAACTCGGGAGGGTTGTACCAGCTGTTCTCCCTAATAAAAATGCTCTAGATGCCTTTGCTGAGCCTTCCATGGGATAAGCTGATATCTATGCAGCTAGAGATTTTGTTTTATGAAAAAAATTGGTGTTATAACACGGTCACCATTTTACGGGGCTGACTGGCTAATGCACAGTAAAAGCAGACTTGAATCATTAGCTTACTGTTGCAAAGAGGCCTTGGGTAGACTAGAGGGCTTTTTCACTTTGCAATATGTTTGATTGCCAGTGTATTAATTTATGGACATCTAACATAAGAGAGTCTATTAAAGCTGTGTGCTCAGAGAAGAAATAAACTTACAGGGTGGGGCTCTGATGAAACTTAATGTACATGTACAGTTCAGATACCATACTGACAATGACTTGTTACCAAGAAACTGGACGAGTTCAGATGAAAAGCTGGATTTGAATGTGAATGGTCTCTCAGCTTGGGTTGCTCCTTGTTACTCACTGTGCCCAAACCAGGGGCTATTCTTCCAATCCCAGAAGGCATCTCCATTAAGCATACATTTGGGAGATGAAGGCTTATTTTGGTGAAGCTCCCACTAGCGAAGTCTTTGTGTGGATGGATTTACCATGGAACAGAATCAGAGCTCATAGACCCGCTTCAGAGGTCAAGCTGTGTAAGTTCTGCAATGTATATAACACAGGGTATGTTTACACAGCAAAAGCTGTGCATGTTACACTCCTAGATGAGTGCTACATGTACAGAGTTGCTTACCCAAGTTACCTTGAATCCAGCTTGCATGGGTAACAGTAGCAGTAAAGACAGCTCAGGGTGGGGTTCAGAGCAGGCTAGAAAGCCGAGTACATACCTGGGGTCCATGCTGCACTGTCTTTACCGCTACTGTTACTAGCCCATGCAAGCTTTTGCTGGGTAGACATATCCATGGTGGTAGTAGGAAAGTTAGAGTAGACTCAACCTTTGATCATGCTAGGTTGGAAACTTCTCAAATACTCAACTGAGCAAAAGGTATGTATAAAACAGGAAGGCAGCACTAGACCATTCAGTGAGGATCTGTTTGGGATAAAAATAAGACTTGGAAAAGACCTGTTAGCTCATTGAGTCAGTCCCCACACCAGGGCAGGGTATCATTCCAGAATGGTGAAATCCTGTGTAGAGGTTGCTCTACTGGCAGGGTTTACATGGTGCATGGCTCTCTACAAAGGGGCAAATTTCCCCACAAGAGAGGACCAATTCAGAATATTTTCTATTGAAGAGTATGCTCAATCTGGATCCTCAGGACCTGGTGATCTTCCAAACCGCCTTAAGGACGACACACTAATGTCTTCTGTATTATTATTCTTTGTATTATTATGTACATTGAATTCCTGTGAATTTCATCTTAACAGGAACAACATTTCCATGTTTGTTTGCTCCCACCTGCAGGAGTAGGTGGGTTTCCTAGATCCTAAGATTAGAATTCTAAATTGGCATTTCAAAGGGGCTGTGGGTGTTCAGTACATAAATCCTAATAAAGAGCAATGAGTTGGGCTCCTTATTCCCTTAGGTTGGTCTGGAAATCCCAGCCCTTATCATCTTTCTCTCCCTTGCTTTCCCTGTCTTTCTCCTGTGCTCTGCCATACTTGCGCTCACAGACCTTAACACTCACTGTATTGCTCTTTCTGTCCTTCACTCTTTTCTTAATATGAGCTTTGTGTGTCTATCTTGGCAGGACTGTAAGCTCTTAAAAGCCAATTTTATACTGTGCAAAAGGAGGAGAGCTGCCGTGTGCTGCACTTCTTATTAAAATCATCAGTACATGCAGCCTTCCTTCCCCAGCGAGGAGGGGCTTCAGCTGCTTTCTTTAGTGAGATGCAGAGGTTTAAAAAGATTGATGATAACATTTCGGGAGCTTGCATCGTAGGCTCCAGAGTTTGGAGGCGCTGCACATTTCTGCTGGCTCTCTGCTCTCCTGATAACATGCACACAGGAGGGGCCACCTAGAACAGAGCCTTGTGGACAGGACTCAATGCTATAAAATTTATCACATGAAAGTGGAAAATGGAAAGATATGCCAGCATCTCTCTGACTCATTTGAGCAGCAGTAATAAAACTCCATTTGTGGCATGGCAGACTAGCAGTGAGAAGTGATATGTCTTTAGTCAGAACAGAACCTTATGGCTAGATAAATCCCACATTGACTGTGTCCTGATATATAACTTGGGCAAACAACGGAGACATAGCTCTCTATTTACCTTGTGTGTTTATGCATGTAAGAGCTATTTCAGATATTGCACTGGTGGATGTTAAGTTTGGGGAAACAGCTTCATTTTATAATCTGTGTCTGTGTCAGAAAGGGCTCCAATCCTGCAATCAGATCAGCTAACATGGGTCCCCAGTGCAGGGCTCCAGATTAGCAGATCTGATTGCAGGGGCGAGGCCTGTATTTGTGAACAACGTATTTCCCAGGTTTAAAACTTATCCCCCGATGTACTTTTAAAATTATCTTCTTACCTAGTACATCAAAAATGTATAGCCGATGGGCAGGGTTGTCACTTTGCAGTCTGCCCTAAATAAGGGCTGGCATGTAGCTGTGCTACTGAAGGAGCAACCCAGGGAGGGAATTGTGATTCTGAGGATGTCAACTCTCTTTCTGGCTCCTCCCTTGCGCCAGAGGGTTCTAGACCAGTAGCAAATCACTTTCTCTGTTGTACTGGCTCAGCTGCGCAAGTGTGCACTTTAGGGTGGGTGAGGTGTGAGTCAAGATGTGTCGCCCATTCCCTGCCCCTGTCCCCCCCCACTTGCACAGGAGAGAAAATAGTGATTTGGAAGAGTGATCTACCACTGCACTGGAACCAGCTGACCACATAGGGAGTATGTGGCCTCATGCCTCCTGACTCCCCGGCTGGGCATGTAAGGTGAAGTGACACTCTGGCCCCAGAGAAGCTGCATCATCCTAAGCATATCTCCACTGCATGTCTATTATTGGCCGATAGATTTTCCGTCCTATTTTTTAAATTGTCCTAGTTCCCTCCACATGATGGTATTTACTGCCTAGAGCGGGAAAGGTCTCGACCTGCCCACAGCTTACGCATGGCACGCCGTGGATCAAAACAAAATGTTGACACCCGCCATAGAAACATCTCGGCCAATAGCAGGAAGTGTGTTGAACTTTCCAATCACTATCTGGTACATGCACAAAGGGTGGCAGGGAGAGAAATACATAGCAACAAAGATGACAGCATGGCAACAACAGCTGCTACACAAAAAAGCTGGAGAAGAAATAGCCTTCTTAAATTCCCCCCCCCCCCATTCATATTGTTTTCATCAAAAAATAAATTTGGAAGTGCATCCTAGAAAGCCATACCGAAGAGATTGTGTGTGCGCATGTGTATAAAAATACATGGCGCCTTCATTATTTTATGGCATCCATCTGCAGACATGATGAAAGGCCTAATAATTCCCGTATGGCTCTGCCTCTGGGAGATAGCACCTCACTATCAGAGATGAGCTGGACTAGAGAAATTCTAGCATTTTAGGCCTTATCTCCAACCGGGAAACCTCTTCCCCTCCTCCACCCCCCCGAGTTCCTGCTACCAGACTAGCTGCCTTTACTGTAGATGAAAGCCATTGGTTAGTGTCAGTTACATGTCCCTGATCAACAGAGGGTCTAAGTCAGGTACAGGTACAGAGCCTGGTGGTTTAGCTCAGGTGCGAGGTCCTCAGTTCAGCTCCTGTTGTTTGCTGGCACGTCCCCAGAAATGTTTCCCTTGGTACACACTGTCAGTCCCTGTGGAGCCACTTCATCGCTGAATCTGCACCAGGCTCAGCCAGCACCTTCCAGCCTGGCCTGCCCAGGTGCTGTGTCACTCCCCATCCCTGAGAGGGCACCCAGGCTGCTGGAAGTGGCTGAGATCGGGCAAGCCCCAGGGAAGAGCCCTGGTGCAGGAGCTGGCCCCACAGCGGTGGGTTTGGAGGAGCGTACTACTGGCTGTCCAACTTCTCATTCAGGTTTGGCCCTGCTGGCCCACTGACATGATGGGGGAGGGGGTCAAAAGTGAAGTGAGAATGTGCATGGTGGATAGAGGTTGTAGTGCTGCTCAGGTTTGGCTCCCCGGCCCATCTGTCATGATGGAAGGCGAGGGCACAGGGCCAAAACTGAGGGAGTGGCAGGAGATTATCTGGTGCTCTGGTGTGCTAAGGACCCTCTAGCAGGGGGCACTTTGCTGCTATGGTGGAAATCCCCTTTGGGATTGGTATATGTGGCTGCCAATTGCCTGTGAGGGTTAGCTAGCGCCTACCATTGAGGGTTATCAGGCTCATGGTGTCCAAATGCTCATTTGCGTACCTGACATGGACCTCTCTTCCTTCCCAATTTGAGATGGATCTGGGGCCTTGGCCCTCTTTCCTTGATTGATGCCAGCTGGCTAGGCAGATAAATGAGGAAGTGCTTGCCATACAGTTTGATTAGGTCACCCTACAGGTTGGCTACCGGATTGAGGCTGCTGCACTTGGCAGCCAGGTCCCCTGGTGTAAGCTCCGTCTCTGGGCTCGTTCATGTTTGGTTTATGGCATATCTTTGATACTGTTGTGTGTGACCAGAGAGGCCTATAAGTCACCGGTGACATTTCAGCTGGTATAATTTTAGACCAACAATAACAAAAATAAATCATTCCACACTTTCCGTAAAGTATATATTTAGACATACTGTACACGAGCCACCGAGAGAAAACGATGCATTTATCCTAGGTCAGCCTTGCCTCTCCAAACACACACATGCGTGCTGGTGACCTACCCCTACACCCCCAATCTGTGTGACACAGAGAGCTGTTGGAGCACACACCTCAAATTCTGCCCCCTGCCCCCTCCACTCTAAAGGCCTGCCAGAGTTCCAATAAATCATGGCAATCCAACCCCTTGCCCTCACCCAGCGTGGGTTTGAACTGTGCCTTAAACACAAGGGGCTCAGTTTAAACCAGCAGCCCACCCAGAAGTGTTCAGGGAAGGTGGGGGGCAGGAGAAAGGGGGAGGATCCAACAAAGGCACTTTTTTAAGATTTTATTTTGCATCCAGCCTCCCTGTCAATGCTCCCCCACTGGCAGCACAGCTCAGAGGAACACAGAATCTCATTTACACTTAAGAGCAGCGTCCTTTCTATTCTGCGTGCCCTCCCCCGCCCTCCCTCCAGACTCCTCCAAGCTGTTATTTTAAACACACCAACCTTTGAGACCACCTTTCAACTCCAAAGTTTTCTGAGAAAATAAAAACGTGTGAGCCATGGGGTAATTTTTCCACGCTGCTTTCAGGAAGGCTGCACTCCCTACTGCATGCTCTACTTCAACCCTGTTTTTACAGGCAGCCTTGCTGCAATATCTGGTTATTAGCTTAAAGACGAAAAAGCACACACAGCCCTCTTTGATGGGCCAGCTTCTTTATAGAAAGAGGATGTGCTAAAGAGAGTGCCCTTTTCTTTGCGAAGGGAGAAGCTATTTTTCAAACAAAAATTGATACATGCTTTTTTCACACTTCCCCTCCTTGCTCATGTGAAATATTTTTTAGGTTTATAGAACAGAACACTGCTATTTATGCTGCAGCTGTCACTCAGGCTGGTGTCACTCCACAAGCCCCACCCTTGGCTCCTTGATTCTCCTAACAGTGTAGGGGGAAAGGAATGCTGAAGGGCCCGATGTAAGAGGCAGCATCGACTGCAGAAAATATTCCCTTCTGAAACATGTAGAATGGGATAAAGATATTTTACCAAGCATACAGGGCCATATCCTCATTGTGGAGCTACTCAGCTGAGGATCTGACCCGCAGATTGTAAGCTCTTTGGGGGCAGAGAACTTTTATTTTATGTTTGTACAGTGCCCAGCACAATTACATCTTGATCCTGCTCAGGGGTCTCTGAGCACTGCTGTCCTACAAACAAAGAATAATCAAGGAGCGGGCCAAATAGGATCAGATTGCAGTATTTGTATGGGCATCTATTTGTGTGCAAATCTTTGTATTGTGCATGCAGTTGGCATTTGTACATGCAGACTCTGTGTAATTGCATTCCCAGCCACTCGGTTGCATGCTGGTACTTGATTTGCAAATGCAGGGTTTTGCCGTGGAAGAGCTCCGACCTGTTTATCCTGCATGTACCCAAGTGACTAAGTTATTTTGGTAGCTCAGTTTCTGTGTGCCCAACTTGAGACGCTTTCAAGCGCTGAGCAGCCACCATGTGAAAATAGGTCCCTTCAGAGAGCATCAGAAATTGAGATACCCAAAATTGCAACTTGCTTTTGAAAATTGGTGCCTGTAGGTCTAGTTAAAGGGGGTTTGTTGGACTTGTGGCCAGTGGTTTTATTCGGTAGCTATGCTTGAAAACTCTGTTGGTGAACTGTTCTTATTCTGATAAGGAAGTCTTGAATCCAGCAGTGTCCAGGCCTTCAGCTTTAAACTTTAAAAACATTATTTTAAAAATAGAAATGACTGCATTATTTCACCAGTTAAAAGTTATTTGAGGCAGAACCACACCTGGAAAAAGCTGTCCTATTGGCGCTCTCTCTCTCTCTTTCTCTCACCTACTGGAGCTAATCCCACTATGGACACCACTTCCCCCACCAAACCAGTTTCCATTTCTCTTCTTGCCTGTTTTCCTGTTGAATATCACTGCTCATGAAAGTGAGAGACTAGACTAGAGCCTAGCACAGTGTGGTCTAGTGGATAGGGCATTGTTTAGGAGTGAGGAAATTTGGATTCTTTTCCTAGCTCTGTCACTGATGAGCAAATCCTGTCACAGTGTGGTGCCTCAGTTTCCCCATCTGTAAAATAGGGATAATTTTAATTATATTTATATATTTAGATTTAAAGTACTTAAAGGGTGCTCTAGGTGCCCTCACACATCACTAATAACCAAACAAAATCATAGAAGCGTTAAAATAATGATTTCAACAAGATCTCTGCCAGCCAACCAGCCACTTACATAAAATCCTTTCCATTCTTTTATCATTGTGGGAGGTAAACCCTGTGCTCTCTCCAGAAACCCTATCGAACAGATGCCCATCTGGCATTATGAAATAAGCCGAATTTGGGGTATTTCAGACCAAGCAGGGAGCTAGTTACAGAGTCCTGGAACCCTCACAGAAAACACCCTGCCAGCTGCACCCTCTCTTTTACAATGAGGGGGATGGGCAAACCTGCTGATCACAGCTGTGGCAGTATGGCATGGGGTGAGAGGTGACTCCCTTACGTAGTCTTCTCCTAGGCTATTTAGGGCTTTATAAATCAGAACCAACACCTCAAACTCCACCTGGATACTCCTGGGCAGCCCAGTGCTGTGAATCTTCCTCTGTAAAGCCTGTATAGATGTACAGATGACAAGCATCATGTCAGAGTTCAGTACTGTTGTTATCACACTGCAGGGTTCCCATACACGGCACCATACTGTGCTCCTCAGCAGTGACCCGCTGTCTCCAAAGTTCTGGGTTCATGTACCTCTCTGTCAGTGCATTACCTTCTTTCCTATGCCTGCTGTGAAGCTAACTTGAGGAGGAGTCTCCCAGAGATTGCCCAAACTGTTGGGTGATTTTGCGAGGTGGACAAAGCTCCCTGAAATGCAGAAACTTATTTTCTTTGTGATCTCTGATAGGTTTGTCTCCATGTCTCCAGAGGATTTTGCATCAGGCTGCTGTGTGCATTTTGCTGAGTGAATCACAGGGCACACCTCATAGAAATTAACTCTTTGAAAAAAAATCCCGTGCAAATCCATACAACTTCATCAGGCAGGGACACTTCAAGATACCCTGTTGGGGGCAACTTTCATTATGCAAGAGTGTCCTCTCATGCATTTTGTAGAGGGTTTGGGGAATTCTGATCTATTGGTGAAGTCGTTTACTTTCCTCCAGGCTCTTTCTTTTCAAAAATAAATAGATAAATACACCCACACACAGTTATTGCCAGGCCAGATCAGTGGCTCCATCTAGTCCTGTATCCTGTCTAGTCACCAGTACCAGATGCTTCAGAGGAAGGTGTAAACCCCCATGCTGGTCAATTTGGAGGTCCCATGCCTATGGGGGAAGTTCAGGAAGTTACTGATTGGCTTTGATCCTGAAGCACAGGGTTGGTATTGCTGATCTCTCTCTTCCCTCCCACAGACACACACAGCGTAACCACAGAAATGCAGAAAATGCTGAACTCTGGAAAGAGGCGATAAAAGCAGCGAGACTGGTAGTGAGTTAATTCATGCCCTCCCCTACACTGAGGTTTACTGGTGCTAGTAATGCTGGGAGTGCTCGTATAGGTCAGCTGATGGTGTGTTTACCATCAGGTCATCTAGGCCTGCCAAGAGCAGGATTACATGACACAGTAGGTAAAAATGTCGGTGGTTGGTTTATGTGAGTGCTCCCACTGATGCTAGACTGACAGGGAGAATTTCAGAACATCCTTAGAGCAGACGCAGCCTGTGAACATTTTGTTGCTTTTTCTAGCGAGTCTCAGCTTCATGTTCTTCTCAGCCATACATCTCAGGCCTGGACAGTTGTATGTCCTGTGGTAAGATGGTGTGGGTCTCCATAATAAGAGGCCATATTTCCATATGTTTCTGCCTTCCTGTACTGTGTATGTTTGTACACCTGAGTGTGGGGGGCGCTGTAAAATACAAAAGGCAGAGAGTGATGGGGCATCTGCCCGACACTGGCCCTAAGTTGTTAAAAGCTGCCCTAGGGAGATTGCACTGAAGACAGCCAATTAGAAAGAGGCTGAGAGGAACAGCCAATCATGGCCTGGCAAGCTCATATAAGAAGGGCTGCAGGGCAGAGTAGAATTTGGTAGTGGACTGGAGCTTGAGGGGCGAAGACCAGGTTCCTAGTAGGAAGGAGTGCCAGCACCTGGGACAAAGTGGTGCTGCAAGCAGAGACCGGCGGAGCTAGAGAGAGCTCCTGGCTGGCTAGGGCCTGCAGGCTGAGGCCCTGAGGTAAGGGCAGAAGAGGATGCTGGAGCTGCATGGAAAGCGGCCCCAAGACAATGGACTGCAGTAGCCACTGAAGGAGTGGCTGGACAGAGATTTTAGGTCTCCTGGAAGGGGGGAACATAGAGTGTGGCACAGCCAGAGGGCATTGTCACTGAAGAGGACCCCGCAGTCCTGGGAGTGGTGCGGGTCCTGGAACAAAAGTGAAGGCGGCGAGGCACCATTAGGGGAGGTTTCAGAGTAGCAGCCGTGTTAGTCTGTATCCGCAAAAAGAAGAACAGGAGTACTTGTGGCACCTTAGAGACTAACAAATTTATTAGAGCATAAGCTTTCGTGGACTACAGCCCACTTCTTCGGATGCATATCAGGGGAGGGCGCACTGGTGAACAGAGCTAATTCCCATGATAGCCAGCAGAAGGCACTGCAGTGGTGAGTCCCATCTCGTCACACAGAGATAGACACAAAGATTTGGATGACAACAAAAACTGGAGTAATAGAAATCAGATAAAATTTAATAGTGCGAAGTGCAAGGTCATGCATCTGGGGACTAACAACAAAAATTTTTTACTGTAAGATGGGGATGTATCAGTTGGAAGTGACGAAGGAGAGGGAGGGGGAGAAAGACCTGGGATTATTGATCGATCACAGGTTGACTATGAGCTGCCAATGCGATGCAGCTCTGAAAAAAAGGCTAATGCAGTCCTAGGATGTATCAGGAGAGGTATTTCCAATAGAGACAGGGAAGTGTTAATAATGTTATACAAGGCACTGGTGAGACCTCATCTGGAATACTTTGTGCAATTCTAGTTTCCCATGTTTAAGAAAGGTGAATTAAAACTGGAACAGGTACAGAGAAAGGCCACTAGGATGATCAGAGGAATGGAAAACCTACCTTATGAGACGACACTTAAGGAGCTTGGATGCTCAACCTAACCAAACGAAGGCTGATGGGAGATATGATTGCACTCGATAAATAGGTTAGAGGGATAAACACTAGGGTGGGGGAGGAATTATTTAAGTTAAGGGCTAATGTTGACACAAGAACAAATGGCACGAACTGGCCATCAATAACTTTAGGCTTGAAATTAGATAAAGATTTCTAACCATCAGAGGAGTGAAGTTCTAAAACAGCCTTCCAAGGGGATCAGTGGAGGCAAAAATCCCTAACTGGCTTCAAAACTGAATTTGATAAATTTATGGTATGATGAGATTGCCTACAATGGCATATGTCCTATCTGTGACTGCTGTTAGTAAATATCTCCAGTGGCTGTAGATGGGACACTAGATGGGGAGGGCTCTGAGTTGCTACAGATAATTTTTTCCCAGGTGTGTGGCTGGTGGATCTCAGCCACATGCTCAAGGTCTAACTGATCACAGTATCGGAGGTCAGGAAGGAATTTTCCCCCAGGTCAGATTGGCAGAGACCCTGGGGTTTTTTCGCCTTCCTCTGCAACATGGGGCATCGGTCACTTGCTGGTTTGAACTAGACTTCAAATGATGGATTCTCTGTAACTTGAAGTCTTTAAATCAAGATTTGAGGACTCAGACAGTGGTTATGGGCCTATTATAGGAGTAGGTGGGTGAGGTTCTGTGGTCTACAACGTGCAGGAGGTCAGACTAGATCAGGGGTTTCAAACTCCTGGCCCGTGGGCCATCTGTGACCCACGAACCTCCCCAATGTGGCCACGGGGCTCCAGCAGTTTTGGGGACGGGTCTCTCCCTTGGCCCCACCTGCCACCCCCGGGAGCACCCCCCCCCCAGGGGTCCCGGCAGCGCAACGCAGCGGAGCTGAGCGGTGTCTGCCTGCTCGCTCCAGTGGCTGCCGGCCCCTCCTTGTGGCCCTGGGGCATGGCAGGGCTGTGCCTCCGCGCACTGCCCCTACCCTGAGCACTACTGCACCCAATAGGAAGCTGCGGGAGTGGTGCCTGGGGGCAGCAGCATGCAGAGGGCCCCTGGCCCACCCTGTCTTGGAGTCCCAGGTAAGCGCTGCACCCCTGACCCCGTCCCAGAGCCTGCATGCCCACCCCCTCCCCACATGCCCTCTCCCGCCCCCAAATTCCCTCCCAGAGCCTGCACCCCCTCCCTGCACCCCCACACCCCAAACTCCCTCCCAGAGCCTGCACCCCCTCCCCCAGCCCCCAAACTCCCTCCCAGAGCCTGCACCCCCTCCCCCTTCCCACACACCCCCTCCCACCCCCAAACTCCCTCCCAGAGCCTGCAACCCCACACCCTCCTCCTGCCCCCCCAGCCCAGAGCCTGCACCCAGCACCCAAACTCCATCCCAGAGCCTGCACCCTGACCCCCTCCCACACCCAAACTCCGTCCCAGAGCCCAACCTCTCACCCTTTCTGCACCCAAACTCCCTCCCAGAGCCTGCACCCCAATCCCCTACCCCAGACCTCCTCCCCCACCCAAACGCCCTTCCAGAGCCTTAGGCAGATTGGGGGTGGAGTTTTGGGTGGGGCGGAGTTTTGGGGGGGCAGGTTCTGGGTGGCGTGACATTATTGGTCCACTGGGAGGATTTGAGGACTGGCACTGGCCCTAAGGTAAATTGAGTTTGAGACCCCAGGACCTGATGATCATGATGGTCCCTTCTAGCTTCATAGAAAATGAGTCTGAGGCCCTAATATAAATAAAAGGAGAAGCAAGAGGAGGAGGAGAGAGCAAGGTGGGAGAGAGCAGAAAAAGGAGGAGGAAGGAGACGAGACAGAAAAGAGTTGAAGTGAGGGAGGAAGATGAAAAGGAGAAGTAAGAGGGAGAGGACTGAGAGGAGTGGAGTAGTGAAAATGAAACAGGGCACCTGTTTTGGATAATTCAGTCTGGCCAATTTTTCCCTTGTTAATTTGTGTCTCCACATCTCTGGGGGTTCATCCCTTTTGGGTGTCCTGCGTGTGCGGGATTCCTGGCTCCCTAGGGTTCCAAACAGTGGGTGTGGCTTGTGGCCTCTCCCTGGATCCTGCGGAGCATCGCCTCAGCCCTGCTCAGGACAGAAGTAAATAGGATACAGGATGCTCCCGAGTCCAATGCTCACGCTCACGGGACCTCTCAGTCACTGGTGCTTGGTCCTGTCTTTCTTAGTGGGGTTGACTTGTAACAGCTGCCAGATGGATATGTCCCCTGATATGTGCTGCTGTTGTCTGTCTACGACATCGGAGAACACGCAGTCACAGGCATGCAAAAGATCTGCCCTGAGAGGAAGGTAGGCAGGCTCATGGGCCGGGGACTAATCACTGACTTTGGCAAGTGAGGAAGCCCAGTCTAACAAGGCATCTCTAAACTCCCTCCTCTTGCCCTGTGATGCGCGGCACTAGAGAGGAAGTGCCAGGCTTCCGATAGTGAAGGGAGGCTGTAGGGCTCCTTGGCTATTGATGGGGGAAAATGAGCATTGCTGGAAATGTGAATGTAAGGCTCAGCCTGCAGCTCTGGCTCTCTCGCTGAGATCTCTGGTGCTGTTGGTGTGAGCCAGGGCTGTAGGAAGGATCCCGCCTTTCCTCTGTGTCTGTGGTGCCATGAGGAGTGAGGTGCTTGTACTTCGTCTCCATACCTACTTGGCCCTGGGGTGCATTCTGCCTGCCCTCTGGACTGAGTGGGGCATGCACATCCGGGGGAGGGGGAAGCAGTTCCCTTTCTGTTCTTCACCTGGGAAGAAGCACAGTTTAACCCTTGCATTGCTGTTGAGAATGCATAAATGCATCCTAGGCAGCAGCTTCAAATGGCAACCCGCGGAGTGTAACAACCTTGCCTATATCTCAGGCCCAAATTGGATCTAGGCACATTTTCATGCCTGTGTCCTTCAGCAGGGAATCAGTTAATGCAGGGGCAGGGCTCCAGCAGGGACATAGTGACATGCATCCATGTGTGTTTCTTTTGAGCTCCTTTATTTTATGGTAGTATGTGGGGGGAGAAAGGTTGGCGCTAGTTTTATTTCACTTCACCACAATCTTCTGGAAAGCCGGGTTGACGGTTTGCACCGAGCTGACATGTGCCACAGCCCAGTCAGAATCCTGAAAAAGAAAGGCAGGAAGGGAAGAGATGGTGAAAACTGAAACCCTCGGGTAGATATTATACTTGTGGTTTGCTCAGCACACCACAGGCTCAAAATCTAAACCAACCCTAGACAAGCCTCATGCTACAAGCAAAACACACTCCTCACCCCCCCCCCCTTCTTGCCCAGTCCCCCGCCCCTTTGAACAGAAGTTCTCTGATGGTATTAGTCTGTGGTCAGGGAGGGCTAGGCTGGTGTCTAATAACTGGAGATCAAATGAACTGCTTTAGATAATATCCCAGCTTTTCATGGGGACTCTGGCAGTTTGTGACCTCCTGGGTTGAACTGGGGGTGTGTTGAGTCTGTAGATTTTCCCCTGCCTGGCGAGGTGTGTTTGATCCTGGGTTTGATTCCTCATTGCACCTGTGACTTCTCACATGAAATTCTATCCACATGAAATCACACCCACATGCTGCTCCCACACGCACGTATGCTCAGCAAGCAGGGATGAACGGGAGCAAGTGGAGGGCTGCCCTTGAGCCGAGCTGCCTCTTTCCCCTCTCTAGACTTGCTGACTAAAATGGATACAGTTTGTAGCATGCTGTTTAACCTGCAAGGACTCTCAGTCCTTCAGCGCTATCCCAGCAACCATCCAAATCCCCAGTGACTTCAGTTTTTTCCTGTGGTCCTCACAATCTAGGCTCTTGCCTTTTGAGACACCATGTTCCAGCAGATGGGGCACTAGAGTGCAAGTTTGGGATACCTGGGTTCTAGTCCCAGCTCTGCCACTGATCTGTTGTGTAACCTTGGGCAAGTCACTTCCCTCCCCTGACCTCAGTTTCTCCTCCCACCCTTTTTGTCTGTCTTGTCTATTTAGACTGTAGGATTTTGGGGTAGGGACTACAGGATGCAAGTGTTATGTGTGTGTACAGTGGGGCCCCGATCTGTGCACTGGTATAATATAAACATTTTTTTGTTGGTTTAAATTATTAGCTCTTCCACCTGTGAGGGGGCCTCTCCAGCGTAACTCAACACTCTGCTATTGAAGGCCTTGTTTAATCTCAGAATATTTCCCACTTGTGCAGCGGTAATGGGGGCATTATGTAGGGAAGGGGTGAGCAGCTGCCAACATTATGAGGCCTGTTTTGGGCACATCTGCTCTGAACCAGGTTAGATGTCACAGTGCTCATAATACTGGTGCCCACCTGGCTTGCCAGTAGTCCTGTTTTTGGTGGGTTGGTTTGTTGCTTTAGATTCCTGCCCTGCAATTCCCCCTTCTCTGTTCCTAAGAGCTGAGACTGGGGCGGGGGAAGTAGTTTCTGCACTTCCTCCCTCTGGTCTCCAAAGGGTGCTGCTTGGCTGGGGTTACGGACTATACCAGCTGTCCCACTTGCCTAGCGGGCTGGGGAGCATCCTGGCAGCATCGACCTGTCCCCTTAGGAGGTACATCACAGTAGGGAGCAGAGTGGGGGAACCTAATGTGGAAGGGGGCAGAGGAAGGCTTACACCTTTGCAGCAAGCAGGTATCTTGTGTCAGCTCACCCTGTCTTCTCTGCTCCGTCTGAGGCATTGAGCGGGTTGTACCTTTCCTCCAATAGCCCTGGTGCACACAGTGCTCAGGGCAGTGAGAAGGGAGAGAGCTCTGCCCTGGCCACACAGATCATGGTATGCGGACCCCTCATTCAGCTGTCTCAAGGGAATCAGATTCTCCTTCCCCAGAGACCAGACCTACTGATCCCGGGTCACATACTATTCTCACATCTAGAAACTCTAGCTCTGTTGGTTTAGTTACCAACACAAGAAGGAAAACAAATACATAATGAGTTGGGGAGTCATTTGCTGCCCTCCTTAAGGATCTATGCTTAGATCCTAGGAGCAACTGCTGTGTCTGGAAGAAACTCTTGGTTCTGGGGCAAACAGGAGGAAGTGGAGCCTGCACAGCTCCCTTATGCAATGCTTTAGATGTTTTCCAAGAGGGATGATTCAAGTACTGTCTGGTACCCAGATGGGTCTAACACCTTGGGAGGCTGCTTCTTTGTTCTGCCCCCTTGGAGCATGATCTTAGTTCTGTAAATCTCTTTTGAATCCCTCACCGTTTCCCTATGGTTCCTGATCCTGGAGTTCTCTGGTGGTAGCTATTGCGTAGCCAGAAGAGCAGGTGAACTGGCAGTCTTCAGCTTTAATCTCTCCGTGGCTTGTCTCCATGATCAGCTGGCACTAAGACACTCTAAAGTGCTAGGTATTATTATTATTTTATTAATGGTTCCTGTCTTTTTCTGGTAGGCCTCTTGCCCTTTGTGATTAATCAGGCATAGCCCTATCTAGTTTCAGTCCTCAACTAATATCTCCCCAAGGCAGCACCTGCTTGATGTCCACAGAGTTCCAAAATATTACCCAGATGTTGGATTAGATTGCCTATCCCTTATCAAGGTATGATTGACTCAGGTCATAGACCCAGGATTTCTGCAGATCTAAGCACAATTTTTACTCTTGTGGACGTTACCAAGCATTCAAGCAAACCGCAGCAAGGTGGATAAAAGATTCTTATGCAAGAATCCTACCGACAGAAGAAATAGCTGCACCACATGTATTTTACCTTGGACTGAAAGAAGTGGCACCTCAGATGAAGAATAATTGTAATGCAGCCATGCAGTTCTCCTTTTGTACTGTTTCAAAGCATTATAGACGTGATATGTTTAGCCCTAGGCAGCAGCTTTTCAGGACAATTGTGTCCAGCTAGACCTCAGTCCCTTTCCTCCTGGATTTATTTTCAGGTCTTAGTTTTGGGATATGGAGTGTGACTTAGAGCCCATCTGTTCAGAGCTGACTTACAGTACTGAGGCAGCGATTCTACCTGATAATTGTCTTTCTGCAGATGTCTTCTCTTCTCTTCCTGTGGCCCTCCCTGTGCTATTTGAGTGCCCTCATTTAGGGAGTCCTGTTGGCAAGTCACATGGGTGATATGATTTTCCAAGCCTATGTGTGCAGACCAATTCTGGATAACCCACCATGGAAATAGCCTGGGAATCAAATCCTGGCCCGATGGGGAGTGTTCCTATTGATGTCAGCAGGGCCAGGATTTCACCCTGGGTGTTTTAGATCTTGATCCAAAGCCTGTTGAAATCAGTGCAAGTCTTTCCATTGGCTTCAGTGAGCTTTGGATCAGGCTCTTGGTAGAGGTTAAGCTTTGTAATCTCTTGATTTCTGAATTTGAATCTGTGCTCCTTATATCTAAAATTATCCACAACAGTAGAATGCATTTCCATAGCCTGCACTGCAGGGGTGCTCCCAGGAGGGTTACAGTAAACATGGTGAAGATGGTCACAATTTAAAGTCTTTTGTTGATAAAATTTGGGAATGAGCTAATTATATGGGCCCAATAGTTTCCCCCTTTTACCTACATTAGTAAATTCCTATCAGGGTAGCCCCATTGAAGTAAATAGGCCTACTTAGGTGAGTAGATGCTCACCAGCATAAGTCAGGTGCAAAAATGGACCCTCTCTGTATATGAGTGTGGGTTATTTGGACAGAGCTCTGGGTGTATGAATGGGCAGCAAGATGTCTGGGAAGACAGGAACAGCAGAGGGCACCAAAAACGATTGTTGGTAATTGGTACCAGCAGCTGCTCTCAAGAAGTGCAGGCCACCTACTTAAAAATATGGTTCAGTCTCCAAGTTGCTCATTCGCCACTGAAGTGTCTGTGGAACAAGGTCTTTTCCTGCCTCGCTCGTGGAGGAGTTACCTGCTAACAGCTGCCTGGGATGGAAGATTCTTGCTTGAAGCTAGCTGAAACTGTTGTACAATGTTGGCACCAACACCCCCAGCATCTGGTGCAGTGGGAAAGCTGTGAAAGCCATAGAGCATTATAGGGATCCTCTTCAAAATACTTCCAGATGTTCTGGGTGTCTCAGGACCATAAGGTCTCAAACTAAGCTATGATGAGGTCGCCCTTGAGCCGAAGAACAAAAATCTCAGGCGTCCTTGTGCTAACAGAGAGGAGGGTCTGAGTGCTGCTGTTTTCCTCTGTCATCTGGCCCAGAAGGGTCCCCTGATGCTCCTCTGGCAATGAGAGTTTATTTAGTGATTAAAGCCCCAATTCAGCAAAGCACTTACTATATGCTGTGCTTCAAGCAAGGGAATAGTCCTCTTGAAATCACTGGGACTCCGCGCATGCTTACCTGTAAGCATGTGCTTTGCTGAACAGGGCCTTTCCCAAGGAGAGACTCATTTTCCCACACAGGCAGAGCAAGAACTGAACGTGGATCTGCACTGCCTATAGGGTGTCTGGCCCCGTTTACTTGACCTGTTTGTCTGCCTTACCAAGGAGTGGGCAGAACAGGAAAGGTCCACGTTGGCAACAGTCTAGGAATTGAACCAAATCTCTCCCCATTGGAAAGGTAGAGGCACAAGTCCAGCACCTGAAGCCTGCTAATCCTGGGGAAGGATTTAAAAAGGACGAGCCAAGGAGGGAAGCTTGTGTTTCCACAGGGCCGCCCAGAGGATTCAGGGGGCCTGCAGTCTTCGGCGGCAGGGAGCCCCCACCGCTGAGTTGCCGAAGACCCAGCACTTCGGCAGCGGGTCCCAGAGCAGAAGGACCCCCCGCCACTGAACTGCCGCCGAAGACCCGGAGCGGAAGAAGCTCCGGTGGCCCGGGCCCCACAAGAGTTTTCCAGGGCCCCCGGAGCAAGTGAAGGACCCTGCTCCAGGGGCCTCAAAAAACTCTTGTGGGGGCCCCTGCGGGGCCCGGGGCCTGGGGGAAATTGCCCCACTTGCCCCCCCACCTGCCCGGGCGGTCCTGTGTTTCCATGCACAAGCTGAATGAGAGGCAAGTGCAGGGGGATAAGGAGCTGACCAGCTGGTCCCACTTCCTGTTGGTGTGTGTGTGTGTGTGTCGGAGGTTGCATCACCCGTGACTTCAGATCAACCCCTTCTCTACACCTCTGTCTCCTCTCCCTAATTGAATAGGCTGTGATAGTGATGGTGCAGAACCCCCTTCCCATGGCAGGATGGGATTGAAGGTGTGGGGCATGTCATCACTGGCAAGGAGTCTCATCACAAACACACAGCATCCCTTCAACAGGCCAGTCACCTTGTAAAAAATGCAGCAAAGAGGAAGCCTCAAGACCAGGGCAAGGAAGAACAGGGAGATGAAACTCAGATTGGTAATGATGCCACACTCTCTTCGGCCAGCTTCTGAGTCAGGTCAGGACACTCTTCCCTTTCCCCCCCACATCTGTCTCTGGACAGAATCAGTGCCTCTTCAACATTGCACAGGCTTCTCCTAAGAAAGGGAAGACTTTAAAGGCTTCAAGGAAGGCTTCCAAAAAGGGAGCATGGAGTCTCACCTTAAGGAGCCAGCTTCAGAAAAGACAAGGTCCCCGGCGAGATCCATGGTCTCTGAAGCCTCGATCTCTCAACTTGGTACTGACCCACCAGCCTGGGCTCCCTCTCACAGTGTATGGCTGTGACAAGCTGCAAAGCCCTCCAGCCTGCGCTTTCACCAGAATTTACACAGGTAGAGACACACCCAGCAGCAGTTACCCGCAGGCTCTCTAACCATCAGCTTCCCTGCCTAGGACCTCAGAGCAGTACCATCCTGCCCTGGTCAAATCTGGCCAGTACATGGCTATAATACCCAGTCTACCACTCCCTCAGTGTGAAGAGAACAATGCACACTTGTGGTAACCATTGTGACAAAGTTCCTCCTCTATCTTGGTGGGTCCTGCGCTTATTGGCGGATTTTCTTGCCTCAGAGATTCACCATGTGGGTTGGGTAACAGCCCAGAGACCTTCCCCTCTGGGAGAACCCACTGTCCAGGTCAATTGGGAGGTTTGGGGGGAACCTGGGCCCGCCCTCTACTCCGGGTTCCAGCCCAGGGCCCTGTGGATTGCAGCTGTCTATAGTGCCTCCTGTATCAGCTGCATGACAGCTACAACTCCCTGGGCTACTTCCCCATGGCCTCCTTCAAACACCTTTCTTATTCTCACCACAGGACCTTCCTCCTGGTGTCTGATAACACTTGTGCTCCTCAGTCCTCCAGCAGCACACCCTCTCTCTCAGCTCCTTGCACCTCTTGCTCCCAGCTCCTCACACTCACACCACAAACTGAAGTGAGCTCCTTTTTAAAACCCAGGTGCCCTGATTAGCCTGCCTTAATTGATTCTAGCAACTTCTTCTTAATTGGCTCCAGGTGTTCTAATTAGCCTGCCTGTCTTAACTGGTTCCAGCAGGTTCCTGATTACTCTAGTGCAGCCCCTGCTCTGGTCACTCAGGGAACAGAAAACTACTCATCCAGTGACCAGTATATTTGCCCTGTACCAGACTCCTGTACCCCACTGGTCTGGGTCTGTCACATATCCCTCCCCGCTGCTCAACGCCAAGGGATTGGGCAGCTTGGGACGCCGGACAGTGCACATGTAACAAGCCATCGGTGTTGCCATGACGGCTCCCTGCTCTGTGTTGCACACGGAAGTGGAAAGGTTGGAGGGATAAGAACCATCTGTTCACCCTTGTGTTCTTCTCCTTGTTCCACTGCATCCATTGAAGAGGAGCATGGTGGGTCACGAGGACAAATCTGCACCCGAGCAGGTAGTAGCGCAATGTTTCCATGGCCCATTTTACAGTGAGGCATTCTCTCTCCACTGCATATTTTTGTTCCCTTGGAAGGAGTTTCCGACTGAGGTATAGAATTGGGTGTTCCTCCTCCCCGACCATCTGTGATAGAACGGCCCCCAACCCTACTTCCGATGCATCCGTCTGCAGGATAAACTCCTTGGTGAAATCAGGGGCTATCAGTACCGGGTTATTGCAGAGGGCAGTCCGTAGGTCTGTGAATGCTTCCTCTGCTGCATCAGACCATCTCACCAGATCAGGTCCACGGGCTTTCACTAGGTCTGTCAGAGGGCTTGCCCTTGTGGCAAAGTGGGGGATAAATCGTCGGTAATACCGCACCACACCTAGGAACGCCCGGACTTGTTTCTTGCGACTTGGTCGGGGCCAATTTTGGATGGCCTCTAACTTGTTCACTTGGGGTTTTACCAGACCTTTTCCCACAATTTAGCCAAGATATTTGGCCTCTGTAAACCCTACAGCGCACTTGGCAGGGTTTGCTGTAAGGCCAGCTTGCCTGAAGGTATCGAGGAATGCCTTCACCTTCTCCAGGTGGGTTTCCCAGTCTGGGGTATGAATGACCACATTGTCCAAGTAGGCAGCAGCATAATTGTTAGGCTGGCGTAATAGCTTGTCCATGAGGCGCTGGAACGTAGCTGGGGCCCCATGTAGTCCAAAAGGGAGGATAGTATATTGAAAAAGACCCTCTGGTGTAGAGAATGCAGTCTTTTCCTTTGCGTCTTCCTTAAGGGGAATCTGCCAGTACCCCTTTGTCAAGTCTAGGGTAGTCAAGTATCGGGCATTACCCAGACGGTCCACTAGCTCATCTATGCGAGGTATGGGCTACACGTCGAACTGGGATACTTCGTTTAGTCTCCGGAAGTCATTGCAAAATCTTGTGGTGCCATCAGGTTTGAGCACCAGCACGATTGGGCTGGACCACTGACTGTGGGATTCTTCGATGATCACCAACTCCAGCATTTTTTTTACTTCTGCTTTTATTTCCTCCCTTTTTGCCGCTGGCACCCGATAGGGCCTCATTGTTACTCTGGCCCCAGGGTTCGTGACGATGTGGTGATATGTCTTGGTTGTTTGACCCGGTTTTGTCGAGAACACATCTTGGTTCCGGAAGATCATCTAAGACACCACATTCTTCTGGTCTGGTGTTAAATCGGGACACACTCTCACCTGTTTGGAAGGCTTGTTTTCCTGGGTTAGGTCTTTTTGGACCGTTGTGCATGCCTCTTGTACATGCCATGGTTTCAGAAGGTTAACATGATAAATCTGTTCTTGTTTTCTGCGTCCTGGCTGCCGCACCTTGTAGTTTACTTCCCCCATGGGTTCAACCACCTCATAGGGCCTCTGCCATTGGGCCAGAAGCTTGCTTTCTGCCGTGGGTACCAACACCATAACCTGATCCCCTGGTTGGAACTGTCGCACTTTTGCCTGGCGATTGTAATGGGTTCGCTGGGCCTCCTGTGCTTTCTCCAAATGTTCCCATACAATAGGGGTAACCCGGGCTATCCGGTCTCGCATCTGCATTACATGCTCTATTATATTTCTCCCCTCATTAGGTTCCTCTTCCCAGATCTCTTTGGCGATATCTAGTATGCCACGGGGGTGACACCCGTATAATAACTCGAAGGGGGAAAACCCAGTTGAGGCCTGTGGTACCTCCCGAATAGCGAACATAAGGTAGGGAGTAGGGTGTCCCAATCCTTCCCGTTCCGACTTACCACCTTCCTTATCATAGCCTTGAGGGTTCGGTTAAACCTTTCTACCAACCCATCAGTCTGAGGATGGTAGACTGAAGTTCTCAGGGTATGTATATGGAGCAGCGTACAGAGTTACTTCATTAGCTTCGACATAAATGGGGTTCCTTGGTCGGTTAATATCTCCTTTGGTAGCCCCATTCGGGCAAAGATCCCCACCAGCTCTTTGGCTATAGTTTTAGAGGCCATGTTCCGCAGGGGGACGGCTTCTGGGTAGCGAGTAACATAGTCCAGAACAACAAGTATATATTGATGACCCCGAGCCGTCTTCTCCTGGGGTCCCACTAGGTCCATGGCTATTCGCTCGAAGGGGACCTCTGTGATGGGAAGGTGTACTAAAGGTGCCCTCAAGTGGGGATGGGGACTGTGCAGCTGACACTCCGGGCAGGAGGCACAGTACCTCCTCACTTCTTCATGTACTCCGGGCCAGAAGAGCCGTCGTAGGACTCATGCCAGGGTCTTCTCTACCCCCAAATACCCCCCAAAAAGATGACTATGAGCAAGACTTAATACAGCGTTCTGGTGTTTTTGAGGTACTAGGATCTGCTGTACCTTCTGCCCCTGTACTGGTGCAACCCAGTATAAGAGATCCTTCTTCATTATGAAGTAGGGTCCTGGTCCCTGGGTTTTCCCTTCCACGGGGACCCCATCTATTTCAGTCACCTCCTTCCTAATGTTGTCATACCTTGGGTCTTCTGCCTGGTCCCGTCCAAAATTTCCTCTCCCGGGGCTAATCTGCCCAAGATCTAGGGGCCCAGTCTCTGTTGCCTCTACTGGTTCAGAAGCATTAGGGTGGGGGTCAGACTCAGGTGCTTCTCCCTCCTGCGTGGCCTCCTTTTCAGCTGCGCTGGTCCGCCTACCTACAAGAGCAACCCTCTGGCTTTGAGTCAGTATTCTGGTTCCCAAGGCCTTAGCTGCCCTTCTTTCCCTTTTTGTCTTTCTACCCTATCTAGGAGTGGAGAACAAATCTGGGGATATTTCAGAGAAGATTAGGATTTGACAGTCTGCTGTGGATGCCTCATCAATTTTAGGGTCCCCATCTTTCTCCAGTCCCACTACTGGGAGTAAGTTTCCAAACCCTGGGAAGTCCCTCCCTATGAGCACCGGATATGGGAGTTTAGGGACTATACCTGCTGCTACCTCAGTAGTGTTCCCTTGGATATTGATATTTACTAGAATGGTGGGGTAGTAATTAACTGTCCCATAGACACATGTTATCCCCATACGTTTAGCCTGCAGCAGCTGACTATGCTTCACGAGCTTCCCTGAGATAAGCGTGATAGTACTCCCCGAATCAACCAGTGCTGTGGTCCTTACCCCATTTAGTTTCACTGGTCTGGTATACATATGCGGAGTTAGTGAGACCCCCACAAGGTGGATTAGGGAGCATGGATCTGCCCAGTTCCCCAGGTTACACTGCATAGGCTCCTCAGCATTGTGACACTGTGCAGCTATGTGTCCTCACTCCCCGCAGGCATAACATCTGTATGGAGCCCTAGGCATTCCCTGGTCTCTTGGTTTGGGCAGTCTAACATCACGATCCTCTTCTCCCTCAGTGCTCCTACTCTTTGTGGCCTCTAATGGGCCTTTAGCCTCTCTCTTTTTACACCTGGGCCCTCCTGGTGGCCCAGTCACCCAAACTTTAGGGCTTGGTGCTGCTAGTTTAACCCGGGGTGCCTCTTCCTTAACTGGTCGGGTCAGCTCCCTCGCTGTCCTTCGCCTCTCTACCAGGACGACAACTCATCATAGATGGAGGGTTCGTTCTGGTTTACCCAGGCACGAAGGTCTGATGGTAGTCCCCTCATGTATCGGTCAATGACCGGAACCGCTAGTATCTCTTCCGGACTCCGGGACTCTGTTTGCAACCACTTTCATGTGAGATGGATGAGGTCATACAATTGGGACTGCAGGGTTTTGTCTTCCTGGTACCTCCAACCATGATACTGCTTGGCCCGCACTGCTGTCGTTACCCCAGATCTGGCCAGGATCTCTGCTTTCAGCTGGGGGTAGTCTGCTGCAGTCTCTTCAGGCAGATCATGGTAGGCCTTCTGGGCCTCCCCACACAGGAATGGGCCAAGGATGCCAGACCATTGATCTCAAGGCCAGGCCTCCCATAGGGCTGTCCTCTCCAAGGCCAGAAGGTATGCCTCTACATCATCCTCCCGTGTCATTTTCTGCAGCCAATGGCTGGCCCGTATGAGCCGCGTCCCATCATGGCCACGATTCAGCTCTGTAAGGGACTTTACCTGGTTTATCAGTTCCCGCAATATAGCTCGGTCTTGAGCAGCCTGGTCCATCAGCAGGCGATTAGTCTCTTGCTGCAGCCGCACTGCCTCCTGTTGGGCGGCTGCCTGGACATGGGTGGCCTCCTGCTGGGCCGCCATAGCTTGTATCAGTGCCCGCACTACGTCATCCATTGTGGTGAAAAAAAATAAACCCTCTTCCTTTTTTGTTTTTTTGTTTAAATCATCCTCCTTCCACCACACTGTGCACCCCAAGATCCCACCTCTGACACCAGTATGACAAAGTTCCTCCTGTATCTTGGTGGGTCCTGTGCTTATTGGCGGATTTTCTTGCCTCAGAGATTCACCATGTGGGTTGGGGAACAGCCCAGAGACCTTCCCCTCTGGGAGAACCCACTGTCCAGGTCAATTGGGAGGTTTGGGGGGAACCTGGGCCCGCCCTCTACTCCGGGTTCCAGCCCAGGGCCCTGTGGATTGCAGCTGTCTACAGTGCCTCCTGTATCAGCTGCATGACAGCTACAACTCCCTGGGCTACTTCCCCATGGCCTCCTCCAAACATCTTCCTTATTCTCACCATAGGACCTTCCTCCTGGTGTCTGATAATGCTTGTGCTTCTCAGTCCTCCAGCAGCACACCCTCTCAGCTCCGTGCGCCTCTCGCTCCCAGCTCCTCACACTTGCACCACAAACTGAAGTGAACTCCTTTTTAAAACCCAGGTGCCCTGATTAGCCTGCCTTAATTGATTCTAGCAGCTTCTTCTTAATTGGCACCAAGTGTTCTAATTAGCCTGCCTGCCTTAACTGGTTCTAGCAGGTTCCTGATTACTCTAGTGCAGCCCCTGCTCTGGTCACTCAGGGAACAGAAAACTACTCATCCAGTGACCAGTATATTTGCCCTCTACAGACTCCTGTACCCCACTGTCTGGGTCTGTCACACCATGCAGAGATTTTCCCCAAGCATTTCCAGTCAAAGCTCACTAGTTTAGAATAAAACAAAAAGGAGTTTATTAACTACAAAATATAGATTTTAAGTGATTGCAAATGAATGAAAGCAGATTATCTAGCAAATAAACAAAAACGCAACCTAAGCTTAATATACTAGATAGATTGGATACGAATAGCAGATTCTCAGCCTAATTAATGGTATAGGCATACTTGTAGATTCTTAAGGCATAAGCTGCATTAGCTTTATAGCTTGGGTTTCTCAGGTCTTCATACACAGGCTAGAAATCCCTTTAGCCTGGGTCCAACACTTCTTCCAGTTCAGTCTTTGTTCCTCGGGTGTTTCCAAGAGTCTTCTTGTGTGGGGAATGAAGAACCCCAGATGTCACTCCCTGCTTTATATAGCTTTAGCATATGGCAGGAACCCGTTGTTTCAAAACTTGGTTCCCAGACCAATTTGTGGAAAAATACTGACATCCCAAGTTGAAGTCCAGCATCATGTGGCCTGGTCACATGTCCTTGTAGAGTCATAGCAGCCATCACTCTCAGGCTGTCTGTAGTGTTCTCAGGAAGGCTTACCAGGTGGGAGATAAGCTTCTCCCTAATGGCTCATTGCCCTGAATAGGCCCTTCCCCACCCACTATCTAGACTGAACGCATCTTGTCTAGTGGGTGTTATCCAGGTGTAACTACATTTGAAATACAGATACATAGTCAATATTCATAACTTTAGATACAAAAATGTGACATGCATACAGATAGGATAATTATATTCAGCAAATCATAACTTTTCCAATGATACCTTACATGTTCCATCTTGTACAAAATGCATCATGATTATGCCATAATCAAATCATAATATCACTGTGAAGAATATGGGGTGCAGTGTCACAGACTCCTCCTCTGGTACCACCAGAACCGCAAAGTCCCCGAGCTCGAAGGAGAGAGATGGCTCTGATAGGTCCTTGATACCTCCTATCAAGAAAGAGGACAAATACAGGCAGTCAGGACTGGCACTGTTGAGTTCAGCCCAGCTGCCGGTACCTATGCATTCAGTCCAGCCATCAGTACCCATGCATGCAGCACCCTTGGCACCGAGCAAGCAATGGCATTAGCCACCATCAGTGTCTGATTTGGGACACCCACATAGATAGTACTGTCAACTTCGGCAATCATACTCTTGGCTACTACATCGGTACCAATCCCCGACTCGGTACCACAAGAATTTAGATATACAAAGGACCTCTCGACAATGGATGAACTGGAGTCCCCTTCCTCATAAATACCACTGTCCTCGAGTACTACAGGGCTCTCCCCTGTTTTCTGCAGATGCTCCTCCTTTGGACAAGATGGAGAAGGGTGAAGGAGACTTCAAGTCAGTTTGGGGTTCTCCAACATATCCCTTCAGGAACTCGTTCTCTGACAGTCACAGGGAAGATTGGGCTCATTATTAAGGGTGGTAGAGCCAACCCCCATGTCCTGCACCCCCATGGCCATTGTGGGACTGCTGGGCTGCCTATTGGCAACACTTTGCCAAACCACTGGTACCATTTCATAGGGAGGCAAGAGTTGTACAGCTTTCTCCTCTACAACCAGCCCCCACCCACAGGAGGAGATGTTGGAGGACCAGGAAGCCAGGATGGATAAGGAGGCCACACCTCAAACACCTCTTTCATCTTTGTCTCTGGATGAGGCAGTTTTGCCTCTGCTTCCATCCATGGTCAATGATTTTCGACAGTTTCAAGGCCTCATAAAGAGGGTAGCTGACGCTCTTCAAATTCCTCTCTTCATGTCCTTCATGGATAGATCCAAGGGGTCCATGATCTCTGCTCTGAGACTATCAAGGTGGATATCTGGATGCATTAGCACATGTTATGAGCTGCAGGGCTTTATCCCCCGCAAAGGGTGATAGCACATTCAGCCAGCTCACAGGCAACACCTATGGCATCACTGAACAATGAGTCAGTGTCTGAGATCTGTGGGGCCGCTACATGGGCTTCAGTATGTACCTTTTCGAAATCTTACGCCCTGATCCATGCTATCAGGTCCGATGTGGCACTTGGTTCTGCAGCAGTGTCTTCAGTTCTGGACTCAGTTCTGAAGCACCCTCCTCCATCTGGGGTACTGCTCAGGAGGCAGCTAAAGGGGAACACCCACAGGGATGCTGCTCAAAGAAATTACTCACTTTATGTAGTAACTGCGGTTCTTCAAGATGAGTGTCCCTGTGGGTGCTCCACTTCCTGCCCTCCTGCCCCCTCTGCTTTGGACCACTCCTTATGGGACGTCTGGGTAGACAAGGAACTGAGGGTGGTCCCCTATATACGCTTGGTGTCTGGCACAAGGAGGCATGAGAGTTGGAGCCATGGTGCCCTGCAAATAACCTCTGCCATGGAGATGGACCTGGCAGCAGTGCCTGAAGTATCTAAGGATGATTGAAAAGCAGGTCTGGCCAAATAATTGGCCCTCATAGATGTTCTTGTGGTAGGTGTTCAATAAAAGCTGTGAATCTGTTATAATTCATAAAATTATATTTGGCCATGACCTCCTGATAGTTCACAATCCTGAATTGCAGCGTTGCTGACAAATAGGTCTTTCACCCAAAGAGATCCAGTCTTTTCTGGTCTTTGTCATATGGGGTTGACTTAGAGAAGTGCTGTCTATCCTGTTCATTTACAGTGTCCCAGGAGTTAGGTGGAGACTGGGAGAACAAAAATTCTGAATCCTTTTGGGGGCCATAAGGATTCTTCTGATCCACCCATTTATAAGTGGGCTAAATAGTGGCAGATGTCTGCCACACCATCTTAGCCAGATCTAGGAGCAAATTGTTGATGGGTAAAGCCTGCCTGGAGGGTGTCGCGTACTGCAGGATATCCAGTTTGTGCTGTGAATGTTTGACTTCTGTTGGGCCATGTGTCTGTCCATCTGTCTGTCCTCTGTTCTAGGGACAAAGGAATTGCCAGACTGTATCAGACCCATAATCCATCTAGCCTAGTGTCCTGTCTCTGACAGCGACCAGTATCAGATGTTTCAAGGGAAGGAGCAAGAACCCTGCTGTAGGAAGTTGCCAGTGGGTTTTGCAGAAATCCAGAATGGCAAACCATGCACTCATGGCCTCCAAAGCAATAGAGGAGTGTGTCTGGCCTTGGGTTGCCCATGTTGCTTCAATATAAAGTATCAAACCTGCACTAGTTGTGTAGCTGGAGTTAGCTGATTTCTTGCACATTTGAACCCAGCCTGGTGAGCATCCCTTGCCATCATTACTCTTTAGGCTATGCTCTCTCCCAAAGCCATCTGGTTCATCTATTTAACTGTCTGTGAGTATTAAGCTTGTGTTTCTTGGATGTTTTGAGGCCTTGAATGTGCAGATGGCTGTTTGACCTGCTGAGAAGAGGGAAGAGGCGGGGCTTCCCTTCCCGCTCAGAGATCTTTCAAATCGTTGTTGTATGAAGAAGGAAGAGAGCTATCCTAGCCTTCCTCCAAACTCTGGTGTGTTGGGATCAGAAAGTACCATCCCTGGGATGCCAGGAGCGGAGAGGCCTTTCTTTCGACTAATTGCCTATAGCAGTGGGAAGCTGAGGAAATGCTTTTGAATGTTTAACTTTACAGAGGTATTGAGCTGCGATTTTCATTGTTAATGACCTTCCTTGACTCCTGTGCTGCAGAAGTTGATTTGGAAGGTTCCACCTCCACCATGGTGTCATTAGCATGTTTGCCAAGACATTGTGCTGGCATTAGCATGTTTGACAGCATTGTGCTGAGCAGGGTGGGCTGTCACTCCCCCTGTCTGCCTGTGCTATCTGCAATCATGTGCTAACTCTGTGCTAATTCCGTGTGCAGTCCTCTTAAACCTGCAGGTTTTAGATCTGTATTTATGTCTTCAGCAGCTGCTCGGCCCCGTTTTTATTCTGACATTTTCACATTGGGCTTCCTGGCCTTTAGATGCTCTGCTGGAGGAAACTCACATTATCTCTTGTAAACACTGCACAGCCTCTCCCTCCCCATTAAAGACTTTACCCTTTAGATCCAGCCACTTGTTGCCAGCAAGAACTGGTTCACTCCAAACCCCACCACAAGTTTTTTAAATTTGTCTTTCATTCTCAAGAGTCTGTTGATAACATGGGAGTTTGTGAGGGGTTTCTTGGTTTTGTTTCTTTGTAAGCAGGTGGGTTTATAAGATTGTGTGATGATAAAACAAGTAAAGATTTCTCTGCTTAGAATGTTTCAACTCCCACCATAAACACAGCACAATGGGCTGCTCCAGAGCCTGAAGCTGAGTACAGGGCACTTTTATTAGTGAATGAATTGGAGTCTCCTGCTGGAGTCTCCTGCTGAGGATAGCAGATTCTGATGCACCCCATAGCAAGTATGGTTATTTATGTATTTGTAATGCGGTGGTGCCTGGGAGCTCCATCGTGGGCCAGGACCCCATTGTGCTAGGCTCTGAACAAACACAGGCCAAAAAGGCAGTCCCTGCCCCAGACAGCTTACAGTCTGAGTGTGAGACAAGAGACCACAAGTGGCTACCGACAGGGAGCACAAAGAAACAGCGAGACAAGATTTACATTCCTTCCTGACTCATGGGCAATTTTGAGGGTACGTCCACACTGTAAAAATACAAAAAGCCTGTGGCAGCAAGTCTCAGAGCCTGGGTCAAGTGATTCAAGCTTGCGCTATGGGGCTAAAAATAGTGTGGACGTATCCTGAGTGGCCGCAGAACCTTGTAGGTAGAAGATGTTGTAGTGAAGAGTAGTGATTATTCCCCTTTATTCAGCACTGGCGAGGCCACATCTGGAGTATTATGTCCAGTTTTGGGGCCCGCACTACAGCAAGGATATGGACAAATTGGAGAGAGTCCAGCGGAGGGCAACAAAAATGATCAGGGGCCTGGGGCACGTGTCTTACGAGGAAAGGCTGAGGGAACTGGGCTTGTTTAGTCTGCAGAAAAGAAGAGTGAGGGGGGATTTGATAGCAGCCTTCAGTTACCTGAAGGGGAGTTCCAAAGAGGATGGAGCTAGGCTGTTCTCAGTGGTGGCAGATGACAGAACAAGAAGCAATGGTCTCAAGTGTCAGTGGGGGAGGTCTAGGCTGGATATTAGGAAAAACTATTTCACTAGGAGGGTAGTGAAGCACTGGAATGGGTTACCTAGCGAGGTGGTGGAATCTCCATCCTTAGCGGTTTTTAAGGCCCGGCTTGATAAAGCCCTGGCTAGGATGATTTAGTTGGTGTTGGTCCTGCTTTGAGCATGGGATTGCACTAGCTGACCTTCTGAGGTCTCTTCCAACCCTAATCTTCTAGGCTTCTGTGAAGAGGGTATAAGGGCTCTGCGGGTGCTGCAGCGGGCTGGTGAACAGGGCGGTGTGTCTGTACCAGCATCCCTGCTAGGGTGGGTGAGAGACAGTTTTACTAGCTACTGGTGGTTTTGGAGAACCAGGGTGGATTGTGAAATACTGATGCACTCCGAGGTGTTGAAAGGTCTCTCACCTGTTGGACTTCCCGGTCCCATCAATGCACTGTGTCTGCATCTCAGAGCCACCACCTCCTGTGGGCAGCTGAAAGGTCATGTGGTGGATGTACTGTGCTGAGGATGACAAGAGCAGCTTCCTCCTTGGTTGAAATCCGTGTGTGACAGCCCATGGAAGATGTTTGTGCTGTGCTGTCTGAATGGAGCCTCTGCACGAACAAACCTGTATATTCTGCTTGTCCCCCCTGCGTTCCAAATCCCAGCCGGCTCGAGTGGTTTGAATGCAAAGTCAGAATGTTGTTCTCAGGGTGCCCTTGAGGTCCATCTCAGCTGAGCCCATCACTTGTGTTACAGCCTGACCTTTGTGCCAAGCCACCTATTTTCTTATAGGCCAGGAGCAGTGTTCTGCATGAGGATGCTTCACGGCCTACTGGAGGACTGACACCCCCCCCACACACACACACACCCACCAGGTTGCTTTGCACTTCTCAGAGAGACCACAAGGGTTGTTTGGAATTACAGTGCCGAGTTGTGTCGCTGGGAGACTTGGGTTAATCCGTAGTCTGCTGCTTCCAGAGAAGTAGTTGAGATGATCTGAGAGGACCCTGTTGGCAGAGGGATGGTTCTGTGACTAAGGGTGTTTCTACACAAGCAAGTCACTGCACAGCAAGCCAGGGTGTGAGTCTACTAAACACCAGCTTGCCATGTGGTAGCATCCTGTGTGGACCTTGGTAACAGAGCCAAGCCACGCTTCATCACTTTCACTGTGCTGTAGCAATGGCCACACGGGATGTTATTGTGAGGCAAGCTGGCGCACTGTAGATTCGCACCCTGACTTGCTGTGCAGTAACTCGCTGTATAGGCCAGCCCTACACACTGACTGTGGCCCAGCCCATCTCGGTTCAGTTCCTGGTTGTGTCACAGGCTCCCTGCCCGTCCTCGAGAAAGCCAGTTAATCTTTCTGCCTTAGTTCCTCATCTGTAACCTAGGGATGTTCAGTCTTTTTCCCCAACTGTTATCTGGCTTGTCTCTTGAGACGGTGTGCTCTTCAAGGCAGGGACGGTTGCCTACTCTGTGCAGTACCCAGCACAATGGAGCCACAGTCTTAGGGTTTCTGAGTGCTACTGTAACACACGTGGTCGGTGATAACGAGTAGTTCAGAGAGGACCTGCAATCAAAACAAAAATGTCATTTTTTGAAAGTTTGTTAAATGTAAAAGCAACAGAAGCCATGGGTCAGACTCTCTGTTTCCATTTTTCTTCACTGATCAAGCGAGTCTTTGTCACTCTGTCAGTGGTGCCTTTGACCCTTCAGATTTTGCTGCACCTAGACCATCTGAAGTGCCAGCTGTGAAGCATGGAGAGACGTGGAACCATCGGCACTGATGTATTTCGTCACTGTGGAGATTTTACATTTATGACACTCATTGGGGGAAAGAAGCAAGTATTTCATTGGCCAGCAAGAGTCCTAGAGCATGTAGATGTCTAGGAGTGGAGTTCACATACCTCCTGCTGGGTGACACATCCAGTCTACAGTGTTTGAATGTCTGGAGTTAGAGTGGCTGATAGTATTAATCTCACCTGGTGTCACCAATTCCCAGGTGGATCTTGGCTGCAGGGGGGAGAGGTAGATACGCTGGAAGGTAGGGATAGGGTCCAGAGTAACCTAGACAACTTGGAGGATTGGGCTAAAAGAAATCTGATGAGGTTCAACAAGGACAAGTGCAAAGTCCTGCACTTAGGACCAAAGAATCCCATGTTCTGCTGCAGGCTGGGGACCGACTGGCTAAGGAGCAGTTCTGCAGAAAAGGACCTGGGGATTATAGTGGATGAGAAGCTGGATATGAGTCAGAAGTGTGCCCTTGTTGCCAAGAAAACTAATGGCATATTGGGCTGCATTAGTAAGAGCATTGCCAGAAGATTGAGGGAAGTGATTATTCCCCTCTATTCGGCTGTGGTGAGACCACATCTGGAGTATTGCATCCAGTTTTGGGCCTCCCACTGCAAAAAGGATGTGGACAAATTGGAGAGAGTCCATTGGAGGGCAACGAAAATGATTAGGCGGCTGGGGCACATGACTTATGAGAAGAGGCTGAGGGAACTGGGCTTATTTAGTCTGCAGAAGAGAAGGGTGAGGGGTGATTTGATAGCAGCCTTCAAATACTTGGAGTGGGGTTCCAAAGAGGATGGAGCTAGGCTGTTCTCAGTGGTAGCAGATGACAGAACAAGGAGCAATGGTCTCAAGTTGCAGTGGGGGAGATCTAGGTTGGATAGTAGGAAAAACTATTTCACTAGGAGGATGGTGAAGCATCGGAATGGGTTACCTAGAGAGGTGATGGAATCTCCATCCTTAAAGGTTTTTAATGCCTGGTTTGACAAAGCCCTGGCTAGAATGATTTAGTTGGTGTTGGTCTTGCTTTGAGCAGGGGATTGGACTAGATGACTTCCTGAGGTCTCTTCCAACTCTAATCTTCTATGATTCTATGATTACTTAGTGATGCCCACAGTTTGGTCTCCACCTTGCTGTAAAGATGAAGGACCCAAATTTATCCAAACTTGTAAAGCTCACATATGGAAGCAATGGATTAGGCCTCACGTGAGCATAGCTCTGCCCTAGTTGCTATTTGTTTGTAATCAAGCTGCTTATTCTTGCCTTGTGTCTTCTACAGCTGTAGGTAAGGAATTGTTTTGATGATGCCTATAATGCAGGGGACTAACTGGAAATAAAATAATTGCTTAGGTATTATTCTTGTACAAACAAAACTCAACTACCTAGGTAGCAGTCTGGTAACTAGCAAAGGTTGGTATAATACATACATTCATACACCGTTAAATAGATATCTGGGAGTGCACGTCTCGGCCTTAGAACATGACTGCAATTTATACTACTTAGGTGAATTTTGAAATTGATATAGGTTAATGTCCTTAAATCCCCCTTATTAATAATATAATTCTAATTTGCAGTTCTGTAGTGACAAGGAGTTCAAAGTGCTGCAGAAAAAAATTAATCCATTAAACTTCTCAGCATCCCTGAGGTAGATGGGGATATCACCATGCTGCAGATAGGCAGATAGAGGCACTGAGAAGTGAAGTAGCTTATCTAAGGTCATCAAATCATTGTCAGAAACTGTCTCCTGATTCCTAGTCCTGGGCTTTACCTACTAGACCTCACTTTAGCATGAGGGAATCCGAGGCAGCGAGCAGAGAAGATAATTTCCCAGACAAGTAAGAATTATGTTCTATTTTTTTTTGGATTTTGTCCATTGGGTCTCTGTACCTTTGGGCAGTCAAACTAAGGCTGGCCAATATGGGGTCTCGACAATGTTTTCAGTCTGTTCTGAATGAGTCCTTGCCCTATAGCTTTTAACTTCATGGCCAGTGAATTCATCATCCATGCCTCTTAAATGGGCTGCTACAGTGTTATTGGCACTACTTCTGGAGAATTGTGTTGGGCTCTGTGCAAAGAACCACAACCAAATCTACCTGCATCGCTTAGGGGGGTGACAGGACACAGAACAGTATAACCTTTCTGCTGCACTGAGAAAAAGAAACTCAGGTTTGGAGCAATTAGTGTCTTAGATGAAAGAAGATACCCATGCTTACTCTGAAGCTGCCTCTTGTATGATAGCAGTGGAGATTTTATTGCAAAACCATTTCCTGATCAGAAACATCACTAACATTTATTCCAAATGACATTGTGCAATATTTTGAAACATTACTGAGCTTTGCCTTTCTTTTTCATCTTTCCTGAGCATCTGCCTAAATTCTCACATAGGCTCACAAGACGATGACAGTAAAGTTCCCTAAGCTAATATTAGCTCACAAGTCTTGAATGTCACAGATAGGAAGTCTATCTGTTCCAGCCCACATCCACACAGGACAGGAATTGACAGGAGCCAAGGTATGAATTGTAAAGAGTCCAGAAAAACAAGACTGGGACTGGATGACCCAGGAGATTGGTAATAGGATTATTTCCTGTAGGTAGCTAGTTTGAAACCTGCCCCAAGGTGGTAGTGAAATGAAAGTCATTTTCATTTATCAGCAGTTGGGTCTACATGAAATTAAATGGTGGTTTTGGTTCAGTTCATATGCGACTAGATACTTCAGCCACAATTGGCATGATTGTTCATTGTCACAGTAGAGGAGCCAAGAACTAAGTGGGCTAACGAGTCTGATCTCCCTTCTAAAGAGGTGAGGTGGAAGATTACACTGCTACTACAGATGACATACCTGTGCTGTCGCCAAATAGAGGATTTTGTTCTTTATGATTTTAAAGCCTGTGCATCTTCATGAGCACTAAAATCCACTGTAGCTGCTGTAATGAGTGTGTTCTGTCCTTATACTCTCTGCACTCTCCCAATCTCTTTTTGTAAAATGGGAGTAGGTGTGAAATTAGTGAAATATCAATGTACCAGGTCCCTCTTTTGTACATCTGTACCCCTCCCCCCTGCATTTGGTGTCACACCCCAAGGTCATCTCCTCCCCAAAAAATCCTGTGGCCTCAGCCTGATCACCTAACGCCCCAGGCAAATTGGTAACAAAAATCTGTCACACTGGTAGGTCCTTGGCAGTGAGCGTGTTAACTGACTGGCATAGTATGTTTTGCAGCAAGGTGCTGATGAGAAGGATAAGAGTTTCTGAATTGGATAGCTGAGGACCTGCTTTGCCTGGCAAAGTTTTAGTCAAACATCCATTGGAGCTCAGGCAAGACCATCTAGCCAATGTGTTCATTTCTCGGTGACTCTTCCTGCTGCAAATATAGCTAAAAAGAAAATATACCCCAAAAGAGGCATTTCAGCCAGTCTTAAGCAAGAGAAATTGAACGCCAGCCCCACCCTGGCAAAGAACACTAGAACTTTGAACTAGCTAATCATGCTTTGCCATCTCAAGCCACTCCTACTAGTTTTCACATTGTATACCTTCTTTCCAAGAGTTTGCTGCAGCCTAGCCTTCAATGTGCATGTCATTAGGCAGTCTGAGAGACAGGCAGTCCATCACTGTCAGACCCTCCCAAGGGGACAGGAAACAAACTGTTCTTTTTCCATGTTATGGTTTCTTGAATAATAGCTATTATCCCTCTTGCTTTGTAGGGTGTTCAAAATAAATGCTCTTTTGTGATTGATGGAAGGTCTCAGCTTTGCTTCTGCATTTAATCAATCTCAGCAGCTGTTTATTGCTTCATATACTACAAAGCAACAGAGATTATCCCTTCATTAGAAAGTATTATACTTGTAAGTAACTTTCCCTCCCAATCCCCCCACCCCACCCCTGGTGGTTTATGGTGTGAGGTACGGGGTGTTCTTAGGGCTTGTGTGAGGAAAGTTGTGATTGAGTGGGGACATGAGGAGCATATCAGGCATTGTGCGGGGTGAGCTATCTAGTTCTGTCTCTCCCGTTTAAACTGTCATCTGTCAATCATGGGTGTTATTGTATCATCAGGAGATGGAACAATGCTACAGAATAGTCGGCCTAATTTTTATCTCAGTCACACCAGTGCAAATCAGGAGTAATTCCTCTAAAGTCAATGGAATTACAGTAGCAGAGACTTGGTGAAATAGATCAGAATCAGATTTAGATTTTTTTCTATCACAATCCTTTATTGATTTTGAATTCTAAGTGCGTGCCAAGTATATTATGGGCCATGTTAATATATGTCAGAATAGAAGAGCCAGGGGAGGTAAATACTGTTAACCAGGAGAATGCGTTGTGGATTACACCATTTATTACATTTCTTTATTGAAAAAGAGATAAGAAAAGTAAGACAAACTGTTCTCTCTGTGGGACTCAAGATGAAGTGCATGGGATTGGAATTGGTCTGGTAGGAGCTTCCAGAATTAGAGGCTCATTAATAGTTAATGCACTTTTCATCCAAGGATTTCCAAGCACTTTCAAAATAATAGTGAATGTATCCTCACGACACCACTGTCAGGTAGGCAAATACTGTTTTCCTCTTTTTCCAGCGCGGGCATGGAGAAATTGCCCAAGGTAACTCATTGAGTCAGTAGCAGAGTCTGGAATACAACCCAAGAGTTCTGGCTCCCAATTCCTCCTCCTAACCCTAGCTACGCTACTTCACTTAGATTTGGGATACGATTCTCCAGACTTTCTAGTGAAGGCAGAAGGATTGGAGAAGAAAATGCAATTTCTGGAAACCTCTTTTTTGGTGGAGTTCGTTTTCTATAAGGCCCACAAGCAGTAATCACGGTTCTCCTCTCTCTACCACCTGAGAATCAAGGCAATTTGTATTGGGAAGAGACAGCGTCACTGTTGGAAACACACTGGGAATGGGGTTTTGGAGGTGGGATTGTTGTAGTGAGAATGGAGGGCTGCTGTCATGTGGAGTCATAGCCCTGTGATGTGCTAAAGCCAAGCTTCAAAACTGTCTGTGATGTCAGAGTTTATAAATTGCTGTTATTTCAAGAGGTGGCTTTGTAGATTTAGTATGTGTGTGATTGATGCTACTGCCCAGAAGGTTCACTCTTTTCATCAGATCGTTTGTATTTATAACCCCGGGTGACTGGAATTTGTCTTCTGGCAAGAGCCACACCAGAAGCCCCTGGAGTTCCACAATAAGAGTCATGACAGATCAGAACGGGTCCCTTCATGGAGCATCTCATCCCCAACACCCATCCACTTGGGAATGTGGCATTCCCAGCTACATGACCCTTTTCCCATTAGAGAATTTGTGCAGGAAAACCCAACTTCTGGGGAACGTGGCACGGCACACTGGCTGGGAGGTGAGCACGCAGCTAAATCAGTCTCTGCTACTTGCAGCTTAAGTGAGCAGGCTGTGAGGGAGACAACATTCACCCCAGACCTAGCAGGTGAAGCTATGGAGATCTACTTCCATATATTGGTTGCGGGGGAACTCAGAGCTAATTCAGTCCCTGCAGGAATCATTATGGAGGATGGTGTTCAAACAATCCTGGCTCACAGTTCTATTGCAGGGAATAGCATGTGTTGGAATTGCATTAGGAATATTGCAGCTAAAGGCAATAGCGCTTATGAGAGTATTCAATGTCTGTAAAGTACTCCCCCCTCTCTTTGTGCCCCCCCCATATTTGTCGGTTTAAAAATAGCGACTTTGGCTTTTTTTTTTACATTTGGAAATGCTCCGGCTGGTGGCTAGAGGGGTCTGAGGGGAGAAGCAAACAAGGAAGCTGCCTTAACACAGAGACAATTGAATTAAGTAGCACAGTTTAAAACACAAACAAAACCCCCTCCTCCTTCCCTGCCCCCAGACTTCAATCAGCTATCTCTTTTATGAAGGCCTGCCTCGTGCCTTGGCCAGCTAATTAAAGAGACCATGCCAGTAAGCCGTGGCACCAGGTTGACTGTGGGGAGCTTTTCTGAGCAGGATGTGAAGGGAAAGAGGGATCACGCTGGCAGCAGCTGCTTGGCTAGGGGCCTTGCAAGTTCAGTTCACCCCCATGGAGCTACTGGAAATGGAATATCAGGTTTTAAAAACAGTTATAAATACTAGCACAGGAGCTGATGCAACCTCGTCAGATGAAAGTGAGGTGTTAGAAATGGGGGACGGCTAGCTGGGGAAGCAAGCTAGGCTAGCTGGGGAAGCAAGCTAAGCTTCCCTCCCTCCCCCGTTTGTAACCCAACGATGTCTCCCCTACTTTCTCTCTCTCTCTGCTTCCTCAACATACATTTCACTTGGGATTGCATGTGCTTTTTCTTGCCTTCCCCACAATGCACATGAACTATGTAATGCTTTCTCTGCTCCTCCAACTCAGATTGCATACACAGCATGCTTGATGAAATGTAGGCTTCATAGCAGAGGGATAGTCCATGCAGTTAGTAGGCAGGGTTTTCTGATCACCTTTCCCTGTAGTAACTCACGTATGGAATTCTTCATGTATGCTTTATACATACATACGTATATATATATATAACAAGTGTGAGCATTTTATACGGATACTATGTGCTCTGTTTCTGTGTGTATTATATGTACTCTGTGTGTGTGATGTTTATTGTATGGAACTCATTCTAATTCTAGAAATGTATGTGCAAGCTTCAGGTCTTCTTCGAGTGATGGTCCCTATGTTAGGGTTACCATACGTCCGGATTTTCCCGGACATGTCCGGCTTTTTGGGACTCAAATCCCCGTCCGGGGGGAAATCCCAAAAAGCCGAACATGTCCGGGAAAATCCTGGGCCAGGGGCTGGCCCGGGGCCGGCGGGTGCGCCGAGCCGGCGGTGC
>NC_048307.1:36600731-36629992 GCF_013100865.1 Trachemys scripta elegans
CGGAGACTTTGGGGAAGGGGCGGAGTTGGGGCGTGGGCGTGGGCGGGGCTGGGGGCGGGGCCGGGGCCCCGTGGAGTGTCCTCCTTTTGGAGGCACAAAATATGGTAACCCTACCCTATGTGTACTCCACAGGTGGATATGCATGCATGCTATGAACCTAAGTCTGGAAATACTTCCAAGCAGTGTCCGTTGGCTTGCACATGCAAGGAGGATTGCACATCCTCCTTCCACTCTTTGCAACAACTGTACCCAGCTTTGTGAAATCAAAGATCAGCATTGGAAGCACAATCATTTACAAGGCCAGGCCCAGAATCTACTCTACCCCCTTATGAAAATGATCATGGAGTATATTCATGATATTTTACTTGCCCGCCCCCCAAAAAATCCCTTGCTCTTGGTGAGTGGAGTTTTGCAAGGCTACATTTTAGCTCTGCCCATGAATGAGCGACTTGGTTGTGTATATTGTTAAAACTCTTTTGTGGCATTTAAGCATTCGTTGCGGCCTCCCATTCATTCTGAGACCTCCTCTCCTCTCCAAACGATCACCTGGCTGTCCCCCCACTTAGCAGTGATTGGCATGGCTTCCTCATTTCCTCCCCGTGGGTGGCAGTGCTCAGCTTCATTCCAGGCCGCCGTCAGTGCTGTTGGACATTTGGGTCAGCAAAGGGATTACCCAGGAAACAACGTGGCTCCCATCTCAGGGTCTGGGATGTTTGCGCTGTGTGGTGGTGATCTCTGGGAAAGTGAAGCAACTACATGCGGTGGGGGCGGGGCTGTATTTCAGTCTGAATGCCCATGTACTCCAAGTATCCCCTGCTGGGCTTCCAAGTGCAAGTGAATCCAAAGTAGGGATTTGTGTCAGAGCATGTTCTGCGGTTGCCCTTTTAGCATCTTGTAAAAACCAATCCCTGGGCTGAGGCAGGCAAAGGAAGAGATGGATGGAGAGTAAAGGGAGTGTGGGCTGCAGGTAGATGTATTGAGGTGTATGCCACAAATAGTTTATGTATAGACCATCACTGGCTGTGAAACACTTGGATCTTTTCTATGGAAGATGCTGTTCAGAATTATATCTGTATCTGTAAGGCCCCTGGTATTAATTAACGTGTACTCTAATATCTACAACCTGAGTTTCATTGTACAAGCTACAGACAGTATAGAAATGTCCATAGAATTTAAAAGAAAATGATGATTCATATCCTGAGCTGGAGTAAATCAGTGTAGCTTCTTTGAGGTCAGTGGATTTCCACCAGCTGGGGATCTGGCCCTATAACCTTTCTAAAGGTTGTTTTGAACCATCTGCTGGAATTGAATAGAGAAATACACCCATGCAATGGAATTTGGTAAGACAGTTAAAAAACTTGTGGAAAAGATTCCCTAATCAATTAAATATTATAGGTTATTAAAATAATTTCTATACGACCCTATTAGTTTCACCCTGTTAAGTTCTATACGACTTTGCCATAAAGGATTTACCAGCGTAAAAAGAAATGCTTCTAGCAACACATTTAACAAGGGAAGAAGGAAAAGAAAATACTCCATATGTGGAGCCTTAGCTTTTGTGTCCTAGCTATTTTCATTGTGCAACATACATTAATGGGTTTTTTACCTTTAAGGTAAAATATGCAGGAGTGTGGTGCTAACAAATTACTTAATGTAAAATAAAGTATTAAAGAAAACCCACTCTATCTAGATGACATTGTTCCCCCTGCACCTGCACACTCTTTCTTGAGGGTCTGAAGTTTTGGGTAACTTCCTCCCTCTGTCCCTTTATTTCATTATTATTATTATTATTACTAATCATTTGCATTACAGTAGCATGTAGGGGCTCCAGCTGAGATCAAGACCCCATTATGCAGGGTGCTGTATATACTGTCAGTAAGAGACAGACCATGCCCTGACAAGCCTGCAATCTAAATAGTCAAGACAGACAAACAGGACCTGTTGTTATTCCCATTTTACTGATGGGAAACTAAGGCCTGGTCTGCACTATGACTTTAATTCGGATTTAGCAGCCTTAATTCGAATTAACCCTGTACCCGTCCACACAACGACGCCATTTAATTCAAAATAAAGGGCTCTTTAAATCGATTTCTGTACTCCACCCCGACGAGCGGAGTAGCGCCAAAATCAATTTTAGCATTCCGAATTAGGGTTAGTGTGGCCGCAATTCGATGGTATTGGCCTCCGGGAGCTATCCCACAGTGCACCATTGTGACTGCTCTGGACAGCAATCTGAACTCGGATGCACTGGCCAGGTAGACAGGAAAAGCCTCGCGAACATTTGAATTTCATTTCCTATTTGCCCAGCGTGGAGAGCACAGGTGACCACAGGTAGCTCATCAGCACAGGTAACCATGCAGGCCGATAATCGAAAAAGAGCACCAGCATGGACCGTACAGGAGGTACTGGATCTGATCGCTATATGGGGAGAGGATTCAGTGCTTGCAGAACTTCGTTCTAAAAGACGAAATGCCAAAACTTTTGAAAAAATCTCCAAGGGCATGATGGAGAGAGGCCAAAATAGGGACTCAGATCAGTGACGCATGAAAGTCAAGGAGCTCAGACAAGCCTATCAAAAAACAAAGGAGGCAAACGGTCGCTCTGGGTCAGAGCCGCGGACATGCCTCTTCTACGCCAAGCTGCATGCAATTCTAGGGGGGGCCGCCACCACTACCCCACCTGTGACCGTGGATTCCAGGTCGGGGATAGTCTCATCAGCTACACTTGAGGATTCTGCGGATGGGGAGGAGGAGGAGGAGGACGAGCTTGCAGAGAGCACCCAGAACTCCGTTCTCCCCAACAGCCAGGATCTTTTTCTCAGCCTGACTGAAGTACCCTCCCAACCCTCCCAAGCCAATATCCAAGACCATGACCCCATGGAAGGGACCTCAGGTGAGTTTATCTTTTAAAATATAAAACTTGTTTTAAAAGCAAGCGTTTTTTAATGATTACTTTGCCCTGAGGACTTGGGATGCATTCGCAGCCAGTACAGCTACTGGAAAAGTCTGTTAACGTGTCTGGGGATGGAGCGGAAATCCTCCATGAAGCTCTCCTGGAGGTACTCCAAAAGCCTTGCCACAAGATTTCTGGGCAGTGCAGCCTTATTCCATCCTCCATGGTAGGACGCTTGACCGCACCATGCTTGCAACAAGTAATCTGGTATCATTGCCTGACAAAGCCTGGCAGCGTATGGTCCCGGTGTTTGCTGGCATTCAAGCAACATCCATTCTTTATCTTGCTGTGTAATCCTCAGGAGAGTGATATCGCTCATGGTAACCTGGTTGAAATACGGGAACTTAATTAAGGGGACAGAGGTGGCCGTTCCTACTGGGCTGTTTGCCTGTGGCTGAAAAGAAATCCTTCCCTGCAGTTAGCCAAGCGCAGGGGGGGGAATTGGCCCTGAGCTTTTCGCATTTGGCTAGCGGGGATCTTCCCTGTTACCAGCCACACGGTGGTGGGAGGGGTACAGCGATCATCCCAGAGAATTCATGGCGGGAGGGGGTGGCGGGGGGGGGGGGTTAGTTTGGTTCCTGCAGGGATCTTCCCTGATACCAGCCACGCGGTGGGGGGAGGGGTACAGGGATCATCCCAGAGAATTCATGGCGGGAGGGGGGGGCGGGGGGGTTAGTTGGCTCCTGCAGGGATCTTCCCTGTTACCAGCCACGCGGTGGGGGATAAAGCGAGCATCCAGAGAATTGGATGGGCGGGGGGTGGTTAGTTTGTTTTCTGCTGCTGCTGAATGTTAACAGGAAAACCACAGCACTCAACGGGCTTTGCTTGGTATGTGGGAAAGGAGGGCGCAGAAGCCGAAAGACAATGGCTTACCATGGCCGCATGCAAGCCAAATTCTGTTGCCCAGACCTGTGATCTCTAGCAGCAAAGCCACAGGCACTCAATATTAAGAGGCAAAATGTGACCTTGCACAGAAATCACATGTGCTATGTAATGTGAATAGTATTGGTCACCGTGAAAGAGTATAAGCATTGTTCTGCAAAATGTATCTTTTAAAAAAATTCTCTCTTTTTTTTTCCCTCCCTCCAGCAGCTGCAAATCCTTCAAGCCTCCCTCCTCCGTCCCGAAGGCTATCACAGATAAGGCGTCAGAAAAAGAAGACGCGAGACGAGATGTTTGCAGAAATCATGGAATCCACCCGCAGTGACAGAGCTCATCTGAATGAGTGGAAGGACACGGTTTCAAAGTATAGGAAAGAAGCCAGTGAACGTGAGGACAGGAGGGACCAACGTGAGGACATGAGGGACCAACGTGAGGACAGGAGGGAGCAACGTGAGGAGAGGAGAGACGCTTGAGATGAGAGGTGGCGGCAGGAAGATCTGAGGAGGCAGGATGCAACGCTGGGGCTGCTGCATGAGCAAACAGACATGCTCTGGCGTCTGGTGGAGCTTCAGGAACAGCAGCAGGAAAACAGAGTGCCGCTACAGTCCCTGTATAACCCCCCTCCCCATGTTCCATATCCTCCTCACCCAGACGTGTAAGAACGCGGAGGGGGGAGGCTCTGTACACCTTCCCATTCCACCCCAGTGGACAGCCCAAGCAAAAGGCTGTCATTTTTTTAACCTTTTTTTAGTGGCCTTTTCCTTCCCGCCGATCCTCCTCCCAAACCCCACCCGGGTTCCCTCCCTCTTTTTATAATCTATTAATAAAGAATAAATGATTTTTAAATGATAGTGACTTTATTTGGTTTGAAAGCAAGCTGGGGGAAGGGGGAGGGTGGGTTCCTTACAGAGAATGAGTCAATAAAGGGGGTGGGTTTTCATGAAGGAGAAATAAATAGATATTTCACACTGTAGCCTGGCCACTCATGAAACTGGTTTTCAAAGCTTCTCTGATGCACAGCACTTCCTGGTGTGCTCTTCTAATCGCCCTGGTGTCTGGCTGCGCGTAATCAGCAGCCAGGCGATTTGCCTCAGCCTCCCACCCCGCCATAAAGGTCTCCCCCTTACTTTCACAGAGATTGTGGCGCACACAGCAAGCAGAAATAACAATGGGGAGATTGGTTTGGCTGAGGTCTGAGCGAGTCAGTAACGATCGCCAGCGACCTTTTAAATGGCCAAATGCACATTCTACCACCATTCTGCACTTGCTCAGCCTGTAGTTGAACAGCTCCTGACTCCTGTCCAGGCTGCCTGTGTATGGCTTCATGAGCCATGGCATTAAGGGGTAGGCTGGGTCCCCAAGAATAACTATTGGCATTTCAACATCCCCAACGGTTATTTTCTGGTCCGGAAAGTAAGTCCCTTGCTGCAGCCCTTTAAACAGAGTAGTGTTCCTGAAGACGCGAGCGTCATGAACCCTTCCCGGCCAGCCCACGTTGATGTTGGTGAAACGTCCCTTGTGATCCACAAGTGCTTGCAGCACCATTGAAAAGTACCCCTTGCGGTTTATGTACTGGGTACCCTGGTGCTCCGGTGCCAAGATAGGGATGTGGGTTCCATCTATCGCCCCACCACAGTTAGGGAATCCCATTGCAGCAAAGCCATCCACTGTGAGCTGCACATTTCCCGGAGTCACTACCTTTCGTAGCAGCATCTGAGTGATTGCTTTGGCTACTTGCATCACAGGAGCCCCCACAGTAGATTTGCCCACTCCAAATTGATTCCCGACTGACTGGTAGCTGTCTGGCATTGCAAGCTTCTACAGGGCTATCGCCACGCGCTTCTCAACTGTGAGGGCTGCTCTCATCTTGGTATTCTGGCGTTTCAGGGCAGGGGACAGCAAGTCACAAAGTTCCATGGAAGTGCCCTTACGCATGCAAAAGTTCCGCAGCCACTGGGAATCATCCCACACCTGCAACACTATGCGGTCCCACCAGTCTGTGCTTGTTTCCCTTGCCCAGAATCGGCGTTCCATGGATAGAACCTGCCCCATTAACAACATGATCTCCAAAGCACCGGGGCCCGCGGTTTGACAGAATTCTGTGTCCGTGTCCGTGTCCATGTCCTCATCACGCTTGTCGCTGTGCTGCCACCGCCGCTGCCTCCTCGCCTCGTTTTTCTGGTCCTGGCTCAGCATAAACTCCACGAGAACGCGCAAAGTGTTACAATGTTCATGACTGCTGTCTTGAGCTGAGCGGGCTCCATGCTTGCCGTGGTATGGAGTCTGCAGTGTTCACCCAGGAAAAAAGGCGCAAAATGGTTGTCTGCCGTCCGTTGCTTTCATGCAGAGAGGGAGGGAGGAAGGGGTGAGGCTGTACCCAGAACCACCTGCGACAATGTTTTTTGTCCCATCAGGCACTGGGATCTCAACCCAGAATTCCAATGGGCGGGGGAGACTGCGGGAACTATGGGATAGCTATGGGATAGCTACCCACAGTGCAACGCTCCAGAAATTGACGCTAGCCCTGGTACTAGCCCTGGACGCACACCGCCGAATTAATGTGCTTAGTTTGGCCGCATACATTCGACTTCATACAATCTGTTTCCCAAATTCGAATTATATAAATTCGGATTAATCCCGTAGTGTAGACATACCCTAAGAGAGGGCACAGAGAGAGGAAGAGACTTGCCCAAAGACACACGGAGTCTGTAGCAGAGCCGAAAACAGAATCCTGATTTCCTGATTCCCAGGCCAGTGCCAATGCCACAATCTGCCCCGCCCCCCAACCTTTAGCCATTTTCCCCTTGCTGGAGTAGAAGTGCCAAAAGCCCGTGAGAAGCTGTTCTCCTGAGATTTCCTGCCTGTGTGAATTGCCCCCCAGAGCTCTGATGAATATGCAAATACTTGAGTATAGACCCCAAGCGATGAACTTTTTGAGAGGAGCACCTTGCTTTGTCACAGGGCATAGTGTTTAAATAACAGGCTACGCTGGAATTATTTTGCCTTGACACTTGCCTTGATACTTGACACTTACTGGTATGTCCAAAGCACTTTAACAAGGGTGATTGTTGTTATCCCCATTTAAAGCTGGGGAACCTAAAGAACACAGAGGTTAATTGTGGTTAGATTTTTTCAAAAGGGCTCAGCTCCTACAGTTCCCATTGACTTCAGTGGGATTTGGGGATACTCAAGCACCTCTGAAAATCAGGCTATAAGTGGCTTGCCCAAGGTTACACTGCAGATCAGTGGCAGAGCCAGGAATATAGAATCTCCAGGACACGTAAGTTGCAGACACCGCAAGACAGAGCCTCTGTTCTGATTCTGTTTTTCCCCTAAAATATTAGGAGTATGTGTGTGTTTGAATGGAGCGTGTGTCTGCTCACCCGGTCCACACACGTGCTCTCATGTGTGCATATCTGTGCATAGTCTAGTCAGCATGCCATTCTCTCCTGCACCCCATCTTTCATTTCATCAGGAGAGGCTAAAGCAGCACCAGACCTGACTCCATTCTGGCTTCCCACTCTGTGAGACTTACAATCTTGGGTGCTGCCATTCCGACTATGTGCCCAGGATCACTGGACACCATTCACCATCTAACCTCTTTTGATCTCATGATCTCTCTCTCTCAGTGGCTGTCTCTGTGTCTCAGGTTTTGCCAACCAGTTCAGCCACATAAGTGCTAATGTAGATGAGGCATCTGTAGCCACTTTAAGCCTTCTCTGAGCAGGGCTATATGTCACAGTACCTAAAATGCCTGTGCCCACAAAAAGACCTGCCCACGCTAGTGCCCTCACCATCACTACGACTGACAGGGCTGTATTGATAATTGGGAAACACTGCTAAAAATCTTTGCAGCTACAGCCATGCACTGAGTCCTTTAGGTGTCGCACTGCAGCAGAAAGTTCTGCTGTGTTCAGACTGTGTCCACTCTTCCCTCCTCTCTACCTCCCTCCCCCCCCCCCCCCCCCCCCCCCGCTTCTCCCCACCTGTCTGGCCTTCTGGAGACTTTGGTAACTCTGTCTCCTTGCGTCTGGCTTTGGGAGAGTCATGGAAAGCCGTGACTGCAGCATCTCCTGGCATGTGGCTGGAATCCGAGCAATGGCATGTTAAGAAAAAGCTGGCATGGGTTTCGTTAAAGGGAATGTGTTGGGCTGAAAACAGCTTTGGGGATTTGGAGAGCTTACCTGCTGCTCTTTCCAGAGGTGCTGTTCAGTTTGCCTCCACTAGCTCTCTGGGGTTTTATCTCCTCCCCCAGCCCCCTCCCCCATACAAAAATCCCTGGCCCTTTATTAACCAGTCTGGTGTCAGGTTACCCCAGTGCTCTGAAGCATCTTTATTGTGTTCTTTGCCTTGCCTCACTCCCTTTACAGTTTGCAAAGGGATCCTGGCTGGTTTGTTTTGCTCATGGTGGCGCTTTCCTTATAGCGCTGGAGATGAGGGCCTTACCACACAGGCTGGGAATCCTGGGTTTAACAAAAAGGTGTGTCTTAGGGAGCCAGACCTGGACAAATGCAGAGCCCACACTGGGGTTTCCACCACGGGACAACAGTAGCACACTGAAATCAGTGCCTCTGGCCCGCTGCCCCCTATCCCAGGGTGTGCAGGTGAGGGGGAATAGAACAATGTATAACAAACTAATGCTGGGCCCAGAGTTTAGAAGTCTGTTTGTTTAGAGTGCTCCCATTTGGGATAGATTGGCACCTGCCCCCTTCAGCTCTGCCCGACCTACCTCTGTTTTCTGTCTTTTTTCTATTTCTTCCCCCCTTCTCTCTTTGGTTTGCTTTTAGTTTTCCCATCCTTGGCTTCCTTCTACCCCCTGGATGTTTCTCTCTCTTCCCCCTCCCTCCCCCCCCACCTGCCGTGGTTTGTTCTGTCCCTCTCCCCTTAGCGACCCTCTCTATGCAAAGCAGCAGTCAGCCTGCAGGGAGCAGTACAATGTCGTGTTTCCTAGCAGAGGGGGATGAACACCACGCTGGCAGCAACAGAGGGTGGAAGAGGAGCCAGGAGCTCCCTGTGCCCCACTCCTCTGCCGGGTTTGTAACGGGGGATCCCTGGCCTAACATTCTGTGCTTCTGAGAGCAGAAGAACTATGTAAGTGTCCAACATAATGGACCCTGATGACCCCAGTTAAGGTCTCATCAGCATTACAACTTCTGCATGTTTACCAGATCCACTCAGTCAGTCCTAGGCATATGATAGAACTGGCATTACATTTCCAGAATGTACCTTGGCAGTAGGTATTGCCTTACAAAATAGCTCATATATGACTTAGGGCTGGCTGTCTCATTTTGTTCCTGCCCTGGCATTTCCAGGCACTCAATGAGTGTCATCAGAGGCTCCAAAGCTGAGCCACTGGAGAGGAGGGATTCAGCTGTGGATTGCCTTGCAGAAAGGACGGATCATTTAGTTCAAAGGTAAGAGATTTCTCATTCTTTTGGATGCAATTCAAAAAAGCTCAGAATTACATCCAAAAATCAAAAATATCTGACCTTTGTAATAAATGCTCTGCCCCCTGCTGGGCAAGCTGCCATCGAGTTGCACTTCACCATCAGCTGTGCTTTCACATAGGACGATCATCCACACCACAAACCGAGGAAGCACCTTGGACTGGTATATCAGGAGGTGGTGCATGTCAACATTCTGGGACACTGGCACAACTATGCGTGGGGAGCCCAGGATTGGAGGAGCAGGGAATGCTGCATGTCCAGATTGAGGCGCATTGGCAAAGTTGTGAGGGAGCCTAGGACAGCAATGTAGGGCATGCCGTGCAGATCAGGATTGGAGAACAGTGCATTGGCAAAGCTGTGGAGTGAGGGGAAGCTCACACCATGTTGGATTGTAGATGATTCTGTCATAGAATCAAATCATAGAATATTAGGGTTGGAAGGGAGCTCAGGAGGTCATCTAGTCCAACCCCCTGCTCAGAGCAGGACCAATCCCCAGACAGATTTTTGCCCTAGATTCCTAAATGGCCCCCTCAAGAATTGAGCTCACAACCCTGGGTTTAGCAGGCCAATGCTCAAACCACTGAGCTATCCCTGCCCCCCAGTGGTTAGCTTTGTGAGCACCAACATTCCCCAAAGACTCTTGGGCCTAGTCTACACTGTGTGTGTGGGGGAGGGGAATCGATCTAAGATACGCAACTTCAGCTACAAGAATAGTGTAGCTGAAGTCAACGTATCTTAGATCGACTTAACTCCCGTCCTCATGGCGCAGGATTGACGGCCGCGGCTCCCCCGTCGACTCCGCTTCCGCCTCTCGCCCTGGTGGAGTTCCGGAGTCGACGGGGAGCACGTTCAGGGATCGATTTATCGCGTCTAGACGAGACGCGATAAATCGATCCCCGATAGATAGATCGCTACCCGCCGATCCAGCGGGTAGTGTGGATGTACCCTTGTATTGCTTGGTTTTCCCTTGCAGCATCTCAGAGATCTTCTGTTCCCCTATGTCACATTGGATGTGTCCTTCAATAACTCCTAGTTTCCAGGGCATGTTGGTAAATTTTCATTTTTTTATTATAGACCTGAGTGACCTGGGCTGTAGTGACCATGGGGTGAGGTGCTGTTATTTCTCCTAATGTGGTTCCATTGTTTCCTTATTGCTGACTCAGAGCGGGATTCAGGAGGAGGCATCACAGGTTTGGGCATAGGGGTCCCCGCTCCTCAACTCCTGGGATCACATCAGAATCTCAGTGCTCATTTAAAAAACAAAAGTAAGTTTCTAGCCCTCATGGTCACGAAGAACAGTCTGAAAATGTGACACAGGTGTAAATAGTGCAGACAACTGAGAGTGTGCGGGTAGCCTGCAGTGATAGCTCTGGGAGGGGAGAATTGCCCCATGCCTCCCAATGGGGTGTTAATCCAAAACCCCAATGCTCTTGGGGATCCAGTACCACCACCCCAGCAGAGGACAGTGTCTGTGGCAGGAGGAGAAGAGCTCAGCAGTCCTGGCTCTCCCACCTAAGCAGATACACCCTAAAGGCTGAGTGGCACCTGCCTTTCTGGCTCAGAGGGAGGGTGCCCCTTGAAGTTGTGTGGGGCTGTGGCCATGGCTGCCCCATGTTGTATAGGGGCTAGATTGCCTTAAATATAATCTTGCTGTTGCCACCTCCCCTTCCAGCTTCCTGAGCCCTCCCCTGTCCTGCTGCTGCTATTAGGTTTTGTTATATGGAAATCAGTTAGGGCTTTACTATGGAATATAAGAGCGGCCTTACTAGGTCAGACCAATGGTCCATCTAGCCCAGTATCCTGTCTGCTGACAATGGCCAATGCCAGGTGCCCGAGAGGGAATGAACAGAACAGGTAATCATCAAGTGATCCATCCCCTGTTGCCCATTCCCAGCTCCCGGCAATGGAGGCTAGGGACACCACCCCTGCCCATCCTGGCTTCCTCACAAGCTAAAAATGAAATCACTCAAGTGCAATAAGCACAGCTGCTCAGCTCCGTTCCCCTCATGGCATACCTGTGCTCTTTATCCCTGTCTCCCTGGGTGCAGGACATGACTTGCATTAGGGCTGTAGTGCTCCTCATCACTAGCAGTCCCCAGCACTCTGGTCTCTGCAGGTCCCTTTGGAGGTTGGGTCTGCCCTTCTAGGAATTAGCTTCTCCTTCAAGTTTGGTGGTTTCATTGCACTTAAATTTATGCCAGAGACAGCCATTCAGGGGGCAGATGTGTTTGGTTTGGGTTTTCCTATTTCCCTAAGCTACAACCAGCATGGAGCATCCCTGCTTGAAGACTGACCTATGCTCCATCACTGTGACAGGCCTGACTCCCAGGCCCACCACTAACCCTTGGCCATTAGATTAAGTCTTGCTCTGTTCCATGGGATTTTTACCATCAGTTTCAGTGGCTGCAGGGCTTGGCCCTTATAAGAGAGGGGCAAAATGACCAAATGGCCCTTCTGAACTCCCTTTTCAGTCATGCAGAGCTAGAATTGGATTTTGTTTTGTCTTTTGTGCACACTGTAACCCAAAATGTCCTACAGAGTTAAAAAGGTTAAGCGTCCATTGTGCTGGGCACTGCACACATGCAGTAAGAGACAGTCCCTGTCCCAACAAGCTTACAATCTAAACAGGCAAGGCTGACAAAGGGAGGGGGGGACCAGCAGAAAGAGGGAGTTAGAATAGCTTTCTCTTACTGGCATGTAACACTGTAGTGTGCAGATATAGACAAGTTGATAAAACTGATGTTTCTTCTTTAATAGCAGCCACTCTGTTGACTAATTAGAAACGATGTCCCTGTGTCCTCACTGTTTGCCTTCGGAAGGGTTTTGTTGCAAATCCAAGGAGCGAAAAAAGCAATCTCTACTGTTGGAAATGTGGGAGTTCAACAACCCCCTCTCCATTCCTAGTGGATTTGCCTCCCAAATGTAGTGTCTTCCTGCCTCAAGCCGATCTCCTCTCCCATTCTGCGCTCAGTGCTGCCCTATGGTGGGAAGTTATTGACATCCTTATCTATTGCGAGATGGGAACGCATGGGATTTTGTCCTGGGTTTGCCGTGTTTCTGGAGCCTGACATGAGTGCCCCAAGCACATAATACACACGTTGAAGCAAAGTGGGTGCTGGGGGTTTCCAAAGGGAGGGGAGCCAGGGAAGAATAGTTTTTTCCTTTAGTCTACTGAGCATGCAGTGAATTCCTGCAGGGTGGGATCATGTGAGGGTATTATCCCGTGAGTGAGCTCATGCACAAAACATTCCAATTATTTGTGCAATTCCGGGTGATTGCTGAACACCGGGTGTAGATTCCCCAGCAGTTATGCACAGTTGTCATTTCCACGCATTCCAGGGTTAACAGCCGATTGGGTTTCTCCTTTCACACCCCCAGTGAACAGGCAGGGTGATTGCTCCCCAGACTGGCCAAGTGAAGTGAAATCACTTGGTTGTTTGTCATCTGCTTTCCCAGACCATTCTCCCCACCTTTTCAGTTCCCTTCTCTCTCTCTCTGCCCCCATTCCGCTGCCCTCGATCTCGTCCTGCTGAATGGATGTGCTGGTAAAAGCTCTTTCTTCCCTTTCTCTAAGAGCACTTATTTATCAAATTGCATGAGATGCACCATGAAAGCCACAAAGAAACACGTCCCTTCCCCAATGTTGAAATCTCACCTGCCATTGATGGGTACCTCTCCTGAACAGAGAACCAGACCCTCAACCTACAGAAAATCATCTCCGCTATGGGATTGCCTGCACTTGCACCAGGAGAGACATGTTGACAGGAAAATTTCAGCTATAATCAGATGGAGCATTCTCCTGCTTTCAAAGAACGAAGTCAGCCAACCCTTTGCATCTGTGCATCCCAGCTGCTGCCCCACTTGGAGCTCTCTTTCACTCCATGAATGTGAATGATTCCCATGCACCCAGGAGCACATGCCCTTAGCTGAGTGCTTTAGGAGCAATGGAGCGCTCTGCCAGGTGGAAGGCCAGGCTTTGGGAGTGGTCTTGGGGACCGACCTACGGGCAAGCAGATGTGCTCTGGATATGGTGGCCCCTTGTCTTGCTGTTGGTTTTACAGTGACTTCACCTATGGCAAAAGACAGGATCCTGTTTCCCCAAACAGAGAGTGATTGCCCACATGCAAACTGCATAGTGCATTAGGGATGTGCAATCAAGGTCACCTCATTACTGCCCTTGCAGGGGGGTTAGAGGGAATTAGTTTGAGTTTCTAGAAAACAAGGTCCCATCTTGCACTGCATTGCAATATTGCATTCCGGGGTCCATTGTCAAGCAAGACCAGAGCAGTCTCTCTATCATCCCCTGGCCTGACAGGGATCAAAGATGGCTAAGGACCGTAAGTCTGGCCATTGCTGCCTTGATATACAACCTCCAAAGTAATTCTCCTGAAAGGAGGACGCTTAGAGACAGGGCAGTAACTGGCTGCTGTCAGTGTGTGTCAGCCTGCTGGCTCGGGAAGGCCTTACCATTGGTGTGTGTTTGGAAGGTTACATTCACAGCCAATAGAGCTAGAAACCTACATTCTTTAAAATGAATGCTTAAACTATTCAGAAACATATGGGAAATCCACAGAGAAATCCTAAATCAGCTTAATGTGCAAATTTCATCTTCCCCTGCTCATTGCCAATCCTCTGAGGCCACCCAGTCTCCCTTGGGGGAACATTTAACAGCAAAATGTGGAGAAGTTTAAGTAGTGTGTACAGTTTATGTGAATTTCCATTGTAAAGAACGTCTAGTTAAAGTGCTGACATGGTTACCGAGGGAGTAATCTAGCGCTGACATGGCTACTGTTAGAACAAAGCTATAGTAACTAAGTAACTTGGGTTAGATTGCTTGACTCTTACACATAGGCTTGGTCTACACTACCCGCCTGATTCGGCGGGTAGAGATCGATCTTCTAGGATCGATTTATCGCGTCTCATTTGGACGCGATAAATCAATCCCAGAAGCGCTCCCCCGTAGACTGTGGAACTCCTGCTCGCCGAGAGGAGGAAGCGCTGTCGACGGGGAACTTGCCTGCGCCGCGTGGACCCGCAGTAAGTAAACTTAATTCGATCTAGGAAACGTCAACTTCAGCTACGCTATTCTCGTAGCTGAAGTTGCGTTTCCTAGATCAATCCCCCGCCCCAGTGTGGACCAAGCCATCCTGGTCAGCAGTTACTGACACAAGTGGGATGGCTTGTGCAAGTGCTCACCAGTGTGAGCAAGGGTTGTAGAAATCAAGCCCCTTATCTGTAGATTTTCAGGCCCATTTATGACCTACGTGCAGAGATGCAGTTACACCCTCTTGCGTTCTGCCAATGGAAAAACAAAAACACAAGGTTCTAGTATAAAATGAAGCAATCATTGATTAAAATGTGTTCTGCTGGAATAGTTTAAGAACAAACCTTTTAGAAGCAAAAAAATATTGTGCAGCTCTTTCTTAGAGTTTTGCTGTACTGTTCGCACATGGTGTGATACAGACAATTCTGAATCTTATTAACATTTGTGAGTTCTGGAAAGTCTGTCAGACACCATGAGAAGTTCTACTAAGCAGGGCACTAAATGGTTACAGGGATATTTTTTATCATCCTCTGATTTTTTCCCTTTAGAAACAAAGCAGTTCTCTAAGAAAATAAATCTTTACCGAGCATAGAGCCATAGGGTTAGAAGGGACTGCAAGGGCCATCTAATCTAACCCTAATGACACATTTCAACAACACACATCAACGATGCATTTTTAAAAAAGAGTCAGGAAATGCAAAAATGGAAGGAACAGATCCACAGCTGATCTAAAAAGTATAGATCCATCCATTTACACCCAGTTAAGGATCTTGCCCTAACTTCCTAGAACAAGGTAAACTTGGCCACATTGTGCATTTGGAGTAATTTCAAGTCTTATTTTTCTGGTTAAATGTGTACATGGATATATTACTATAAACCATGCTGGATATCTGTCATTGCTGCATTAATGCCACTGAACCTTTTGCTCTTTCCTGACATTATTTTATTTTACTTGTGCAACCATAACCTGTTGTTAGTAACATTTCTTGCATTTAAACACGGGTTAAAAAGGAGGTATCATTTGAACTATGTTGATAAAGCTTTACCTTCAAAAAGCTGTCTGAGTGTTTGTAATGTCTCTATACGATCTAATAACCAACGAAAAGGAACAAAAACAGAACACATGCTACAGTGTGTGCAAAAGGATCAAACGCATCCTATAGCGTGTATAAAAATATGCCGGTTCAGAACTTTGCCTTGTTTAAGTGTGTTGACATATTAAGTGATCATAATTAGGCCTGGAAATTAACACCTTAGGAAGCTGAACAGGGTGGTTCACACCTCTTTGTATTATTGTTTGTCTGCAGACCCAAGACAACAGTGCAAAGGCACTTTAGTCCCAGCTAGTGGGGCTATACAATTATTTTTCTTCCTGGGGATAAGACAACATAATCCACTGGGAAATTCCAAGGGTGCATTCATGGCCCCACACCCCAAATTTGCATGTTCACAGCCTGGGTTTAGCCTGCCCTTTAGTTCTGGTTTGCTTGCAGCCCACAGCAGTATTTTAGAAAGCCCAGGCTACTGCCTTTGCCTATCAGAGTGCTCGCTGATCACAGCTTGTTGTTCTGTTGCCACAGCCATTCCATGTTTTGAAATAAAGGGCTCAATCCTGCACTCGTTAAAATCAGCAGCAAAACTCCCAGTGACTCGGTATGTCTGCACTACATACCCTGCATGCACTATGGCACTGCAGCTGTGCTGTTGTAATGTAGATGCTTCCCACATTGAGAGAAGGGGCTGTTCCATCAATGTAGTTATTCCAACTCTCCCAGAGACACTGGCTAGGTTGGTGGAAGAATTATTCCATCCATCTAGCTCCAGTGGGGGTTAGGTTAACCTAACTGCGTCTCATAGGGCATGACATTTTTCATAGACTTGAGTGCTGTAGCTAGGTCAACCTAAGCTTTAGGTGTAGTCCAGACCTCAGGCTTGGTCTACATTTGAAAGTTATATTGGCATAGTTACATTGGTCAGGGATGTGGAAAAACCCATACCCCTGACCGACATAACTATGCCGACATAACCTCCTGAGTAGATTTATTTATGTTCATGGAAGAGTACTTCAGTCAATATAGCGAACGTCAATTGGGGAAGCAGTTTTCCTTCACTAACCGAAAACCTCCTTCTGTCGTAAACTACAATACAGGGCTATCTGGCACAGTCTGTAATGTAGCTATACCCTCAGAGATGCAGATCCCCACAGCTGTGAGTTGTTACCAGCTGTAATGCCCTGAGATGGTTCCTTCACCTCTATGTACAGTGCTCAGGGCAGACATTCGCCTGCATGTACAGTACTGGTAAAAAGCTGTGTACATGAGGTGCTTAGATATTGTACTGGAGTCTCTTGTGGTAGACGCAACACACATGGGTTTAGGGTGCTGAATTGGGGTATAACTGATAGGAATAATGGGGTGAAATTGAGCAAAAAGAGAGTGAAGCAGGGGTGAGAACTGTGGAGTAATTTCCAAGGGAAGCTGTGGAAGCCCCGTCACTTGAGTCAGTTATAAAGAGGCTGAACATTGGAGAATTTAACCACCATACAGGAGGTTATAGGGTAAGGAGCAATCCTGTCTGGGGAGTTTAACGACCCAAGAGATCTATTTTCCTTCTCCGTTGGCTGCCTTTCTCCTGTCAGAATGGAGAACCAAGAACACATTTTTTACCTTCCTCAGTTTTGTTTTTAACTGAGCCATTTTGTAATTAGAGTTAAATAAATGGCAAGGACCCTAAGGTTATGTGTACACTAGGTGTCTATTCTAGGAGTTCTTTACAAGTATAGGAATACCACTATATTGTGGACACTTATATGGGCAAAGCTGCCCTCTGTACCATTACAGGAATACCACCTCCAGGAGCACAACTAGCTATCTTGGTAAAAATGCAGTAGGGTTGCCAATATGACTGTGTCTTCATTGGGGCTTCTGCCATCGCAGCCCTCTATCAGGGATCACACCCGGAGCAACATAGTTCTGCTGGCAGAAGTCTGTAGTATAGACACAGCCTAGGTGTGAGTGGCAGTGTCCAATATCCCCATGCCCTGTCATGCTTTTCTCCTGAATTGTAATGTGTGTGCAATGCATGCATATGCATTATACACTTCTCTTTTTTCCCCATACAAATGGCACGATGACCCATGCAGTTTTGACAAACTCTGGTGCCCAAATATCACGAGACAGCCCTCGAAACCATGAAATTGACTTAAAAATCATGACATTTTTGAAAACTTAATACATTTTGGGTTCTTTTTTCTTTCAGGGGTTTGAGACTTTAGTCTGAACTTGGGTCACGTTTTCAAGCTTTTCTCTGCAACCATGAGGGCTAGAAACTTCCTTTTTTATCAGATGCTGAGAGTCCTACATAATAATCTGGCTGCAGGAAGGAGGGTATAAGAGTAATGCCCTATATTGTGAGACGGGTTGAAACCCTGAGAGTTGGCACCACCTCCAATAATGGAATGGTGTGGTCTGAGTACATTAGTATTGATTTGTTCAGCACTGGCAATATGCTTGGTTCTGTACAGTACCCACAATTAAAGTTTGTCCCTTGCCCTGAAGAGCTTTAGGGTGTGAAAGTCCCTCGGCAAAGGGGGAAAAGCTGTGTTTTCACCACATGGTAGCTAACAGGGAGAAGGCATTTAGGATCTGGCTACACTGCAATTAAACGAGTCTTTGAGCCCAGGTCAGCTGACTCAGGCTTGCGAGGCTCGGGCTGTGGGGCTCAAAATAGCAGTGTAGACATTCCCACTGGGGCTGGAGCTCAGGCTCTGAGACCCTCCCCGTCATGGGCCTGAGTGAGCCATGGCCCTGCCATGGTCTGTTGGAGCAGTGTGGACATACCCTTATTAGTGACCTGTAACGCATGCTAAAATTACAGCGGTCTTGTCCCTGCTAGGATGTTACCATGTGTTAGTTACTGCATGTTACCTACCACAAGGTAAGCCCCTACTTTATTTTTCTGGTAGGGGTGCCCATTCTGTAGATCCCTTGTGTGTCCCACAGCACACATACATCTATGCTCTCTCTAGTGTTCCCATTTACATCACTGTGGTATCAGGAGCCTGCCTTCTCTTCTTATTGAGAAGTTTTATTCTTACCTCCCTGGGCAGCACGTGCCATTTCTTTACTTAGTGTACTGTAGACACAGCCTATTTCGCCTTGGCTATACTGGCATAGCGCTGGAGCGTAGCTGCAGGAGATTTTCTGCCAGTTTAGGAACACCACCTCCCTGAATGACATTAGCTGTGCTGCCAGAAGCACTCTTCTGTCCACATAGCTGCAGCTACACGGAGGACTTTATTGGCATAGCTATGTCGCTGGAGCATGTGTTTTTCTCCCGCAGCCCTGATAACGTAGCTGTGCCTACATAAGTGCAGATCAGGTTTTAAATACAGTTTTTCATTCTAATATTCTTGTTGCGTGTGGGAGGTTGATACTTGGGGAGTAGGCAGGGCAGGCAGGAATTGACAGCATTTGCCACCGGGCCACTGTTTCCTAGCCCTTTCTTCTGGGGTTCTTGACCTGCCTGGTGTTTTTTCTCGTGCGGGTCTCAATGAGAACCTGTGTGTGACAGAGAGTGACATGTGTGTGCATTAGCCCTGTCACTACACTCTTTGTATTGCCTTTTTATGGCTGACCTGGAACAACGCTTCCTCAGCTCTCGTCCACTCATGCCCCTTCTCTACCTACGCTATATTGATGACATCTTCATCATCTGGACCCATGGGAAGGAGGCCCTGGAAGAATTCCACCATGCTTTCAACAGCTTCCACCCCACCATCAACCTCAGCCTGGACCAATCTACACGGGAGGTCCACTTCCTGGACACCACCGTACAAATAAGCGATGGCCACATTAACACCACCCTATACCGAAAACCCACAGACCGCTACGCCTACCTTCATGCCTCCAGCTTCCACCCCGGTCACACCACACGATCCATCGTCTACAGCCAAGCACTGAGGTACAATCGCATCTGCTCCAACCCCTCAGACAGAGACCAACACCTACAAGATCTTCACCAAGCATTCTCAAAACTACGATACCCACACAAGGAAATAAAGAAACAAATCAACAGAGCCAGACGTGTACCCAGAAGACTCCTGCTACAAGACAGGCCCAGAAGAGAAACCAACAGAACTCCACTGGCCATCACCTACAGTCCTCAGTTTAAACCTCTCCAACGCATCATCAGTGATCTACAACCCATCCTGGACAATGATCCCTCACTTTCACAGACCTTGGGAGGCAGGCCAGTCCTCGCCCACAGACAACCTGCCAACCTTAAGCATATTCTCACCAGCAACCACGCATCGCACCATAACAACTCTAATTCAGGAACCAATCCATGCAACAAACCTCGATGCCAACTCTGCCCACATATCTACACCAGCAACACCATCACTGGACCTAACCAGAACAGCTACAACATCACCGGCTCATTCACCTGCACGTCCACCAATGTTATATATGCCATCATATGCCAGCAGTGCCCCTCTGCTATGTACATTGGCCAAACTGGACAGTCACTACGCAAGAGGATAAATGGACACAAGTCAGATATCAGGAATGGCAATATACAAAAACCTGTAGGAGAACACTTCAACCTCCCTGGCCACACAATAGCAGATGTTAAGGTAGCCATCTTACAGCAAAAAAACTTCAGGACCAGACTCCAAAGAGAAACTGCTGAGCTTCAGTTCATCTGCAAATTTGACACCATCAGATCAGGATTAAACAAAGACTGTGAATGGCTATCCAACTACAGAAACAGTTTCTCCTCCCTTGGTGTTCACACCTCAACTGCTAGCAGAGCACCTCACCCTCCCTGATTGAACTAACCTCGTTATCTCCACACTGATATATACCTGCCTCTGGAGATTTCCATTACTTGCATCTGAAGAAGTGAGGTTCTGACCCACGAAAGCTTATGCTCCCAGTACTTCTGTTAGTCTCAAAGGTGCCACAGGACCCTCTGTTGCTTTTTACAGATTCAGACTAACATGGCTACCCCTCTGATACTTTGTATTGCCTTGATTACCCAAATGTGTATCCTCCATAGTCTTCCACAAGACTTAATGCTATGCAAATATTTGTCTGTTTGCTTTTAATGGCTGCATTTCACATATTTCCTCTTGTTCCATTCTGATTTGAACCCACTATGAAAATTTAGAACATAAGAATGGCCATCCTGGGTCAGACCAATGGTCCATCTAGCTCAGTATCCTGTCTCTGCCAGTGGCCAGGTCTGGAGCTTCAGGGGGAGTGGGACACCCGTTCTTGCTACTCCTTTGGAATTTCTCATTCTGTCCCTTGAATCATGGGCAAACCCCTCTACCCTCTCCAGCCAAGAGGATGGGAATGCATGTTTTGGATTCCTGGCTTTCCAGGAAGCTACCCTGAAATGCCATTATTGGAGAATAAGAGTAGTACAGGAAACGTGGGCATGGAAATGCAGGCAGCTGTCTCCCTATACAAGGTTTCTGATACTTTAAAATGGGAAGGTATGCGATTCTAATGGGCTGCTGCTGGATTTATGCAAATTTATGCAAATTTACAATATTCTGAGCTTTTGTTTGTTTTGTTTAGCAGCTGTTGGATGGTTCGGAGCAAGATGAGTATCAGTCAGAGGAGTGCTTCTTCCTGTGTCTAGAACAGTGTGGGGCCAAGCAGTCTGGCAGGCTGGGAGTCATTGGAGAGAGGAGGAGGAACACTGCCAGCAGAAGTGTGTCTTTTGGGGAGGCAACATGGAGTGTCCTTTCATTAAGCATCTTTCCCAGGCCCCGGAGAGAAAGAGGGGGAGAAAGTGAGGAGGAGGGAATGGGATTAGAAGTGAATAAGGAAAGCTGGTAATACAGCAAGGGGCATTTGTTTAGAGGAAGTTGCCACTTCTGCCTCCTCCATTTCAGTGGCTGGTTACCACACGAGTTAGAGCAGTCCATAGCAGCACAGCCGTCACAACCCTGCAATGGGTGCTTCTGGAGAGAGAATTTATAACAGCACATATTGTGCACCACTCCCTGGCCTAGGGTTTTTCTTTAAATCTCCCACCATTGCACTGATGCAGCTGGTAACAACGGCAGGAGTGCTGATGTAGGCAACTCACCAGTGTTGTAACAATGAAGACATTTGGTCTAATTAGAGTTGTCAACTTTCTAATCAAACAAAACCGAACACCCCTGCCCCACTCTGCCCCAAGGCCCCGCCCCTTTTCTGAGACACTGACCCCGCTCACTCCATCCCCCCCCCTTTGTTGCTTGCTTCCCCCACCCTCACTCACTTGCTCATTTTCACCGGGCTGGGCAGGGGGGTTGGGGTGCAGACGGGGGTGAGGGCTCCGGCTGGGGGTGTGGGCTCTGGGGTGGGGCCAGAAATGAGGGGTTCAGGGTGCAGCAGAAGGGTCTGGGCTGGGTCAGGGGGTTGGAGTGCAGGCTTTGGGGTGGGGCTGTGGATGAGGAGTTTGGGGTGCAGGAGGGGGCCAAATGGTTTGGAGTGTTGGAGAGGGCTCTCGGTTGAGGCAGGGGGTTGGGGAGTAGGGGGGTACGGGCTCTGGCCTGGGAGTGTACGTTCCAGGGTGAGGCCATAAATGAGGGGTTCAGGGTGTGGGAGGGGGATCTGGGTTGGGGCAGGGGGTTGGGGTGTGGGGTGTGTGTGGCATGTGGGCTCCGGGAGGGAGTTTGGGTGTGGGAGAGGGGGCTCAGGGTTGGGGCAGAGGTGCGGGAGTGGGTGCGGGCTCTGTGAGGGAATTTGGGTGCGGGAGGGGGCTCAGGGCTGGGGCAGGGGATTAGGATGTGGGGAGCAGGCTCCGGGCGGTGCTTACCTCGGGGGGGGCTCCCCAGAAGTGGTGGCATGTCCCTCATCTCCTAAGCATAGGGCAGGCCAATGGGCTCTGCACAGTGCACTCTGCCTCCGCCCACAGGCGCCACCCCTGCAGCTCCCATTGGCCGCAGTTCCTGGCCAATGGGAGCTGCAGAGCCGGCGCTCAGGGTAGGAGCAGAGCACCGAGTCCCCCTGGCCATCCCTCCATTTAGGAGCCAAAGGGAGATGTCGCCGCTTCTGGGAGCTGTGTGGAGCCAGGTATGGAGCCTTCCAGCCCTGCCAACCGAACTTTTAATGGCCCGGTCAGCAGTACTGACCAGAGCTGCCAGGGTCCCTTTTCAACCGGGCTTTCAAGTCGAAAACTGGATACCTGGCAACCCTAGGCCTAATCTGGAGCTCTCAGTGATGTAGAGCCCTGAAGAGAACAGATATATGCAAGTCTGCATTGTCTGTTTTGTTCTACAGATATTGTAAAGGTTCAAGGGATTGTAGTGCTACTATCTCTGGAGAAATTGGGTGCTGTCCTCATAATTTGTGTGAATCCAAGGGATTGCAAAAAAACAAAACAAAAAACCCCAGCCCCGTCCCCATTGTCTCTGTGTGAAACTTGGAGAGGAGATTTAGGTAGACAATCAGTGTCCTTGTAATTTAGGGACATTGTGGCCAGCACTTCCACTCTTGCAATAGGTGCCACTGTGTTTTAATGCTGTGGTTGGGAGCTTTAGACCTTATATGGAAGGTGGCACCTTACGCAGTCCAGCACCACTTCACTCAAGGCAAAGACATTATTAGTTCAGTGCAGATCTGGAGGAAAGTGTGTCCCCATTGAATCACCCACACTGCATCCAGCAGCACCTGGGTGTTCCTAACAGGTCTTCTATTGATCTCCTAGCCTGGTTCTCTGGTTTGAGAGTGCAGAGGAAGTCATGGCTCGAGGTGATGTAGGCTGCACACAGCTACCCTAAACCTCAACTTCAATCAGCATATGTTCTGTGAGATACCTGGCGTGGGCTGGGGCTTCCATTCTCCAGCTCAGCTACTGTCTCACTTTATGTTCTGGGACAAGAGGTTGAACCTCTCGTTGCCATCTGTATCTTGGGGATGATAATGCTGCTCTCACACACACACCCCGCGTGAGGAATGCATTGAGATCCACATGGCTGGGATGATGTAGTAGCCGAGAGTTAGTTATTGGTACATCACTGTGGTGTGGGAGTGCTCGCTTTCTAGGCAGAGGGTATGTCTGCACTGCGGCTGGTGATTGCAGTACACATAGACATACCTGCACTAGCTAGCTCATGTACTGCTAGCAATAAATTGATTTCATTGTCACCTATCTGCCTGAGTAACTACCCAGGCACCCTACACCGAAACCCATGCTGCTTCTGCTTCACTGCTGTTGGTACTTCTGATTTAAGCTAGCTCAGGTATGTTTACATGTGCTGCAATCACCCGTTCCCCAGATTGCAGTGTAGACATACCCAGAGATAGAAGTCATGTTTAATCCTGTGAGGGAAACAGTCCAGGCCATATTCCCTGCGGCCTTGCATAGAGATGCATTTTGATTGAGCACTTGGCACGGGTGAACCCTAAATCACTGCACTGAAACTGAGAAAACAAAGTGTGTTTTAAAAACAACCCACAGCCTTGATGGTGGTGGGGAACCCATATAAAGATACCCCGGCCCAACAAAACTGCTACTGTTCTGATTCAGTCTTACAGGGCAAAGGCTTGTTCAGCTGTGAGCACTCGGACGGTTTGGTGAAATACACTGCAGCCTTTCTGTATGTGTATGTTCACATACAGTTGGTAGGAGAAAATGCAAGGGAGGTTGGAAAAAGAATGTGTAGCTGAGTTGAGTGGCCGCCCCCCCAGGGCCTGGAGCTTGTTAGATCTCCCAGCCTGCTTCTCCTCAAGGATAAACAGACCCCCACACGAAGACCCATGCAAACACTGATAATTTCCCCAATTCCCTGACATCACCCTATGCTGTAACGCTTAGGAGGGGAGGGGGAAAAGGAGAGAGTCCAGCAGCTGTAAGATGTTTCAGTCCTTTTGTCAGCTGGAACAGGTGGGTTTGCCACTGGCTGGGCTCTGCATAAGCAAATGTAAGAAGGAGCTGGAGGCTTGGGTGGGAATGGAGATGGAAGGGAACATTCATGCTAGTTAGCGTCGTAATGGTTGGCGTGTGAGTTAAACCCAGGATGCCACTGGCTTGAGCAGAGGCAAGCAGGTGTAGACCTCTGCCATTGTTATTTGTATCTTGGCAGCACCTGTAGCTCCAGGCTAATGATAATACCTGGCTCTTGTATAGCTCGTTGCATCGATAGCTCTTATAGCGCTTTACAAAGGAGGTATCATTACCCCCATTTTACAAATGCACAAAGTCCCCGGCCAGAAGCGACCACTGTGATCAGCTAGTTTTACCTCCTGGGTGACACAGGCCAGAGACTTGCCACAAATCACCCCGGAGCAGATCTTTTACAAAAACAACCAATCTTTATTTAAAAATTGTAAGTGATGGAGAATCCACCATGGATCTTGGTGAATTGTTCTAATGGCTAATTACTCAGACTTAAAAATTTATGCCTTATTTTCTATCTGAATTTGTCTAGCTTCAACTTCCAGCCACTGGGAAACTGAGGCACAGAAAGAGGAAGTGAGTTGCTCAAGGTCATCCAGCAAACCAGTGGCAGAGCCAAGAATAGAACCCAGGTCTCCCAAATCCTAGTCCCATACCTTAACCATGTCATTAGGCCACCTAACAATTCCACAGACAAGGATAGACAATCAGGGCAATTGCCCTGGGGGGTGTCAAATCAGCTTCCGGGGAGCTCCACATCACTGTGCTGGTCTGTTTAGGGGAGGGGAGCACTGAAAACATTTCTTTTCCTGGGCTGCAAACCATCCGGGGCTGACCCTATCTCCAAGGGATTTCATTAGACTGTTACATGCTGGTTTGTAGTTGATCCTGGCAATGTAGAGTGTAATGTGCTCACTTCTCTTCTGATTCTGTGTAAATGAGGCACATAACATAAAAATTGCAGTGAAGCTACATCTGCAGTCAGAGTATTAACCCCTAGAATGCTGGCATCTTCAATACAGCAACCAGATGAATGCATAGGAGAATGTAAAACCAGCACCGATATCATTCAGGTACTCACTGGATCATAGACTCCAGCACACAGAAAACACCATGAGTTCCTCCACGAAAAAGAGCTAGAATCTTCCTTTAACGTCTTCTCCAAAAAACAGACCCTTCATCAGCACAGCCCTGGGATGTAGGCTCAGTACTGGCACTGGTGGAAAAATGTTGCCTATTGAATCGCCAGCACCATTCTAGGCTTTTCCCTGGAAGTCTCCCATCCTGGTGCAGATCTGCCCTTAGCAGGACTGTCCTCAGCTAATGAGATAGCAGGTCCCTGCCCATAAGGTGTATCACACAGGAGCATATGCCTGCTCCAATCACTGGCATCTTCTCTGCAGCATCAGTGTCCTCTCTCCCCACATCTTTCCCAAATCCTGTTGCCTGTGAGGCGTTAGACTTGCCAGCCTAGCTGCATGTTCCTTTATGACCTCCCAGCTGTTGGTGCGACAGCAGAGCGCGGCAATGTCACTGCTCTGGAAGCTTGGAGGAGGAGCTGCCTGCCAATAGTGAGCATTCAGACAGAGGAATGGCAGCGCCGGCTTCAACGGGAAACTATTTAACTGAATCATAATGGAGGGAAGTCAGAATCTTAGACTGTGTTAAAGATAAACTGCTGGGTTTCAATGGTTGCTTTTATGCTTTTAAGTTGGCCAGTCTCCAGACGGTGAGAGTAGTCAGTAGAGCAACTGGTCCTCCAGCAGCTCCACGTGCCCTTCAGAGAGAGAGAGAGAGACTGCAATGCGGAGAAGATGCATTTTTGTGGTTCTTGTGGTGCTGGGTGGTTTTGGGGGGAGGGGATGGGGAAGGGCGACCATGGCTTAAACATGCTGTATCTGGGATGTTTACGTTGGGATGGCTTGCAGCTCTGTCCTAACGCCCTGAGCTGTGGCATTCTGCTCACAGACCAGCGGACTTACCTTAGCTGGTGAAAGCACTGATAGCCCCTCCCCCCCCCGCTGTATTTGCACCATTTTCCTCTCTGTTTTGGTGGGAAGATGCAGTGTAGGGTGGAGTCCTTTGTACCCCTTTTCAACGGAGATACCTTTGGCTGCTCTCTGAAATCGCATGCTTATAGCCTATGACAAGATGTTTCTCAGCTAATGCATTTTCTTTAAGCTGGCAAGCAGACTAGAGCGATGGGGCAGCGAGCATCCCAAGGGTGCATTCGCCACCTGGCTCTGTGTGTGTCTGTACACTGGCAGAGGTGCGATAGCTGCGGCGGCACAGGCTGCTCCAGCTTTCCTTTAGCCTTATTTTTAAGTGCTGCTAAAATGAAATGTTTGCTGCTTCGGCTGGAGGCTGCATAAAGGCATCTTTACCCTGACAGCAAACCCATGGTGACAGCTACCGCGAGGGGTGAGATTAGAAACAGATGAAGCCCCCTCTTTCCCAAATGCTAGATGAGCCAGAACAGCCCTCTGGGGGCGAGGGGGGGGGAGGTGTTGATTGTCTGGGAATGACTTGGGTATGATTCCCATGCCTGCCCGCTCTCCCCCAGCACCATGTGCATATCCAAATGAATGGTGAAACCCTTGAGGAAAGAGGTGCCAGTGGAAGACACCAGGGTGCTGGTTGGGGAATGGCAGAGCTGGAGCATGCTGATAGGTGAAGTGGCTGCACTTGGAGCTCCCATAGAGATCCCCTCCCTCCCCCACCCCTACCAGTCCCAGTTAACTAGAAAAGACATCTTTAATTAGAAAAAGGCAGCTCGTAGTATGTGTGGCGCCTGCTTTTAAAGGGCTTTGCGTGTTGTCTTCGTTATGGGTGTGAGAATCCAGCTCGCTTGTTTTGTCTTTTAAAGCAAATTGAGGACACATTTCATACATCAGGAGCTACAATGAAATATGGCTGTGGGACACGCTTGCATGGCGAGCTCCTTTGCTGGATATGCTTGGGGCCTCCTTCCCCTTACCCTGGGAATGGACCCCACCATGGGTTTGCAGGTGGCACTGCCTGTCTCCTCACTGCACTCTTCCTTTTGAGACTCTCCCTTGGCCTGCGTGTCCTCTCGCTTGTTCTGGCCACGCACGGGTGTCCCTCCATTGGCATCAGTGGAGTTACTCCAGACTCAGGGCCATGTGAGAGGAGAATCAGGTCCCTTTATTCCCACAGGCTGCCCTCACCATCCTGGAGCCTGCTTCTGGGCACCACAGTCAGTTCCCCTTGTCTAGTTCTCCCCGCACTGCCTCCTGTGTAAATTGGCAGCAGCTCTATTGAAGTCAATGGGAGTCATATTGAGGTAAGCCAGGAGGGTCTCAAGCTTCCTCTTCTCTCTGGTTTGTAAGTGCTAACTCTTCCTCTAGAAAATAATCAGATCCTGCTCTCCGAACCTGCCTGTTTGCTTCTGCCTAGTCTTCTCCCTCTAGCCTGTCAGCATCTCATCATTCCCTGTCGACCTACCAGAGCGACATGCGCTAGCTAGCTATGGTAACCTCTGCAGTGCATTTATATTTGCATGGATGTGATCCTGTTGCAGTAATTTTGTAAGCAAGACGCTGTGCTGAAATAAATCATGGTACCCTTGCAGAGGCTGTCCCAAACTTCTGAGACAGATGGGGGTGGGAAGGTGGATATGACCTTAAGAGCAGTGGAGAGATTCCCCGTCTGAAGCTTTGCTCTAAGTGCCTTCGGTCTGTAAGCGGCAATACTAAAGCAGTCAGGAATAGACCAGTGGCAATCTGGAAATTCCGCTGGGGCTGACAACTGCAGCCGAGGATGGCTTGTAAAGCCCACCGTGCTTCTGAGGAAGCTTTGAAGGGAAACAAATGCTGTAATGTCCTGGGATTTCTAACTTCAGGCAGTGTCTCAGGGGATTAGGCCGTTGCTTGGGAGCCTGTCTCTACACCCTTACTTCAGAGCAGCTCGTATTTTTTTCCACCTCCAGATTCAAACTCCCCAGAGAGGTGCTGTTTTGGGGGATGGGGGTTGTGTTTGTAGGGGAGGCAGGTTTCTGTGAAAAGTCTGATGTTAGTGTTTTGTAGCTGGTGGTTACACTCGCTGTTGTGCTGGAGTCATGCAAACAGCTGCCCCGTGGCGCTTAGCTAGAATCCAGGAAATTAGAGCTGGAAAAGATGTATGAGGTCATTGAATCCACCCCCTGCCAATGCAGGATTGCTTCCTGCTGTACGTTTTATGAACTGGGGACTACTATGCACTGGGCTTTGCAGAAGGATATTGAAGGAGTAGTGAACAACCCTGGCTAGAGTTACTCTCTTGGGGCCAAAATGCTGAGGTGATTTAGGTTATTCCAAGCCACCTCTTGGCTGCAGCCCTTTAGATCTGGAAGGTGGTACCCGGCCTGTTGAAGTCGGGTGGGGAGGAGAAGCTGGGGACCAAACTGCGTAGCCCGACTCGTAGTTGGTTTCTCTGATGTTTCCTGGTTAATGACAGGCCTGCATGTGTATCAGCAGCCTGGCTCTCTTCTGGTCTGAGAAACCTCCCGTTGTTGCTAGCCTCACTGCAGCTCTCAGCAGTCCAGGTACACTGGTGGAGGCCCGGCTGCTGCCGCCCGGGCTCTTCAGCACTCTGAACAGGGTGAGCCAGGGCTGGGAGCCAGGAGAGCCTTGTTCACATTAGGTGCTCCCTGTGATGCTCCCATTGGTACAGCTTCGCCAGGGTTCAGAGAAAGACCTAGTGCAGTGGTTCTCAAACTTTTTTTCACAGACCACTTGAAAATTACTGAGGGTCTTGGCGGACCACTTAATGATCTTTCCAAATGTTGCTTGTACCGTTAGCTAACTATTGTAAAGCGCTTTGGATAAAGGTGCTATATATAAAAAAATGAACATTTTTTTGTTCTACAAATAAAAGCACGCAACTCATATTTTAATATCAGTAGTCTAGGGTTACCATACATCCGGTTTTTCCCGGACATGTCCGGCTTTTCGGCAATCAAACCCCCGTCCGGGGGGAATTGCCAAAAAGCCGAACATGTCCGGGAAAATGCCGGCCGGGCACTTCCCCTCCCGCGG
>NC_048307.1:36630322-36682358 GCF_013100865.1 Trachemys scripta elegans
GCTCTTCCCCTGACTCTTCGGCTCTGTTTAAGAGCCGAGCGCTACGGGCTTTGGACAGCCCCCATGCCTCCAGACCCTGCGCCGCTGGAGCCCAGGAGGGGAAGTGCCCGGCCGGGGGCGCAGGGTCCGGAGGCATAGGGGCTGCCCGAAGCCCAAGCGCTACCGGCTTCACGGTTTGCCAGGCAGCCTCCAGACACTGGCCTGCCGGCCGGGGGCGCAGGGTCTGGGGGCTGCCCGGCAAACTGTGAAGCCGGTAGCGCTCGGGAAGCCCTTTTCACATGGCTGGGAGTGGGAGGGAGGAGGGGGCGGAGTTAGGGTGGGGAAGGGGCAGAATTGGGGCGGGGCTGGGGGTGGGAAATGGGTGGGGCCAGGGCCCCGTGGAGGGTCCTCTTTTTTTTGTTTGTGAAATATGGTAACCCTACAGTAGTCTTACCTTTCTAATGCGATAGATGTGCCCTCTCTCCCCCGCCGCGGCAGCCCCTGAGCTGGGGCTGGGAAGGAGGGGGGTCTCTTCCTCTTTTCCCCCACCGCAGCAGCCCCCGAGCTGGGGTTGGGAAGGAAAGGGGTCTCTCTCCCACCACAGAAGTCACAGAGCTGAGGCTGGGAAAGAAAGCCATCTCTCCCCGGCAGCCGCAGCTCTGGAGCTGGGGAAAGTCGCCTCTTTCTCTGGCCACCACAGCCCTGCAAGTCCCAAATTCCCCCCACACCCTCTTCTCACCCCACTGCCCCCTCCCCCTATTCCCCCCAAGGCTACCACCTCACCTTACATGTGCGTCTTCTCCAGGGTTCAGGCACCTAATTAGTGGAGCCACACTAGGTGGCCCTTCATTCTCTTGTGTGTGGCTGCTCAGGCATGCATCTTACAGGGAACTATCTGTGGACCACCTGAATGGAGCTTGCGGACCACAGTTGAGAACTTCTGGCCTAGTGTGTGACCACCTTTGGCTCCTTGGGACGGCTCCTGGGGTACCCAGGCAAGGGAGTCACCTTGTTGCCTCCAGCGCGAGGGAAGTTTGCCTGTGGTGGCCGGCTCCCTGACACCATCAGCCTATTAGCCACTCAAGCCCTCTCCTCCAGACTATGCCAACCCTGGCTTTGCCCTGCAGGTTAACAGGGGTGCCCCACAATCCCTGAATCCCTTGGAATCGTTCCCCTGGGATATCCAGCCCTGGCACAGGCTTCTCACAGAAATTTCAGATGCTTTGTTCCAAATGATCTGTCTGCCCCAGTTTATCAGTTTGACCTTAAACCACCGCTCCTAAATAATACACAGCGCTTGTGAGCACTTATCTCAAACCAAAGGTTTGTTTATGAGAGACTAGAGATTGTATTAGAAAAAAGAGGGATGGAAACAAATGGTTACAATCTAAAACAAAATCATGACACACAAACTAGGTCCTGTGCATTAATAGAGTAGGTCCTTCCACCCCAGAGATCAGCCTGTTGCAGAGCTGGCTGGCTTCACAGGAGCCCAGATCCCATCTTTCATGACATCTCCCCATCACTAAAGAAGAGGTCTCCTCAGTGAATGGATGTAGACCTTTCTCCACCCTGTCACGTGCTGAATCAGTCTTTTGTCTTTATTCACAGACAAGGCGACCCCCCCAGTCTGTTTGGGGGGGTCGCAAGCTGTCAGCCTCCACCCAAACCCCACTTTGCCTCCAGCATTTATAATGGTGTTAAATATATTAAAAAGTGTTTTTATTTGATATGGGGGTGTCACACTCAGGGGCTTGCTATGTGAGAGGGGTCACTAGTGCAAAAGTTTGAGAACCACTGAATTACAAGCTTTCAGTAGCAACCTCACATGCTACCCTTTATGCATAAATACAGTGAAAGTAGTGTAGTGAGTTTGTCAGGTCTGGCACAGAAGTTGCTTGTAAAGAACAGTGAACATTTTGCCAGTAGGCACCAATGGGCCTCTGGGTCATAGTGGAAAGCTTAGTAGAGGGAGAGCTGTAGGATGCTTCATATGTAGCCTTCTGTCTTTGTACCTGTAATAAATGATCTGGGGCAAGAAGCAGAGGGTCAGATTCTAAGCTGGTGTGAACAGGCAAAGCCCAATTGATGTTTGTAATCAAGGAAGGGAAAATGTGAAGGATAGAGATGAGTTGGGGGAGAGGGGGAAGGAAAAAGAGGCCTGTGTAATAGGCATTGTGAACTCTTTGCTGGGGGGTGACGGGACACTACTGTGAGGAAAGCTCACGCTGCACAAGTTCTGGCTGGTATGGGCAGGGCACTGATGTGAGGAAAGCCCACACTGCAGGAGTCGTGACTGGCATGAACTGGGCATTGCTGGGAGGAAAGCTCACGTGGTGGGAGTCCTGGCTCACACCAGCAGGAAAAGCATTGCAGAAAGTAGTTTGATGTATTGTGAAGCAGCTTCATGCCCACTTGTGCCCTGGTCTAAGAGCATCAGAATTGTTGAAGCCTGAGAAAAATTGTAGCTCCTCTTCCCTCTTTTATAATCCATTCTTGAATGGGATTTAAGGATTCGCTGTAGCATTAGTCTGAATAATGAACAAGGATTTGCACTAAATGGGAGAGCTGGGGGAGGAGGCTGAATCTGAGAAATAAATTTCTGTGCAGTAATGTAAATTGTAGCTGAGAGGGTCCTGCATTCTGCTGGGTGTGTATTTCTGCATGCCTCTATTTTCCTCTTAGTACCTGTGAACTGCTGGATTGTAATATGACTTTTCAAAGTCCATAATGTATTGAATAACAGGGCAAGAACTGGGGAAAATATTAACTCTTTCACCTTTGTACAACTTGCTAAGATCGGCACCTCAGGGGAAAATAGCCAGCCTTCTCTTGCTCTTGTTTTCTGTCTCAGCTTCACATTCTGTGCTTAAGAAAGTAAACAGCAATTATTACATATAATGTAGTAACAAAATAAATATTTACTAAATAAGACATATATATATAATAAACTTCGCAATCAGTTTTTATAGTCATGCTCCCTTAAAATGCCGCTTGCACCTACGGTGACCAGACAGCAAATGTAAAAAATCGGGATGGGGGTGGGGGGCAATAGGCGCCTATATAAGAAAAAGACCCAAAAATCGGGACTGTCCCTATAAAATCGGGACATCTGGTCACCCTACTTGCACCTGCAAGAAATCAAGTGGACAGTCAGCTGCGGAAAATGAGTTCCCAGTGCTAGGCTGTGACCAAAAGGGTCAATGTGATCCGTGGATGCGTAAACAGGGGGATCTCAAGTAGGAGCAGAGAGGTTATTTTAACTCTGTATTTAGCACTGGTGCAACTGATGCTGAAATACTGTGTCTAGTTCTTGTCTCTACAATTCAAAAAGGATATGGATAAATTGGAGAGGGTTTAAAGAAGACCCTGAAGAATGATTAAAGGATTAGAAAACATGCCTTATAGGAATAGATTGAGCTCCTTGAGTCTAGTTAGCTTAACAAAGAGAAGGTTAAGGGGTGACTTGATCAGTTTTTGAGTACCCACATAGGGAACAAATATTAGATCATTGGCTCTTTAGTCTAGCAGACAAAGCTATAACACAATCCAATGGTTGGAGTCGAAACTAGACAAATTCGGTTTGAAAATAAACTGTACATTTTTAATAGTGAAGATAATTAATAACTAGAACACTTTACCAAGGGTCATGGTGGATTCTCCATCCCTGACAATTTTTAAATCAAAATTGGATGTTTTTCTAACAGATCTGCTGTAAGAACTGTTTTGCAGAAGTTCTCTGGTCTGTATATGGGAATCTTGCCTGGGAATCTTTGAATCTGTGAAGGTTGTCTTTCCAGGTTCTTGGTGTTATTCAATGGAATCCATCTTTTAGGACATTTTAAGGACCCCCAGGGCTATAGAAATATCTCTTCCTGTTTGAGATCAGTTTAAAGAATGCTGCTGCTTTGTCTCTTGGGGGGGCCTGACTATTTGTTGGCCTTTCATCACAGTGGATTTACTGCTGGGTAGTAGATTATGTACGGGATCATACATGGCACCCTCATATTAAATAGAAAATCATATTTTCCAAGTTAAAACAGGTTTGTTTTAAAATAGTTAATTTACAAAATAAATGTCTCTCCGGGATGATCTAGACAGTATTTGATCCTGCCATGAGGGCAGTGGACTGGACTCGATGACCTCTTGAGGTCCCTTCCAGTCCTAGAATCTATGAATCTAAGTAATTTATCTAGGATTCAATTAACCACATTTAAAAACAAAATCAAACTTACCTTTAATTTTTTGCAAATCACAGAACTCCCACCTATTGAGATGATGCAAGATGTATTTCCTATATATCACCTGACATCTTCTCCAGGCTGACGGTTCCCAATTTGACTGTTAATTTTTATTTTTTATTGCATTCAAAACAGGTTTTATCACAATGGAAAATTCTTTATTCATCTTTGTAATTAGCTATGAAGATTATAGTATCTTTTCTGCTTACATGGCAGTCTTCATAGCTGACGATCTGGCTCACTAAACACCTAGCCATTTTCACAGGAAGAATTATAAATCAGGCAGATACCCTGTATGAATCATTGTATAGTTCCTGATACCACAGGTCACATTAGAGTAGGTGAAAAGGAAGATTCATTCCTTTTTCAGGAATTTGCTCAGAGAAAGGGTCCTGGTTGCACTGTATGTCATGGTAATACACATAGTTATTGTGGGTGGAGTTGCTTTTTCAGTGGCTTATAACTTTGCCAAACTTTAACCATTTGGGCTGAAATTTTTGATAATATGTGTATGCATCTGGCTGAACTTTTTTTTTTGGCAAGTTTCAGCCAAAACAGTTCAGCCATTTCCAAGAATGATGTTTGGGGGAAATACATAGTTTTGCCATGTTAAAAAAATTCTTAGGACCATTTTGTTGAGAAGCTCTAGTGTGTGCGTGCTTTGGAGTCAGGGTTGCTTGGGCAATGCAGAGGACACCAGTTTAACTGCTGTAAGTGGTAAATGTCCAAGCTTTAATGGCACCCCCTGCACCTCAGGGGATGTGAAGAAGGAATATAAAATTACCTGTCGCTTGGATGTCCTGGAAAATTGGGGAGTGGATTATACAGGCAAACAATAGTTATAGGTTTTAAGGCCAGAAAGGACCATCGTGATTACCTAGGCTAACCTCCTGTGTAGCACAGGCTAGAAATTTCACCCAGTCATTCCTACAGCAAATCTTACTGCAAAGCAACATAGGGTATGAATGGAGAACCCACCATGTCTCTCCTTTTGGTGATTGCTTGAGAACAAGGAAAACAGATGAGAAACCATGAGATTCTACGTCTGCTTGGTACAGACCAAAGCTAAGAGTTCAGGTAACTTCAGTTCTGATCCACTGAAAAGTGCCAGGATTCAAAGCTGGTTTGACCAGTGCTTCAGAACAGCTGTAACTACCATAATCTTTGCACTGCTGATGAACATTGGAGATTGCAGGGGCCCGGGAAGTTGAGAGTTGCTACATCATTGGAGCTGTTGCACTTTCTGTGATCACCTGATAGCAGGAAATCCAGACAAGAGGGAAAAGGAGCATGCAGTCACGCTCCCTTGGACAGAGTTTTACAGTGTGTGTGGGTGTGCAGTGGGCACCATTGAAGCCTGGACATTTACCACCCGCAGCAGTTAACTCAACCAAGGCATTTGCAGTATTTCCCATTCAAAGCATGGGGAATGCCACAGAAACCAAGGGAAAGACAAATAACATGGTGTGATAAAAGTCAACTTTTTAATGGTGCCCACTGTGTTAAGGTCTATCATAGAAAGCACGACGGGTGTGTGCATGCCAGATACTTCCACATCTTGGTATGCTGCGAGGCATGAGGCCAAAAGTTCGAGGCCTTCAACTAGTACCCATTTTCTCCTTCTACTCCCACCACCTGTGTGCGTCTCAAGCTCACCCCAAAAGTCCCGTTTGTTCTCCTGCCACTCATGTCTGTGCACCTTCATTCATACTACCCCTTTGCCTTACAACTGCTTCTCTTTGTGCTGCAGCCATCAGCTCTCTTCCCTTGGAAATCCCTCCATAGCATTAACCGACCAGCTGTTGTCCACACATTCCTAAAAATCTCTGCTTTGCTTGAGGGTTGGCTCCCCATAAGTGTGCTTCTTTTAGGCTTCACTGCATCGTCTCTTTCTAATGTAAGCACCTTAGGGGAGGGATTGTGTCTCCCTGTGTCAGTGCAATATGAGAGCAGCATCGCAGCTCGGTCATTAACAATCCAAGAACAGCGTGAAATTTTCAGGCTGTTAGAGAAACTCTCCGGACTTCTTGACAAGATTGTTGTGAACCTCCAGAGAGGGCTATAACTGGAGCTCTGCAAGCTAGGTTATAGTGTGGAGGCGTGGAATATTGGGTTAACTATTGGGTTATCTCCTGTAGCAGCCTCCTGGTCCCACTTCTGCCAGTCACACAGCCCTTTAACTCATACTGGGCTCTTGGGACTTCACCTCTCTCATGAGCATGCTGCATGCCCTCATGCTGTCACTTTGATAAAGTTCTTAAGAAACTAGCAAATACTTATTACTTTAAACATTGCCGTTTAGCTAAACTGCCCCTCCTCCTCACTGAGAGAGGAACATCCCTCTCTGAAATCTTTGACAGCTTTTATTTGTTCAGGATTTGAGATTCTCGGCCTGCAAGCCAGGCCCTCCCGTCCTACACACTTGGATTCCCAGCATTCTGCCCCTTTCTGCTTTCCTTCATTCTTCTGTGCTCACAGCTGCTGCCCTGCCACTGCTGCTTTACCTTTACTCTGGGCTGGGATTTCCATCACTTCTGCCCGGAGTGAGATTCTTGGTAAGTGACCCAGCCTTCCGGCTCCCCTTGTGAAGTCCCATTCTGGATTCCCTGCTGTAATTGTGGGCAGCAAGAGAATGGCACTTGCAGTGATCACTCTATGGGGTTTTCTGAGAACAAGTTAAAGGGATCACAACCCATGTTGTTATATCGGTTACCTGCCCAGCCAGGGCATTTGCCAGGCAATCAGCTGGGTCTCATCACAAAACTTCTTTTATAAACAATGTAATGATGTCCAAAGATAACAGATTAGCACTCATGTCAAACAGGACTATACGGTAATTCCTTCGGCCTGGGAACATAAACTGCCAGAGCTGAGCTTTCCCCCTAACCTCAGGGTGGAATTTCCTTTTCTTGTACTGTGGCCCATTTGTTGAGTTTGAAAATATGATGTACAGTTTGTGTTTGAGAAAGTTTTCAGTTTACATTCCATATTCCTCAGAAAGCCGTGTGGCTATTGATGTGTCCACAGGGCGATGTTAATGTGACTGATGTTATCGCAGTAGTGGTATCGCTTTTAATGTTGCTTGCTGCTCTATGGGAACTTTCAGAAGCCTATAGATTGTGAGGGTGAGCTCCCCAGCTGGTATACATCATGGTATACATCTGGCCCATTGACATCAATGGGCCAGATCCCCAGCTGGTGGAAACCAGACTCACTCCATTGAAGAAGATGGAGTCAGATCCCCAATTGATGTAAACCACCAGTGCTTCCTGGAAGTTTACACCAGCTGAGGATTACACTGATTATACCTGTGAAGATCAGAGCTATATTTACATGTGCCTGTGTACAGTGTATACAGTCAGAACTGACCCCGTCGTCTCCTGTTTCTCAGAGATCAGTAACATCTGCTTCTGTTCAAGGCAGTAATTTGTTGTAGCTGACCTGAGGTTTGGGTTGTGCTCTCCCTGTAGCACTCCATTCTGTGTATACCCTGTTTGTGTGGGTGTTATTTGCACTGGAGTGACAGCCTGCCAGCACTGCCTGCCTGTAGTGGACACAGCTGGAATCCAGTGTCAGGAGCCGGATTAGTTTAGCTGATTCTCAGCCAGCTTGACTACTGCTAAGTACTGTAGCTTTCTCTCTCTGCGTCTCTCTCTCTTTAGTCTCAAGGGGAAAAAAAAGAAAATATTGGTTTTGTTTTGGCTGGGGAGCTGGAGCCGCAAGGAATGAAGGGTGAACCGCAGCTTGGATTACCCTTTTTCATTACAAGACGTGATATTCAACTCTGGTCAGTGGAGGGGGCTGCTCTCTCTTCCCCCACAATAAATAGCATAAAAAAACCAACCCAACCCACAGGAACTCAGCTGAGAGAGGAATTGCTGTTGAAAAGTGGCAACCCACAGGAAAGCTATGCCTGGCTTTGAGGGATTAAGGTAACGAAGTTATTAGCTCTGGGCAGTAGACAGGCAATGTCTGATAATGGAGACTGGCAAGAATAGGGTTGGTGTGTAGTGCTGTCCATCCTTTCCCCGATCCATACCAAGCAACATCGTCTGTTAGTAACAACTCCAAGTCACATTGATTCCAATGAGTCTAGTGTGTGTGAAATCTACTGTTAAAATAAAAGCAACGAGAGTACTGGATAGTTTAGGGAGGTTGAAGATGAGACATGGAGCCTTCCATCACTAAGATACTGATTTCATATCCTGTCTCCAATCAGTGATGAAATAAGATCTTGTAACTTTCACAATGTGGAATGAGTTAGTTGGTCTCGTTTCAGTTTCCACTAGACAGCTGCCCATGTCAGACAAAACCACCCTCACTAATTGGGGCCCCAGTTGAAAGCCTGAGTAGAACCCAAGAGTATGAATGGGCATCAAGTCTTTCTCCCTTTTCTCTGAGGTCAAGATAATGTGCACTGGCAGGGATATGGGAGAAACTTTCACTTCTGCTGTCATGGATCCATGCTAGATAGAGGGTTCCAGTCTCCAGGGCTGGCAATCAGGCATGTATCACTAGCATTTGAACAAGTTCACTTAGCATGATCTAGCTAAATGGCTAAACTTCATAAGCCATATCTCTGATCCAGCAGCATTATTGTTCATGAGTAGCATAGATCTGTGCTTCTGTCTGTTGGATGAGAGATGTCATGGAAGATGGAAGGCTTGAAGAGATGATGATTTGCCCAAGGTCTCACAGCTGTTCGGCAGCAAATTTGGGACTAGAACCTAGTCTCCTAAATTCTAGTCCAGTTCTCTAACCCCTAGGCCTGCTGCCCCCAGCTCCTGTGCCTATCATACCAGATTTATATATAATTTACACGTCCTGTTCCAGGTAATCTAGTGTCTCATCTAGAGTTATATTGTGAAACAACCTGCTAGCTTCTAATGAAGCAATGAGTTAGCACAAGCAAGTGTCTGCCTCTGCCTTACTATTGCATCCAGCAGCAAGGTAGACCAGTGGTGCGGTACCTGGGGCAAGTGTGATCCTTTGTTGAGATATCATGGAGGAAAACACAGGCTCAAGACATTAGAACCCTTTCTCCTTTCTGTCTGTGGGTATGTCCACAATGCGAGTGAAGGTGTGTCTGCAACATGGGTGCACATACCTGCGTTAACTTGAATCTAGTTAGCACGGCCAATAAGATGTGGTGGCACAAAGTAGGAATCAGAGACTGAATGCCAGAGCCAAGGATTGCGACAGAATTGGAGCCAAGAATCAGAGCCAAAGGCCACAACCGGGTTACCTGGAATCAGAAAAAGCAGGTGCAGGGCAGAAGCAGGGCTTGGGGTGAGGCGAGCACAGGGAGACAGAGAATATGCAGGCTTTTGCATTGAGCAGCTGCTGATCCTCTGCCGCTGCTGGGCTTAAGAGTAAGCCACCTAAATGCCGAAGCTGATCAGGTGCAGGCACAGACCCTCCATGCTGACACCCAGGCTATGTAGTGAGCTTGTTCTCTGGTTGCTAGACCATGCTAAAGCTCATGCTGCTACATCTGTGCTACTGTTGTTACCCAGACTAACTAGATTACAGCTCGTCACTTGCAGTGTCAACGTACCCCCAGGCTGGGCTTAGCCAGACAGGGAACAGACTGTACAGTGGGATTTAGGTACAAAGCGTGTCAGCAGCCAGACTGTTTTAGGAAGTGCATTGTATGAGAGCAGACGTAGCACAAAGTCTTCCTCCAGCCCCTATCGCTGTCTGGATTGCTACAGCTTGATTTGGTTTGGTTTGGGGTTTGTTTTCCTTTTTTCTTGGTTTCCTGGTCAAGGACAACTGTGAAGTTTGATGGTGAGAGACATGATTTTCTTGTTCTCTAGTTGTTGGAGTGAGAGCATTCTTCAGCAGGAATTGGATGGGCAGAGAATGGACAGGCTATCTGAAAGTCCTGCTTCATGTATTCCATAGCTAGGCCAGATGGCTCGAAGGTCTCTGACTTTCTGTGCCTTTTTAGTGTCAGAGGGGTACAGAGCACTTCTTGTTGAATGCTGGTAACTTTTCTCCTGTGAAATCATAGAATCATAGAATATCAGGGTTGGAAGGGACCTCAGGAGGTGATCTAGTCCAACCCCCTGCTCCAAGCAGGACCAACACCAACTAAATCATCCCAGCCAGGGCTTTGTCAAGCCGGGCCTTAAAAACCTCTAAGGATGGAGATTCCACCACCTCCCTAGGTAACCCATTCCAGTGTTTCACCACACTCCTAGTGAAATACTTTTCCCTAATATCCAACCTAGACATCCCCCACTGCAACTTGAGACCATTGCTTCTTGTTCTGTCATCTGCCACCACTGAGAACTGCCTAGCTCCATCTTCTTTGGAACCCCACTCCAAGTAATTGAAGGCTGCTATCAAATCCCCTCTCACTCTTCTCTTCTGCAGACTAAACAAGCCCAGTTCCCTCAGCCTCTCCTCGTAAGCCATATGCCCCAGCCCCCTGATCATTTTCGTTGCCCTCCGCTGGACTCTCTCCAATTTGTCCACATCCTTTCTGTAGTGGGGGGCACAAAACTGGACGCAATACTCCAGATGTGGCCTCACCAGTGCTGAATAGAGTGGAATAATCACTTCCCTAGATATGCTGGCAGTGCTCCTACTAGTGCAGACCAATATGCCATTAGCCTTCTTGGCAACAAGGACACACTGTTGACACATATCCAGCTTCTCGTCCACTATAATACCCAAGTCCTTTTCTGTAGAACTGCTGATTAGCCAGTCGGGCCCCAGCCTGTAGCAGTGCATGGGATTCTTCCAGTCCTAAGTACAGGGCTCTGCACTTGTCCTTGCTGAACCTCATCAGATTTCTTTTGGCCCAATATTCCAATATTTCTAGGTCACTCTGGACCCTATCCCTACCCTCCAGCGCAGTGGTGGGGAACCTGCGGCCCATCAGGGTAATCTGATTGCGGGCCGTGAGACATTTTGCTGACGTTGACCGCAGGCATGTCCCCCGGCAGCTCCCAGTGAACACGCTTCGCCGTTCCCAGCCAATGGGAGGTGCGGGAAGCGGCAGTTGCCCACCACTGCTCCAGTTTATCTACCTCTCCCCCCAGCTTAGTGTCATCTGCAAACTTGCTGAGGGTGCAGTCCATCCCATCATCCAGATCATTAATGAAGATGTTGAACAAAACCAGCCCTGGGGCACTCTGCTTAATACCGGCTGCTAACTAGACATTGAGCCATTGATCACTACCCATTGTGCCTCATGATCTAGTCAGCTTTCTATCCATTTTATAGTTCATTCATCCAATCTATACTTTTTAAACTTTCTGGCAAGAATACTGTGGGAGACTGTATCAAAAGCTTTGCTAAAGTCAAGGTATATCACATACACCGCTTTCCCCATATCCACAGAGCCAGTTATCTCATCATAGAAGGCAATCAGTTAGGTGAGGCCTGACTTGTCCTTGGTGAATCCATGTTGACTGTTCTTGATCACCTTCCTCTCTTCCAAGTGCTTCAAAATGGATTCCTTGAGGACCTGCTCCATGATTTTTCCCGGGACTGAGGTGAGGCTAACCGGTCTGTAGTTCCCCAGATTCTCCTTCTTCCCTTTTTTAAAGATGGGCACTATATTTGCCTTTTTCCAATCGCCTGGGACCTCCCCCGATCGCCATGAGTTTTCAAAAATAATGGTCAATGGCTCTGCAATCACATCCGCCAACTCCTTTAGCACCCTCGGATGCAGTGCTCGTCCAGCTTTTCTAAATAGTCCTGAACCACTTCTTTCTCCACAGAGGGCTGGTCACTTGTTCCCCATGCTGTGTTGCCCAGTGCAGTAGTCTGGGAGCTGACCTTGTTCTTGAAGACAAAGGCAAAAAAAGCATTGAGTACATGAGCTTTTTCCACATCCTCTATCACTAGGTTGCCTCCCTCATTCAGTAAGGGGCCAACCCTTTCCTTGACTTTCTTCTTGTTGCTAACATACCTGAAGAAACCCTTCTTGTCACTCTTAACATCTCTTGATAGCTGCAACTCCAAGTGTGATTTGGCCTTAGTTAAATCTTAGTTAAAATTGTACAACTTGCTTCCCACGGATCCCTGCTTTAGAACAAGTTAACATAAGAACATAAGAATATAAGAATGGCCATACTGGGTCAGCCCAAAGGTCCATCAAGCCCAGTATCCTGTCTACCGACAGTGGCCAATGCCAGGTGCCCCAGAGGGAGTGAACCTAACAGGTAATGATCAAGTGATCTCTCTCCTGCCATCCATCACCACCCTCTGACAAACAGAGACTAGGGACACCATTCCTTACCCATCCTGGCTTATAACCATTAATGGACTTAACCTCCATGAATTTATTCAGTTCTCTTTTAAACCCTGTTATAGTCCTAGCCTTCACAAACTCCTCAGGCAAGGAATTCCAAAATGACTGTGCGCTGTGTGAAGAACTTCCTTTTATTTGTTTTAAACCTGCTGCCCATTAATTTCTTTGGTGGCCTCTAGTTCTTATATTATGGGAACAAGTAAATAACTTTTTCTTATTCACTTTCTCCACATCACTCATTATTTTATATACCTCTATCATATCCCCCCTTAGTTTCCTCTTTTCCAAGCTGAAAAGTCCTAGCCTCCTTAATCTCTCCTCATATGGGACCCGTTCCAAACCCCTAATCATTTTAGTTGCCCTTCTCTGAACCTTTTCTAATGCTAAAGTTCAGAGACTGACCACGTTACCCGATAGCCACATCAGCCAACACATATATGCTGCAGTTGCAAAAATGACAAATTTCATTCTAGGGCAGGGGTTGGCAACCTACGGCATGCGTGCCAAACATGGCACGCAAGCTGATTTTGAGTGGCACGCTGCTGCCTGCCGCGGTTCCGGCCCCCAGCCCCACTCAGCCCCACCGCCCACCACTCTCCCCTGTGGGGGCAGGAGGCAGAAGCTTGGTCCTGCGGCAGCCAAGCTTCCCCCCTCCTCTGCTTCTTCTCCCAGCGTGCTGCTTTCCTGCCCCTCCTCCTCTCCTTCCCTGCGCCGATCAGCTGATGGCTCTTGTGAGGGGGAGGGAGAGGAGTGGAAGCGTGCTCGCTGCTCTGTAGAGGAGGCAGAGAAGAGGTAGGATATCCCGGACACAGGCCCCACTCAGCCCGCTGCCGGCCTAGGTGAACAGAACCCCAGGCTGGCAGCGAGCTGAGCAGGCTGGCGGCGTAAGATCAGCATTTTAATTTAATTTTAAATGAAGCTTCTTAAACATTTTGAAAACCTTGTTTACTTTACATACAACAATAATTTAGTTATATAATATAGACTTATAGAGAGAGACACCTTCTAAAAAACGTTAAAATGTATTACTGGCACGCGAAACCTTAAATTAGAGTGAATAAATGAAGACTTGGCACACCACTTCTGAAAGGTTGTCTTCCCGTGTTCTAGGGTGTATTAACAGGATTGTTGTATTTAAGACCTGGGAGGTAATTGTCCTGCTCTACTCAGCTCTGGTGGGGTCTCAGCTGGAGTACTGTGCCCAGTTCTGCGCACCACGCTTTAGGAAGGATGTGGACAAAATGCAGAGAGAGTCTAGAGGAGAGCAACAAAACTGATAAAAGGTTTAGAACACCCGACCTATGAGGAAAGACTGGGCATTATTAGCTTGGGAAAACAAGACAGAGTGGGACCTTATAACAGTCTTCAAATCTGTTACAGGCCGTTATAAAGAGTACAGCGATTGATTGTTCTCCATGTTCAAGAGTAGGACACGAAGTAATGGGCCTACTCTGCAGCCAGTGAGATTTAGGTTAGCTATAAGGAAAAACTTTCTAGCCATAAGGGTAGTTAAGCTCTGGACCAGGCTTCCAAGGGAGGTTGTGGAATCCCTGTCATGGAAAGTTTTTAAGAACACCTCTCAGGGCTGGTCTAGGTTTACTTGATTCTGCCTCAGCACGGGGGGCTGGACTTGAAGAATGCTCAAGATCCTGTCCAGCCCTGCATGTCTATGAGCCTGTGATACAAATATGCAGTAAATGCTCAGGAATATACCCTCTATTTGATGCATACATCTAACTCCTGTTAAGGTTAATGAGAGCTACGTGCATCCATCCAGGGAAGAAGAGACAACCCTACAGTTCTGATGCTATCTCACATTGCAGATTATGGGTTTCACAGTACAAAGTAATAGACTTAAGTTATTTCTGGGGAGGGTTGTGGTTGTGCAAAAAGGTGCTGTGCAAAGGTAGATACAAACAGAGAGAAGGCTGTACTTTTACCCAAGAAGTTTTGCTAGACCTTCTGCTCACAAACCAGGAAGAATTAGTAGGGAAAGCAAAAGTGGATGGGAACCTGGGAGGCAGTGACCATGAGATGGTCGAGTTCAGGATCCTGACACAAGGACCCTGGACTTCAGAAAAGCAGACTTTGACTCCCTCAGGGAACTGATGGGCAGGATCCCCTGGGAGAATAACATGAGGGGGAAAGGAGTCCAGGAGAGCTGGCTGTATTTTAAAGAATCCTTATTGAGGTTGCAGGAAAAAACCATCCCAATGTGTAGAAAGAACAGTGAATATGGCAGGCGACCAGCTTGGCTTAACAGTGAAATCCTTGCTGATCTTATAAGCAAAAAAGAACCTTACAAGAAGTGGAAGATTGGACAAATATCACAGAAGAGTATAAAAATATTGCTCAGGCATGCATGAGTGAAATCAGGAAGGCCAAATCACACTTGGAGTTGCAGCTATCAAGAGATGTTAAGAGCAACAAGAAGGGTTTCTTCAGGTATGTTAGCAACAAGAAGAAAGTCAAGGAAAGTGTGGGCCCCTTACTGAATGAGGGAGACAACCTAGTAACAGAGGATGTGGAAAAAGCTAATGTACTCAATGATTTTTTTGCCTCTGTCTTCACGAACAAGGTCAGCTCCCAGACTGCTACACTGGGCAGAACAGTATGGGGAGAAGGTGACCAGCCCTCTGTGGAGAAAGAAGTGGTTCGGGACTATTTAGAAAAACTGGACGAGCAGAAGTCCATGGGGCCGGATGCGCTGCATCCGAGGGTGCTAAAGGAGTTGGTGGATGTGATTGCAGAGCCATTGGCCATTATCTTTGAAAACTCATGGCGATCGGGGAGGTCCCAGATGACTGGAAAAAGGCTAATGTAGTGCCCATCTTTAAAAAAGGGAAGAAGGAGGATCCGGGAAACTACAGGCCAGTCAGCCTCACCTCAGTTCCTGGAAAAATCATGGAGCAGGTCCTCAAGGAATCAATTCTGAAGCACTTAGAGGAGAGGACAGTGATCAGGAACAGTCAGCATGGATTCACCAAGGGCAAGTCATGCCTGACTAACCTAATTGTCTTCTGTGAGGAAATAACTGGGTCTGTGGATGAGGGAAAGCAGTGGATGCGTTATTCCTTGATTTTAGCAAAGCTTTTGATACAGTCTCCCACAGTATTCTTGCCAGCAAGTTAAAGAAGTATGGGCTGGATGAGTGGACTATAAGGTGGATAGAAAGCTAGCTAGATTGTCGGGCTCAACGGGTAGTGATCAATGGCTCCATGTCTACTTGGCAGTCGGTTTCAAGTGGAGTGCCCCAGGGGTCGGTTGTGGGGCCGGTTTTGTTCAATATCTTCATTAATGATCTGGAGGATGGCGTAGACTGCACTCTCAGCAAGTTTGCAGATGACACTAAACTGGGAGGAGTGGTAGATACGCTGGAGGATAGGGACAGGATACAGAGGGACCTAGACAAATTAGAGGATTGGGCCAAAAGAAACCTGATGAGGTTCAACAAGGACAAGTGCAGAGTCTTGCACTTAGGACGGAAGAATCCCATGCACTGTTACAGACTAGGGACTGAATGGCTAGGAAGCAGTTCTGCAGAAAAGGACCTAGGGGTTACAGTGGACGAGAAGCTGGATATGAGTCAACAGTGTGCCCTTGTTGCCAAGAAGGCTAACGGCATTCTGGGCTGTATAAGTAGGGGCATTGCCAGCAGATTGAGGGACGTGATCATTCCCCTTTATTCGACATTGGTGAGGCCTCATCTGGAGTACTGTGTCCAGTTTTGGGCCCCACACTAGAAGAAGGATGTGGAAAAATTGGAAAGAGTCCAGCGGAGGGCAACAAAAATGATTAGGGGGCTGGAGCACATGACTTATGAGGAGAGGCTGAGGGAATTTGGATTGTTTAGTCTGCAGAAGAGAAGAATGAGGGGGGATTTGATAGCTGCTTTCAACTACCTGAAAGGGCGTTCCAAAGAGGATGGATCTAGTTTGTTCTCAGTGGTATCTGATGACAGAACAAGGAGTAATGGTCTCAAGTTGCAGTTGGGGAGGTTTAGGTTGGATATTAGGAAAAACTTTTTCACTAGGAGGGTGGTGAAGCACTGGAATGGGTTACCTAGGGAGGTGGTGGAATCTCCTTCCTTAGAGGTTTTTAAGGTCAGGCTTGACAAAGCCCTGGCTGGGATGATTTAGTTGGGAATTGGTTATGCTTTGAGCAGTGGGTTGGGCTAGATGAACTCCTGAGGTCCCTTCCAACCCTGATATTCTATGATTCTATTAACTACAGTTATAGAATCATAGAAGATTAGCTAACTCCCTCAGTACCCTCGCATGCATTGCATCTGGTCCCATGGACTTGTGCATGTCCAGATTTTCTATATAGTCCTTAACTGTTCTTTCACCACTGAGGGCTGCTCACCTCCTCCCCATACTGTGTTGCCCAGTGCAGCAGTCTGGGAGTTGACATTATCTGTGAAGACTGAGGCAAAAAAAGAATTGAGTACTTCAGCTTTCTCCACATCATCTGTCACTAGGGTGCCTCCCCCATTCTGTAAGGGTCCCACACTTTCCCTGTCTTTCTTCTTGTTGCTAACATACCTATAGAAACCCTTCTTGTTATCCTTCACGTTCCTTGCTAGCTACATCTCCAATTGTGCTTTGGCCTTCCTTATTATACCCCTGTATGCTCGAGCAATATTTTTATACTCCTCCCTAGTCATCTGTCCAAGTTTCCACTTCTTGTAAGCTGCCTTTTTGTGTTGAAGCTCACCGAAGATTTCACTGTTAAGCCAAGCTGGTCACCTGTCATATTTGCTATTCTTTCTACACATCGGGATGTTTTGTTCCTGTGCCCTCAATAAGGCTTCTTTAAAATACAGCCAGCTCTGCTGGACTCCCTTTCCCCTCATATTAGCCTTCTCAGGGATCCTGCCCATTAGTTCCCTGAGGGAGTCAGAGTCCGCTTTTCTGAAGTCCAGGGTCCATATTTTGCTGCATTCCTTTCTTCCTTTTGTCAGGATCCTGAACTCGACCATCTCATGGTCACTTCTGCCCAGGTTTCCACCCACTTCTACTTCCCCTACGAATTCTTCCCTGTTTGTGAGCAGCAGCTCAAGAGGAGCACAGCCCCTAGTTGGTTCGTCCAGCACTTGCACCAGGAAATTGTCTCCAACACTCTCCATAAACTTCCTGAATTGTCTGTGCACTGCTGCATTGCTCTCCCAGCAGATGTCAGGGTGATTGAAGTCCCTGTCATAACTATAAAGGGAAGGGTAACAGCTGTCCTGTGTACAGTACTATAAAATCCCTCCTGGCCAGAGACTCCAAAATCCTTTTCCCTGTAAAGGGTTAAGAAGCTCAGGTAACCTGGCTGGCATCTGACCTAAAGGACCAATAAGGGGACAAGATACTTTCAAATCTTGGGGGGGGGAAGGCTTTTGTTTGTGTTCTTTGTTTGGGAGTGTGTTCGTTCTCGGGACTGAGAGGGACCAGACATCAATCCAGGTTCTCCACATCTTTCTAAACAAGTCTCTCCTATTTCAAACTTGTAAGTAAATAGCCAGGCAAGGCGTGTTAGTTTTCCTTTGTTTTCTCAACTTGTAAATGTACCTTTTACTAGAGTGTTTATCTTTGTTTGCTGTACTTTGAACCTGAGACTAGAGGGGAGTCCTCTAAGCTCTTTAAGTTTGATTACCCTGTAAGGTTAATTTCCATACTGATTTTACAGAGATGATTTTTACCTTTTTTTCTTTAATTAAAAGCTTTCTTTTTAAAACCTGATTGATTTTTCCTTGTTTTAAGATCCAAGGGGTTTGAATCTTGATTCACCAGGCGTTGGTGAAAGGAAGGAGGGGGAAAGGTTAATTTCTCCTTGTTTTAGATCCAGGGGGGTTGGAACTGTATTCACCAGGAGTTGGTGGGAGGAAGGAGGGGGAATGGTTAATTTCTCCTTGTTTTAAAATCCAAGGGGTTTGGATCTGTATTCAATGGTGGCAGCGGAACCAGAGCTAAGCTGGTAGTTAAGCTTAAAAGTTTTCATGCAGGCCCCTACATTTGTACCCTAAAGTTCAAAGTGGGGATCCAGCCTTAACAGTCCCCCAGGAGAACCGGGGCCTGTGATCTGTAAATTTCTGTTAGTTGTCCGAAGAAAGCTTCATCTACCTCATCCTCCTGGTCTGGTGGTCTATACCAGACGCCCACCACGATATCACCCTTGTTGCTCTCTAAACTTAACCCAAAAACTCTCAACAGGCTTTTCTCCAACTTCATACTGGAGCTCTGAGCAATCATATCGCTCTCTTACATACAGTGCAGCTCCTCCAACTTTTCTCCCCTGCCTGTCCTTCCTGAACAGTTTATACCCATCCATGACAGTGCTCCCGTCATGTGAGTTACACCCACCAAGTCTCTCTTATTCCAATCACATCATAGTTCCTTGACTGTGCCAGGACTTCCAATTCTTCCCGTTTGTTTCCCCAGCTTCTTGCATTCGTGTACAGGCACCTAAGATAACTAGCTGATTGCCCTTCTTTCTCAGTATGAATCAGGAGGCCTCCCCTGTTGCACCCTCCTCCTTGTGTTTCCCCCTGGTATCCCACTTCCCCACTTACCTCAGGGCTTAGGTCTCCATCCCCCTGCAAAACTAATTTAAAGCCCTCCTCACTAGGTTAACAAGCCTGCCTGCGAAGATGCTCTTCTGTCTCTTTGTTAGGTGGATCCCAACTCTTCCTAGCAATCCTTCTTCCTGGAACAACATCCCATGGTTGAAAAATCAAAAGCCCTCTCTCCAACACCATCTGTGCAACCACGCATTTACTTCCACAATTCGATGGTCCCTACCTGGGCCTTTTCCTTCAACAGGAAGGATGGACAAGAACATGACTTGCGCCTCAAACTCCTTTATCCTTCTTCCCAGAGCCACACAGTCTGCAGTGACCCGCTCAAGGTCATTCTTAGTAGTATCATTGGTGCCCCCATGAAGAAGTAAGAAGGGGTAGCGGTCCGAGGGCTTGATCAGTCTCGGCAGACATTTGTCACATCCTGAATTCTAGCTTCAGGCAAGCAGCACACTTCTTGAGTCTCTCGGTTTGGTTGGCAGATGGATGACTCTGTCCCCCTTAGGAGGGAGTCCCCGACCACCACCACCCATCTCCTTCTCTTGGGAGTGGTGTTCCTGGAACCCTCATCCCTAGGACAATGCATCCCATGCCTTCCAGTTGATGGGCTCTCCTTTTGATCCCTTCCCTCAGATGACTCTTCCAAACCATGCTCCTCCTTAATACCTGTGCAGAGAGCCTGAAAACGGTTTCTTACCTCTGTCTGCATTGGGAGTACTTAAGTTCTCCTCTTTCTTCTTTTGGAGGTCACATGCTGACAATGTTCTTCCCCATAGAGTTGAATAGACTCTCCCTTTGACCATTGCCCTAATGTCTTATCCACACATTAAAGTGAGCTACGGGCTTCTGTCCTGTTTCATTGCTCCCTCCAGGTGTTAGACAACAGAGCAGAGATTTGCTATTTATAACTATAAAATTACATGGCACTTAACAAACATAGAGTAAAAGGCACATTCCCTGCCCCGAAGAGTTTAGTCTGATGCTTGAGCTATGCTTAAAAGTTAGGACAATATAGCTTCGTTGGTCAGGATGTGGAATATTCACACCCCTGTCCAAGGTCGCTGTGCTGACCTAGCTCCCAGGGTAGGTATGGCTATGTCGACAGAAGAATGCTTCCACCTATGTAGCTACCATCGTTCAGGGCAGTGGTGTTCCTACACTGATGGAAAATCCCTTCTGTCGCTGTGGGCTGCAGCTACGCTATGGGTTATGCCAGTGCCATAGCTGTGCTGGTATTGTCTGCATAGTGCTGGCATACCCTGAGATAGCCAAACCCCAATACTTTAGGGAAGAGGGGATTTGGAGAGATGATGCACAAGGATAAGGAAATGAGAAGGATTCCTGGAACAAGTGGGCTTGAAAGGAAGAGGGGTCATTTGGTGGACAAGAACTCAGATGGTGTTATAAGCCTTGGGGGAGGGTGGTAGCATGATAATTGAACAAATATAAAGGGGGGTCCTAGCAGTTCCTACATGTTAGTGTCTCTTTTCCTCCTGCCCTTTCCTCTGTGGTCTGTCTGTTCTCAGTTGGGCTTGGGCTGGAGTTTGGGGAGGGGCTATAAGGAAATATACAAGATCCAGATCTCTTGGAGCCAGGGCCGGCTCCAGGCACCAGCGCAGCAAGCAGGTGCTTGGGGTTGCCAACAGAAAGGGGTGGCACGTCCGGCTCTTCGGCAGCGGGTCCCTCAGTCCCTCTCAGAGGGAAGTACTTGCCGCCGAAGTGCTGCCAATCTCATTTTTTTGTTTTGTTTTGTTTTGTTTTTGTTTCACCGCTTGGGGCGGCAAAAACGCAGGAGCCGGCCCTGCTTGGAGCTTTGGCTTTTCAGACCGGGGGAATTTCAGACCATTTGCAGGGAGGGTGAGTGGGCAGAGTCAGGAGTACGGCAACTTTCCAAGAAGCAGAATGACAGTATCTGCCTTTAGCTGGCACCCGTCTAGCACAGCCCCTTTTCTTTTGGAGAATGATGACTGAGACTACCTCCCTGAAAACGATGATGAGGCAAATTGCTTTACTCTTTGGCCTCCGGAAATACTGACTACACAGGGAGACAGCAAGGAAGGAAGGAAGGAAGATAAGACTTGAAACCAGAGCAGGAAGCTTCTGAAACTTGACCAGCCCTCATTCTGCCACTGCTGACTCTTTCAGATCTTAACCCTTTGGCTCAGCAGAAGAGAAAGCTGCACAAAGTTGTATTAAACTTGACTCCAAAATTCCTTCTGAGAGCTTGGGTTTAAAGCCTAGCTCCTTAAGCAATGCCTTCAATAGCTGCAAGAGCCAGTCTCCTTATGGGTGGGATATTGCATTTGTTGGTTTGTCACAACTCTGTGGCATTTTTAGTGTGCTAACAGGTTTATTTTGTTGGGTCTATTTTGTCCCCTTGTGTCTCCTGTATTAATTGATGGATGGAATTGCTACGCATCAGATAGCCACTGACTGTAGTCCTGTCTGCAGCTGATTGGTGCACAGTGCAACTCTGGAGGAAGGTGCAAAGGTGTTTTAAAAGATCTTGAGCTATCAGGGTCCTGGTCCCGTAATATAAGTCAAAGCAGCTGAATGTGGATGGTGTTGGGATAAGGATTAGCAGATTGGTGTCCAGCAAAAAGCTCCTTCCTGCTAGGGAACCTCTGAAACTGTTTTGCATGGGCTCATAGACTACGTAATTGGCATGGAGCTACTCTTCACGGGCTTTGTGTTCCTCAGTGATACTTCAGGATGACAGTCTCTTGGCTTGAACTAAAATGGTTTCTCTCCAATCTGCAAACTCATTAACTTGTGCCTTGCCCAAGAGGAGGGGTAATAGTGCACTGAAATGAGCAGTGGAATGCCTTTAAGCAGAGAGATTAGATTCCCTTCTCCCCCCCTCTCCTATATACTCACCCTCATGAGACTACATGTTCCAATGTCTCTCTGCTATCTCCATAGTATATCAGTCCCTGTGGAGGGACTGTAAGCTTTCTGCTGACCTTGGGTCTATTAGCTTATCAATTCTAATGGCATTCCTTGCCTCATTTGGTGGAGACAAGTGAGGAATGACTATATCTGACCTGAAGTTTTCATATATATAACATGGTTTCTAATAGCATGACTTGTTGGATACGCTCTCTCTCTGTATATCCTAGTAGTTCCCATGGCTGAAGTTAAGGTTGAATGATTGTGGCATTAAAGTATCGTTTGCAATTTTCTACATTCCAGAGCAGTATCAAGTTTGTGCTGAGGGCTGACTGTGTGCATGCATGTGGGTTTACTTTCCCTGCAAATATCGCAGGAGTTGTATGCATCATTATCTTTCCTGGGAGCTCCTGTTAAATACATGACAAGAGAGGCAGTGAATGCCAACTCCAAGGTGGGATATAAAGGCAGGAAGGAATCTTTTCCTTTCAATTGGCTGGTTTTACAACCAATTGTCACACAGACTGGTGTTTGTTTTTGATTGAAAACTTCGTCCCAGTAACATATCTTCATCTTCCCAGAATTTTGAATGATTGAAAGATTGGAATCAAAATAAACAAAATCACCAGTGGTTTTATACATTTCATACTCAACCAACATCAAGGATGTAGTTGTCTCCAGAAGGGCTGGCCGCAAACGTAATAGGAAGCCCAGACTAAACCCCAGTTAACGCGGGGGGAAATGCAAGAAAAAAGGAAGTTGTTGTTTCTCAGCAGTTGATACATCTGCTACCCCTTGTGGAGATGGGATAGGCTCTGACCAGCTTACTCAGCTGTGGCTTTGATTGCTGGTCTCCGTCTGCCCAGCACATTAAAATAATAACAGCATTGGATTTAGATAGCACCTTCCATTGGAGGATCTCAAGGTGACTTACAGACATTAATAAGTTAAGTCTTGCTACACCCTTGTGAGTTTGGTTGGCATTGTATTCTTCTCCATGTTTTCAGCTGGGGAAATCGAGGCACACAGACATAAATAACTTGCCCAAGCTGACACAGGAGATCTGTAGCAGAGCTGGGCTTAGAACTCTGATCTTCTAGATCCCATGCTCGTGCATTAACCACCTGATGCTCCTGCCTCAATAACTGTTGTGCCCTGCCTTGAATCTGTACTTCCACAGGCTTCTGATGTTGTTGCCACTAGTAAATTCAGGAAGCCATCCCTTCAGAGCACACTGTACCCTCTCTCCCATGCCTTGCTTCCATCCACTCCCACAGCACTCTGCCATGCTGTGTTCCAGGGTGTTTTGTCTGAAACAGATCAGGAAGCTCGGAGACAGGGATGTGCAGAGAAAGGAGCACAAGGTATACCGTTAGTCGGGTGGGAGGATGCTTCTGTGTCATCATTTATTAGTAAGGCCAGATGGATGCTTGATTGTAAATGTAGGTAAAACAAACAAAGCTTAGTCCCAATGGGCCAGATCTGGAGGACTGTTACTCCCCCATTAAAGTCAATGGAAAATACAGATGCTCTGCACCACTCAGAACTGGGCCCATTGACTGTAGTGGGGCGTTTGCTTGCATAAGGACTGAGAATGTTGAATGTTTTTTTTATTGAGCCTAAGGAGGAAGAGAAACCACAGCATAATTACACTGAATGTTTATGAAGTTGAGCTTGCTTGTTCTTCCCCTTCCAGCAGTGGAGGGAGCATCTCCAGAGACCCCCTTCCCTATCCTTAGCATGTGCTGATCAACAGTACGCTAGACCCTCCGATGGGGAAGGGAAGAGCTGGGGTGAAAGCATAGGGCACCTAAGAATTCAAATATAAGTAGCAGAAATTGACTTTCAGTAGATAAGACTCTGCCATTGGCCTATCAGCATTATTATTACCACTATGATTTGATTTTATTATCTGATCACATATTTTGGTAGTTCTGACATTTGAGTCTGCTAGACCATAGAGACCTTTGCTTATCCTGCAGTGGATTTTCAAAGGACTGCTAAAGGGTTAGGCACACACTTTCCATTCAATTCCAATGGGAGATGGGTGTCCAGCTCCACTGGGGTCCTTTGAAACCCCCAGCCTTATATCCCATGTGGCAAGCGTGATTCCATGGCCAGATTACTCTGGTAAGAGACTTGTTAGAATGATGGCATCAAACATACTGAGAAATGAGCACCCTCCAACTGAAGAGCAGAGGGCGTTGCAGGGACATGCAGGGCCAGGCCCACAGTATTCCCACTTTGTCGTTTGTTTTGCTAGTAGTACTGGTTGCTACTATTTATCAGTGCTTCTATTTGTGGATTTAATGTGAACTGCTGTCAGAATAAATAAGATCATTAGAACTGGAGGGAAATCTAATTTCAGATTCTTTTATTGTTTTTTGTCTTGGTTTTAAAATCTAAGTGGTGGTAATTGACTCAGCCAGCACAGCCCCTTGGGGAGCTTCAGGCTTTCCCATCTTGTATTGGGTGTGGGTGAAAGAGCTCTGCATTGCCCTCGCCAGTGCCAGTCCAGCCAGGACTTGAAGATCACACCAGCAGCACTGCTATCATCATTCCTTCTATCCTCCCATGCAAGACAACTACTATCCAAAACATCCCCTTTCTAGCATGGCAGGCGAGTGGCTCCTTCTCAGATTGGCACCGTAGTGAAAAAGGACAGTAAGAGAGGTACTAGGCAGACAGGTTAGTGATCTCAGAGGCATACCTGAGGGAGCACCATCTGTCCAGAGAAGAAAAGTGTTCTCCCTCCCTGTACCAGGGTTCTCCAGAATCCAGTCTCCCGTGCTGCCAACCATGATGTTGCCTGCTTGGCACATAGACTCTAGTGGGTCTCCTTCTGAATGTCTGAAATCTCCTGGCTTGGGTTTCATAGCTGCTGTACACACACAGCTCCAGTTGATGTCAGCTGGGTGCATGATGCTCACCACTGATGAAAATCAAGCCGTTGGTGCGTAGCAACTCTGGTTCATCAAAGGCCTTCAGTTTGTTTTCAAGGCATACTTTTTTAAAGTGGCAATGTTTGCCTGAAACACCCCAATGTAATCCTGCTGGGAAAAAGTTAAGGGAGTTTTCCTGAGTTACTGAAGCAGGAGCCTCCTTACCCCACACAGAAGTAAGGGAGGTGGGAGAGGTTCTTTGAAGAGAGAGGATCTAGGGTTTGGGCTGAGCATTCCTGAAGGAGGAATCCTAGGAGCAACCATGCCTAGGGGGAAGGTTTGAGATGAACTTTTGCTTTGATTATTGTTAATTACTTTGTTAATAAAGCCAAACCTAGGGCAGGGGTAATTTGGGACTTTATGTAGTGTGTGGTCTGTATCTGGAGAAAGGTGTATTAGGGAAACATGCTTGCTTACAGCTTCATGTTTTGGAGATTATTCCATCTCTCCTCCCCAAAAAGGAAATGTCTCTCACTCTCCTCCTGCCCTGAGCATGTGCAGAATGAAGCTGGGAAGTAGCCTGCCCACAAGCTGAAAAGGCGTCCAGCCAAGTTTTCCTTGTAACATTTTCCTTTGATTAAAATGATGTGACTCCAAGGATCTCTTTGTTTTCAGTAATGTTGAGTAACACAGAGGTTTTCCTCCAAAGATGCATGGATATTTAGAAACCCCACACACATTGAAAAGCCTTGTCAGATGGTGGGAATGCTTTCTTACTGCTCTGGTATGCCATTCATGTCAGGAGAATGATTCAGTCCCCTTTTACATCCTGGGATATAACTTGGAGTAAACCTCTGGTTTCTCCAAGCTATATCCAGCCACAGAACCAGTCAGAGGATCACTTTTGGATTTATGAAGCTTCCTCTGTACACCCCATTACAACCCTGCAAAACCAGGAACTGACACTTTGAAGTTCCTCAGAATGAGATAGATGAGCTCAGAATACAATTGCCATCGGGTTTGGCTGATGCCAAACTCAAGTTCCAGACCCTTGACTCACCTTCCAGGATCTGAGTATGTAGCTCACAGTCTAAACCCAGTTACACCAACATGACTGAGGCCAGGAGAGGAGTGAAGGGAGGAAAAGATGCTTTGGATTTCCTCTCTCAATATTTTTATCTTCACTCATTCTCTTTCATCATTTCTATTTTTAAGTGGGTTTCTTGCACAGTCTGCATGTGCACAGGCATATGTATTTATAATATTTTGCTAGCAATAGGGTTTGCCTTAGGTATTTGCAAAAAGCACCTGGAGGGGGCGCTAAACGGAAGAGTCATATCACAGGTGCCAACATGCTGCTGACTCACTGCTTTCCCCACGATATTGATTCATTTCTGCCTGTCCCCGTCCCCCCAGCGACACTGGAAAGATCAGCTGCCCAGTGGTGAAGATTTCAAAGAGTGCCCAGCCTGAGTTACCGCTCTGTGCCCCTGCCCATGTGACTCTAGGCCTGAAGATTGGAGTCTTTAGCTCCATGCTGCAGCTGGCACCATATGTGCTGGACGGGCGCTACAGCAGGGTAAGGGACTGTGTAGTACCCTCAGGCTGCTGTTCCTCCTGAGCTTCTGCTTTTGGGCCAGTGGATCTAGGTAGCTCATAGACACACTGGCCACACCCCTGGCCTGCCACTACTCTCTCTCCTCCACATCCATGCTTCACAGCACACAGGGGCTTTGGAACTTAGTGATAAATTCCAGTAGATTCCATCAAAGTCTTCTACTGGTCTCTGTTGGGTTCAGTTGGAGGAACCAGTAGACGAGGACCACTGCAGTGTTACAAAGCCTACCTGCCAAGTGCAACCAGTAAGAAGCCATTGACATTTTGCAACTGGGATTGCCACATGGGGAGTCTCCCTTCATGGCTCCTCTGCACTAAGGCCTCACCACTATCTCTGATGCAAAGCCAAGCTATGTCGGCCCGTTACACTATGAATGTTCTGCGGCCTGCAGGAATCCACCCTGAGTGCCTAGATTGTTAACCACATGAGGGCAGCCTTCCAGATTCCTTGCTTCCTGTGCAAGCATGCCAGTGGCGTTCCCAGCACCCAGCAGGCGCTCTAGAAGTGGGTGTACTGGACGTTGAGCTTTCATAGGTCAGGTTACACAGGAGTAAGCCTCCCACTGCCCTCATTTATTTTTATTGGTCAAACTATCTCAACAATGAAATCGTTTGTAGAAGCAACAAGCTTTGGTCTCTAGAAACACTGAGCTGCAAACTTACAAGGACAACGATTGTATGTAAAATAAATACCAATTAAATATTAAGAAGATATTTGAGGTTTAGCAGCTATGTAATAACATATAGTTCTTACTGGTTTCAACCTCGGTTCAATATGTTTTTGATAATCAACGGGAATTTAATTAGCATACAATAACTGTCTTATTAAATCTAGAGAGACATCTCATTGCAATGGTTATTGAATGTTAAATAAATACCAGTTGGTCATTAGGAGCATATTTAATATGGCTTCACAGCTATGTAATATGTGCATATCTTATTACATGTCTGCCAAGCCTCAATAAATATGTTCTTAATAATCAATTGGTGTTTATTTAACATATAGTTACTATGCTATTAGAGCTAAATTAAAGCCTTATTTGAGAAAACTTGGGTGACCTAATTTTTTAGACTCAATGGTTCAGTAGGATTAGTGTGCTAGCTGCATTTCTGGAGGCCAAAGCAAAATTCCTGGTTTGGGTAACACATGGTAATAAGTTCAGTAGTCGCCTTCCCTATGGAAGGTTTCCCAACAGGACAGAACCACCGCAGTCTGGCACAACTGTCAGTCTGTTCAGAGGGGCCCTAGGAATGAAATATCAGAGAACTTTCTAGGTCACAACCCACATTTATTGGGAGAGCTGGAGGGAGCTGGCTGGAGCTGGCACTAGAATAGCAGGAGGTGCTGCAGGCCAGGGTGGAGGGGCACTGGCAGAGCTGTGTGCGTCGGGTGACCACCCATCCTGAATTGGGTGGGACAGTCCTGAAATGCAGAGTTCCAGTCCTAGCCCCAGGCTGAATGACTCCGGAACAGCATTTGTCCCAGATTCCCTGGAGCGCTGCTCTTCGCTTGCCCGAGGTTCAGGGGCAGCACCAGCCTCTTCCCGGTGTGTGGGGGCGGGGGCTAAGATGGGCCTTAGCCCCTCTCACCACGAGTCCCTACCCCCTGGTCTTCCTCTTTCCCCTGAAGCCCCACCCCCTGGCCAGGCAGGAAGCTGGAGCCAGGCTGTCATAAAAGCTGCCCAGGGAGCCTGAGTCACTGCGGGGAGCCCCAGATCCTCCACCTGCCCAGGATGGTGTGGCCTGGGGAGTGGGCACATGGGCCAGTGGCTGCTCTTGGGCCTCACTGCCCCAGAGAGGTGAAGGGCCTGGGGCATAGGTGCGGAACTAGGGATGTTGTGGGTGCGGCTGCTTCCCGTGGCTTGAAGTGGTTTCCATCATGACAGGGTTTACAGTTTGGTTCAATGGCTCTCAGCACCCCCACTATACAAATTGTTCCAGCATCCCGGTCTGGGACTCCCCACAGCAGCTCGGGCTCCCTGGGTGGCTCTTACCATGGCCCAGTTCTGGCTTCTGGCCTGGCCAGGGGGCAGGGCCTCAAGGGGAAAAGAAGGAGCAGGGGCGGGGCCAGGGAAGGGGGCACATCTCCCACTTTTGCCTTTTGAAAAGGTGGTCACCCTCTGTGCATGGGGTCCCAGCACTGGAATGGCAGGAAGTGCCAGGCCAGGATTGAGGGGCATTGGCAGAGCTGTGCGCGGGGTCTCAGCACAGGAATAGCAGCAGGTCCTGCAGGGTGAGTTGGAGTTTCTTGGCAGAGATGTCATTGGGATGAGGATTTGAACAGTGAGGGATCGTTTGGGTGCTCCTATTTACTTTTCCTCATAACATAAATGCACGGAGTCATCCAGTGAAGTAGAAAGGCAGCCAGTGTAGAACTGATACAAGGAAATCCTTTTTTATATACAATGACTAATTAACTTGTGAAACTATTTTGCTGTGAGAGATCATCCAAGAGTGTAGTTGGTTTTAGCGATGGATGAGACATTCATGTGGATAAGGAGAACATCCACAGATATATAAGGTAGAAAGCAAACATATCTAAGAGATACAATCCCTCATTCTCCAGACAATAGGCCAATTGCTAATTGACGGGGTTAGAAATAAACATTCCTTCTGGCTAGGCTATTCCATAATTTTTCATTACAGGGTTTCTTACATCTTTTTCTGGAGCCATCTGGTGCCGGCTCTTGTTATAGACAGGATCCGGAACTAGGTGGACCACCAGCCTTTCAAGTCAGGGGTTGCCTCTTTTCCTTGATTGCTGAGTGCTAAAACAATGGGGTCTCTTTAGGCACTGTCATCCTAGCCTGGCATACTGGCATGGCAGTTCCTATGTTTACCACAGGTCAGGTTTGAGGTCCCCTGGCAACGAGGTCTCTTGTGTATGGGCATAAAACTGGAATAACAGGGTTGTATGGGAGGTCAGGAATAAGATGTATAAGGCGCTGCCGTGAAGACTGGCTTGCTGGTAGAATTGCACATGTGATCACCATGCTACAAAATATTTGTATAGCCTTTTCTTAAGGGCTTCACTCACCGCAGGTGAGCCTCCGTTTGTCTAGGTCTGGGAATTAGCTCTTGCCCCGTATGAGTGCCCCCTGTTGTTGATTGCTCATGCTGTGGTCCCTCTCTCTCTTTGTGGCTCAGTCATCTGGCCAGGTCCCTATGCAGTCCCCTTTTCTGGGCTATCAAAGTCCCCCTGGACAAGCTTTCTAGATGTGCCTCAGTTGGTCTCCGTCCCTGCTCTGGGTCCTGTGCCACTTCCCAGTGGCTGGTAGGGGAATCTGAGCCCACCTGAACCCCCTGGGACCCTAAGACTAGCAATCCAGGGCTGCTCAGTCTCAATCCCTGTTGTTGTTTCCCTGGTTTCCTTCCTACCCCACCTTTCTATCTCCTGGTCTCTCTCTGGGTTTGTAACTGGTGCATCCTCTGCTGTCCTGGCTACTTCACCCCTCTTGGCTTTTGCCAGACTCCCTAGTCCAGGGTAAGATTCCAAGGCTTATTCTCCCTCTGAATCTCCTCCTTGTGCCTGTCCTACTCCTTTTCCCTCTGGAGAGTGACTGCAGGCCTCCTCCCTGTAGCCTCCTCCTGCTCTCACTTCCTGGCTTCCTAATCCTGTCCCAGCTCCTCCTAGCTGAGTTTCTTCTGTAGTTAGGTCCTATCAATGTCTGGCTGCATGTGAGGTTAATTGGCCCCTTCCATCCCACATAACACCACTCAGGGCTTGTGTGGGGTGCACACGCCATCACACCTTCATTGACAAATTCTCTATCTCTCTGGTGACATCAACGCCACACTAATAAAAGTACATTTGCACCCTGCCTGCCTTTCTGCATAGGAGGGGCCAGACTGGATCAGACCCGTGGTCCATCAGGTCCAGTAGCATGTCTGTGACAGTGGCCAGCAGTAGATGTGTCAGAAAAAGATGCAAGAACCCCGCAGTTAGCAGATGTGGGATAATTTGTTCCCCATTAAAGGTTTCATCCCAATCCCTAATAGTTAGGTATTGCTCTGAGTCCTGAAGCATGCAATTTGTATCGCTTCCCAAACTGTTTGTTTTGCATTGACTGTTCTAACTCTGGATATTCTTGTTAACTATATAAATGTCCAATCTCCCCTTGAACATTGCTCAATTTTTGGCCTACATGCATCCTGTGGCAGGGAGTTCCACAGGCTAATTATGAATTGACTGAAAAAGTATTTATTTGTTAGTTGTGAATTTGTTCCCTTTCAGTTTTGTTAATTACCCCCCCCCCCCGTTCTTGAGTTATGAGACAGAGAGAACAGAAGCTCCTGCTCTCCCTTCTCTATCCCATTCGTTATTTTACCACTTTTATCATATTGTCTCTCATTCATCTCCTTTCCAAGGGTCAAATCCCAATCTTTCCAATCTCTCTTCATAGGAGACTTTTCCGAGGCCCCAGTCATTGTCATCACACTTCTCTGAACCCTCTCTAATTCTGCAGGATCCTTTCGAGATGTGCTGACCTGAATAGGATGCAGTATTCTAGGTGAGGGCACGCTCTCGATTCAGAGAATGCTATTATAATATTCTTTCCATTATTCTCCAACCTGGTCCTTCTGCACCTTAACTTTGGAGAAGCAGCTGCCTTTCTTCCGCCTGCCAGAGCACCACCTCTTCATCCCACCAGTGGAATCGTTGAGGAGTAGGTGAATATGCAAGAAGGTATATGACATGGCCTGCCTGTTCTGCTCAGACAATCAAATTGTACGGTACAGCCCCATTTACCATCTACCCAGAAGGAAACAGCAGGTAGACAGTGTGCATGGCTTAGTTCTTTAGATAGTCCAGTAGTTAGGGCACTAGCCTGGGACTTGGGAGACCTCAATCCCCTGCTCTGCCACAGCCTTCCTGTGTGACCTTAGGCAAATCACTTAGCTGCTCTGTGCCTCGGTTTCCCCCCTCTGCAACAGGGGGATAACGGCCCTGTCTGCCTTACCGGGGGTTGTCAGTATAAATACATTAAAGGGTGTGAAGTGCTCAGCTGCTGTGGTGATGAGGACAGGATAAGTGCTTGAGATAGCTTGTACTGGGAAGGCCCCTATGCTTTCTGCAGCATCCTGGTGCTGAATTCAGGAAACTAGGTAGTGGAGGCTGTGACTGAATTAAATGTGGAACGAATAACACCATCGGTGCAGAATCCTGTTGTCTTTATTTTGCTGTGAAATGAAATTTATTTTACACTGCCTTCGGCTTTCCCAGTGTGCAGTGATTCTTTGTCCTGGGCGGCTGAGGAGTGGATTGTGGGAGCCATCCCGGGGGAAGCTGGAGGCTGTGACTACTAGGCTGGGGACAGCTGGGTGGGGGTGGGGGTGGGGGGAGATGGGACAGGCTGGGTTTTTGGCAGCCAGAAGGGAGGGGGAGGCTTTTGGCTCTGAGGAAAGGGTGGTTTGTGCCTTCCCAAGAGATGGAGATTGCTTGACTTTTCTAGTGGTGGGTGGGAAATGACTTGAACTCCTTAATCCAGTGACTGGCTGCCTTAGGTATGAAGTGGAAGTGGAATAACCACCAGCTTTGAAAAGGTCCTTTGATGGCATGATAGGATGGCGATTTGTTTTGGGAAAGAGAAAGGGCTGTGGGGGAGGGTGTGGCTCTGTGTGTATGTATTAAAATGTAGGATGCAAATGTGTCAAGGGAATCTTTTCAAAATAAAAGTACATTGTTGGGATTTTTTAAGAAAGGAGGAAATTGACATTTGAAAGTGCATTCCCCATAGATGTGCTGCACCCGGAATAATGCTCCTCAGACTGCATCTTGTTGGGCCTGAGGTTTTGTTTTCTAGCCTGCTTGGGAAAATACAGCTGGAGTGGGAAGTCTGGTGAAAAGCAGGGTTGCCAACGCATGTCTTTTGCCAATGATTTTGCTGGAAGCCTTTGTGGTCTTTCTTATAGGGTCCTCAGACTGTCCAAGGAGACGAGTGGGAAGAAGCACCATTCTCTCCAATGACGTTTTTTTATTTCTATTGCGTTTTCTTTTAACTTGCCCCCTTGTTCTAGTCAACCTGCACAGCCGTACTGACTCAGTGCAGTGACAATATGTTGTGCAGGCAGGAAAGCCAGTGATTCATGCTGACTGATGTATGGGGTGAGCCCATCTCCCATGCGCAGTTATTAGTTTCTTCTAGAGGATGACTCAGGCTCTCCTCACCCCCAGGTAGGAAAGCAAACATGATGACTTTTAAATCAGGATCTGAGAATGGAGCCACTTTGTGGATGACTGATGCAGGCAGTTGCTAATGCACACCTTGCCCTGTGAGCTGAATGCTTGGCTTGCTGTGCACTAATTCATTCTAGTGCATGCAGAAGGGAATTTTGCCACATTGCCACATACTGCAGCTCCTGCAGGATGCGCTGTACCAGCAGCGACCGCAATCACAGAGCTTACAGGCTGTGATCTGCATCCTGTTCAGGGTTTGGCTTTTCCATTCCCAAGAACTCTCCCCATAATTACAGTAATGAAGTCTGCAAAACAGCTACATGGGCAAACTTGCCATCCTACGCTGCCTGCAACACCTTGGCCCTATTACCTGATGGCCCCAATTTAGAGGCGAGGGGAGAGGATTTGGCCCGCAGAAGTGATCACAGAGCTTTATCAGGCATGGTGAACATCTTGCCCATGTCCTCTTTCCTAAGAACTCCTTACAGTTAGCCTGAGGTGAGTGCAACACGACACATGCAGGCAAATGGGCCATCATGGCTTGATTTCACCTTTGCCCAGCACCAAGGACCCAGAGAGAAAAGAGCTGGTCAGCCTGTCTGCTGCAACTGCCTCCTGCAAGTTTGGAGGATTATTGGCAGCTTCTCTGTCACACATGCAAAGCACAGCATGCTACCTGATGCTGCTGCGGCAGCAGGCACTCATGTGCATAATCAGTAGTTTGCCAGCTGGTCTCCAGGAGCACATTGCAGCAGATCAGCTAGCCCCCCAGTATGTTCAGCGCTTATCCACAAAGCCAGTCTCCTGGGAGGATGAGACCTGCCATCCCATTTTGACTCCACTCTGGATGCAGGGCAATAAAATGAATTTCCAAAGGCAGATCAGCGGGATGGGGGGTAGAACCCAGCCTACCAGATTTTTCCCCATGGGGAATTTTTTGCGAATCAAGCTAAAGGAGAAACGAGCACTCTGTCTGTAACACACAGCTCTGTTTGATACACAGTTCCCCACTTTTTGTGCCAGCAGGAAGGTAAATTTGCCCATCCAGGGCAACAGGAGTTGCTCAATTACCAGGTCATCCCCACTGTGACAAAACTTCTATCTAAAACAGTCCAGTTGGCTTTCCATTGCCCTCCCTTTTTGGGAGTGTCCGTGGGATGCCTGACATTGCCTCCCTATTGTAGTAATGGGGTTGGGGGAATGTTGATTTGGGGGAGTAGGGGTAATAAGCAGGAGATGATGGGTCCTTTGACTGGGAAAACCAGCTAACTAGTGTTAGCTTTGTTCATTTAGGGCCCAATCCTGCCAGGTGCTGAGCTCATCCAGGAGCTCCTGGAGTGAAGGATGCTCAGTACCCTGCAGGATTGGGCCCTTATTCCTTTTCTCTTCTCACTTTGCTCCCCCTCCAACTCCAAACGAACTTAATTTCACCCTTGATAAGCATCTCTGCACTCCATGGCTTCCATCCCCCTCGAAAACCCAACTGCAAACCCACTAATCTGAACAAGCTGGGGCAGAAGCATGACAAGTATCAGAACTATTCTGCATGTATGGTTTCTATCTATTTAGTATTTACTTTCCCTGTGCGTCTGTCTCGGGCGCTGCTCATTGTTTTGCTGAGGCTGTGTTTTTTGGGGGTGTCCGGTATTGGCCTTTGCAGAAGGGCTGCGGGGAATTGTAATTTTATTGCACACATTGATTGGGAAAACGCCATAAAGAATTTCCTTTCAGATGTTGCCTAACCATGCAGTAACCTTTGTCTCCCTGTCCGCCTGCTTCCCAGAGCACGCTCCGCCAATTAAAACCAAAAAGGACGACTGGAGCTGGTTTAGTTGGCTCTGCAGACTTGTCAAGCTCTGGTTCCAGCTTTCTCTAAGAATAGAGGCTCATCTCATTTCTATTTCTCATACATTTTCTCTCTCTTCTGAAGTTTGGAGTTGTTTTGGAAACCACTCTGACTCCCGCATGATGTCACTGTGATTTTGTAGTATCTCTGTCTCCATTCTAGTTAGGCTTTTCCTGCTTTCTGTCTCTCTCTGTCTTGCCTGGCTCGTCTGGGCTCTTTCTTCTTCTCCACAACTCTACTGGGATTTCTTTTTAAACTTTTTTTTCCCTGTGTCTCTTATGTTGCAACTTTCTTGTTCCCATTCCCTACTTCTTCTTTCTTGAGTTTCTTCCCTCACCCCACCAAAAAATAAAAAGTAACCCAAGAAATGGGGGGGGGGGGGGAAGAGGTTGAATCCAGGTTTATCATAGGCATCTGGGCCCAATTTTCTGCCAGTTGCTGTCAAGAATATTGGCAGGAATCCCCTGTGCTATATGTTGGTTTGATTTCTCAAGGAAGTGGATAGGGTAGGAAGAAAAGGGGGAGATGGTATGCGAATTTGTAACTATTCTCACACACACACAAAACTACATGAAAAGAACATTAAGTTTGCCAAGTTAAGCGCTCAAAAAATAGAAAATGCCAGAATTCATGTTGCCTGTGCAATCTTAATTGGGACCCTTGTGCGTATGCATTATGATAGATTTTAATTACATGATCACACGCTGTTTTTTCACAGGATTCCTGCTTCATTCAGTGCACAGGATGGACTGTGTTCACTGAATGAGCAGCTATTTAGTATTTTGTTTTCTCCTCATTGGTCAGTGCATGGCCCAAAGTTTTATTTCCTGCACACTATTCAAACCTTGCTCTGAGTACAGAATTATTAATTTCTTTGTGGGATTTGCTATGACACTCATCACTATAGCATCTGAGTTCTTCACAAATGTCTGTGTTTTCACGAGCCCCTCTGAGGCAAGGGGGTGCTGTTATCCAGATGCAGAGAGAGAGAGAGAGAGAGAGAAGGGTCAAAAGTATCCAGTGGTTTTGCGTGCCCAATTGGAGACACCTGGGGTGTGAGTTTTCAGACTCTGTAGCATTACAGAGCACTTTATATGTTGAAAACACAGCTCCTTGACTCCAACACCACCCCCACCCCCGCACCTCCCCGTGGCCAGATTTCAAGTCCTTGGTCCGAACAGGGTGCTAGAGCGTCTCAAAGAAATGGTCTTTTAACATTTTTTAACATGGGCAAAACAATGTTTTTCCCGAGTCTCATTCTTGGAAACAATTGAACCATTTCAGCCGAATTTTTCTAACACAATACAGTCTGAGGCAGACACCCAGTATGGAAAATTTTGGCCCAAACAATTAAAGTTTGACAAAGTTATAAGCAATTGAAAACAGGGTCTTTGTGATGGAAGGTGTCAGGGGGTGCTACCAGCACTGCCTATAACAATACTGTATATTTAAATAGCTTTTTGGATCTGGAGGTTCTCCAGTACTGAGGGAGTTTGCCGACATTAACTAGCCTCACAGCACACCTATGAGATAGGCAGTATTATGCCCTCATGTAACAGATGGGTAAACTGAGGCATCAACATGTTAATGATTTGAGTGTAAGGATGGTCTTGTGGCTGAGGCTCTAGACTGGGACTAAGGGCATGTCTACATGGCAAAAAAACTACAACCAAAACCAAAAACCTCACAGCAGCCAGTCCCAGAGTCCAGGTCTACAGACACTGGCTTGCGGGGCTTGTGCTATAGTGCTAAAAATAGCCACGTGGATGTTTGGACATTGAAGTCTGAGGATGGGAGTGGGTTCCAGAGCTCGGGCTCCAGCCCAAGCCCAAACACCTACATGGCTATTTTTAATGCCGTAGCACAAGCCAAAGTCTGTAGATCCAGGCTCTGAGACTCACTGCCACAGGGGTATGCTGTATAGCCAGACCATATGGCCTGGGGTCAGTTTTTGGCTCTGCTGCTGACTTCCTGGGTGATCTTGGGTCAAGTCACTTCATCTCTGTGCCTCAATTCCCCATTGTACAATGCAGGTAATGATACTCGCACATTCTGTATAGTTAGATTTTATGCTCTTTCGGTCCCAGGTCTTGGTTCTAGGTGTGAATGTAATATGAATAAATAATAAGTGAGCAAGGTCACATGGCGTGGCAAAGGCAGAAACAGGAATGGAACTCTGCAGTCCATATGCCGACTCCCCTGTTCTAACCACTAGGCGTGCTCCTTTCCTTTCAGCCAATGCTTCTCTGCTCTCCAGGCATATATGTCTAGGTGTTCTAAGGCTGTGCTGGGGCTTATTTGTTAAACCAAGGTGGCCGGCCTGCTGGAAGAAGGAGACAGCTGGACACCTACCCCTGGAGTTGTCAGTAACATCTTCATTCTTCTCCTGACAGCAGAGTTTTCTGAGTGCCCAGGAAGGGGACTCCTGGCTGCTTCCCTGCCTTGACATGCTACACCAAAAGGTTGCAAGAAGTAAAATGTTTGTTCTCAGTTTTGTTCAGGGGCCCACATTAAAGTGAATTGAGTGTCAGATCCCAGATCTGGTAGATCCCAGATCTGAGAGCTCTGGAAAATGAATTAAGTTCTCTGTCCACTGAACAGTATAGGCAATAGCAGTGCAACCTTCAGGCACAGCTGCCCCATGCTTTCAGCCTTGGTATGGAAGGGGCACCTGGAGGTGTCGGAGGGAAGCTGTCTCCATCGTCCATTTAATCCTTGGTCTCCTGCTTAGATTGCCCACAAGAAGTCTGCTTGGTTACGTGGATCCATGGCAATGAGGAATGGGACTGAGAGCACCAACATGTTTCATGTAGGCCAGCAAAAGGTTCTGTCAGCTGCTGGCCTGTCTCTCCAGCCCAGGAGTGATTAACACTAGGAGGGTGGTGAAGCACTGGAATGGGTTACCTAGGCAGGTGGTGGAATCTCCTTCCTTAGAGATTTTCAAGGTTAGGCTTGACAAAGCCCTGGCTGGGATGATTTAGTTGGGGATTAGGTCCTGCTTTGAGCAGGGGGTTGGACTAGATGACCTCCTGAGGTCCCTTCCAACCCTATGATTCTATGGACACCACATCCCGCATCTGCTTCAGGTCCTTTTCTCAGTGCTTCCACTTGCTTACTTCCACAGAAAACTAGTAGAGACATCACTCATACCTTCTCCCTACCTGGGGCCTGTCTATTCCCTACAGGTTCCCATTCTACCAGCTGCTTGCCTGAGAGTCACCCTGCTCCAGGGCCTCCCACAAGAGCCAGCCTGCTTGCTGTAGCTTTCGCTCTCCACTAGCACCAGTAGCTTTTATAATCACCTGATCCTTGGGTCATCAGCCTCGGTTTAAGCTGGGCCTAATGCTGTTAAAGGGCCAGTCCCTGGTGACCAGCTGGCAGATGGGAATATTGTGCATTTTTGAGGTGCCTCGCATGTGGGGATCTCATAGTGCATCACAGACATTAATGAATTCAGCCTGGCAGCGCCCCTGGGAGACAGGTCGGTGTCACTGACTTTCATTTACTACTAACCTGGACTGGAGTATAGGCAAAAGGTTCTCCATCTGATTACCCATCTCGTGAGCCATCCCATTTCCCAAGGAGTCTGAATTGTTTCTTTCCTGTCTTGTCTGTGAGGTCTCTGCTGTACATTGAAATAGCAGGTGCAGTAGAGCAAAGATGACCCAGAGCTGGCTGTGGTGGCAGCAGGAAGTAGTGTGGTAGAAAGTGGTTTTTGTTCCTGCTGTCTCGGAATTGATTGATGCGGAGTGCAGCATGTTACCTGCCTTGGTGCTCAGCTCAAAATTTGCAGCTCAATGTAGTTTTCAGAGAAACCCATCCCGTTCTGAAAACTGAAGACAAAAGGCTGATTTATAAAAGAAACAACCTAGCTCTGCCATCTAACACTCCTAATGAATGTGTGTGCTCTGTTAGAACTGAACACGGACAATCCCGAGAGAGCCAGCCAGCAGCTTTGACATCATGTCTCTGTCTTGGCAGCAGAGATAAACCTGCTTCTCCATTTCTGTGGTTTCAAAGAGATGCCCAGCCCACTGGAATGAGCATAGCTCGCACGACTGTCACTGCAGAGTGGCAGCCCGGGGGGAATAGAACAGGTGACGTTCAGACCCCAAGGTGCAGCAATGTAATGGGGCAGTTCCAGGAGCTGGAACCTGACAACTGTTGAGCAGCTCTGGTATCCTGCCCTGTAGGCCTCAGCAGTGCAGATACACATATGCCAGCTTGTTTACAGGCTACTCTCAGTTAAGGACCAAATTGTGGCTGTCCTATGTGAGTTCACTAGAAGGGGGAAGAGAGAGTGATTGCCTCTCCCCCAGCTTAATGCATCCAAAGAGGAGGCAGCATGATCTGGATGGCTGTGCTCCGGGAGCCCAAGCAAGGAAGCTGGCCAGTGCTCCAGCCTCAGAAGGCATGTGTCTGTAAGAGGTGTGGGCACAACCCTGGCCCCATGCCTCATGCACATCAGCTCACGATTGCAGTCACAGAGCAGTCTTCACCTGTCAAACAGGTCTAGAGAGGAGCATGCTCACCACCTGCCATTACAACTCCCCCAGATACCTTTTGTTTTCTTTTGTTTTGAAATAGTCACGATTGTATTTTTTCAGATGCTAAAATGAATTCCTTAGATAAGGCAAAAATGGCTTCTTTTCACAATGTCTAACTTCCTCTGGACTTAGACCTCAGTGAGGATAAGCTCAGTTGGGACAAGTTCAGAGAATTTTGGTTTCGATCAGTTATAAGCATTAGAAAAATTGTGGAGGTGGAATGCAGATAATGTGGAAAGTGATTTCCATCTGATAACCCCCTTCTCTCCCAACACTGACCTCTCATCTTGCTCTATGATCTGACTTCAATGGGATTTGGATCAGGCCTATTTTGACAGGAGATCTTAATGGAGTTGATTGCAATGCTGTTGAAACGGGAATCACCTTCTGAGGATACAGACTCCATTGGATACAGGTCTGCCCCTCAGCCTGAGTGATAAAGAGGAACAAACATGGCCGCTTCTTGCCATGCACAGTGGGCTGTGTTGGTAACCAACGCATAGTTCAGCTGAAGCTTGCATGCCCGGGCAGCTATTACCTTTCAGGGGATGCCAGTAGCAAGCTGAGGAAATAAAATCGCTGTCTCGGATTCTGAAAGAGTGAAAAATGCCATTTCCGTGGAAATCCATTAGAGAATCAGTGTAACCGCCTCTGGAAATGCCCCTGCTGCACAAGCTGGTAAGCACAGCAGGGGGTGTGCCCCATACAGTTGAAACAGCCACAGAATAAATGATTGCTCCTGTTAGTTTCGTAGACAGCGTTAGTTCAGAGGCTGCTCGGAGCTATGGGCAGAGATGAAGTTGGAAGCAGGTGAAGGAAACAAAGGGAGCAGTGTCAAGGGAGTGCAGGGTGTGGGACATGGTGTGCGCGAGAGGAAGGAAGATGTGTAGGTGGGGGATGGAGTTCTGCAGAGCCCTGAAAGCGTAAGCAGCACAGACTGCATATGGAGTTTGTGTACAGTGCATGCCACCTTCCAGCCCAGAGGCAGCTATGGGTCAGCAGAGTGCGCTTGTCAAGCAAGGCGCTGTATGGCCATAGGAGTCTTTTTATTATTGCACTTGCATGCCGATAGTGAATATAAACTGAGGTCCTTGGGTGAAACCCTGACTCCCCTGAAGTCAATAAGAGTGTTGTGATTGACTTCAGTGGAGTCTGGATTTCACCCCTTGTTTCTTCTTGTTAAGTCTCCATTGGCGTGCAGTGGAAGAAAGCAGTCACAGCTACTCATTTGACAAAAACATTTCTCTATTGATTTTTGTCCTCACATGCATTGGTCTTGTTTTTCTTCGCCACAACCAATTTCCTGGGGGTGTAAAGAATCCTGAATACCCGATTCACAAAAGATACCCATCTGATTCTTTTTAGAGAAACTATAATCTGTGAGCATTGAGAGTGATTTTATTGCTTACTTTCTTTATAAACTAAATCCAGCTCTCTGCTCCTACATGGAAAGGTGGGTGTATGTTAAATGAAGCAAGATGAATGAAAAGGTGGATAGAGCACTGGAGTGGGATACAGGAGTTCTGTGTTCTTGTCCCATCTCTGCTTCTGGCTGACCTTGGACAAGTCACTTTCCGCTCCATGTCTTAGTTTCCCAATCTGTAAAATGTGGATGATACTGACCTTCTTTGTAACGTGCTTTGAGATCTACTGATGAAAATCACTCTGTAAGGGTTGGGTATTATAGATAAATGTCATCCAGTAATTTATTGGAATATTTATACTTTTGACATCATGACATGAATTCATGATTTGAATTTTTTTAATAAGAAAGCTTGACTAAAGCTAAACTAAAAGTAGGGACAAAGAGTTTAAATTCATTTCTGCACAATGAATTTAAACTTTGTCAGTTCTGTATCATAGCATTTTCAAGGTCAAAGCGCTCAGAATACTACCCATTCCGCTTGCATGGAGCCAGATACCACAGCAATAGGCACAGCGTATGAACCTGAATAGAAAAGAGTATTTGGCTCTATGTCAGATGAAATCTCCTTCCCAAACCAAGACTTATGGGCAGAAATAGCAGCCACTGCCCCTATGTGCCAGTTGCATGTGGTGCTGGGGTCACAGGTTTTCAGGAATCTTAGATTCCTATGGCCTCTCCTTAGCAGTTTTGCCAACTCTTGCAATTTTATTATGTTTTGTGATATTTAATGTTTTTTCTTACAGCCCTAGCTCCTGGTGTCATGTGATAATGTGAGATGGTTTGCTTTCATAAAAATAAAAAAATGAGTGTCTGGCCCTCCTGGTTACAGAGAAAAGCTGAAAACTTGACCCCTAAAGGCTTAAACAAACAAAAAATCCACAAGGTAAATACAGAGTATGCACAAGTTTATTATTTTTAATAAAATGCCATCTTTATTTTTAAGCCAGTCTCATGATTTCCTGGGGCCTGACTCAGGATTTTGGAACCCTGTGAGTCAGCCATACTGCCTCTGGCATGTCTCAGCCTGACGGCATTGTTGTGGAGACCATTACTTGAGGGCATAGCAGGCACACAGGAGCTCTGTATGGCTATACCACCCAAGTGAGGTGTAAGTGCTTCACAGAGCCTTACATTGTCCATCCCACATAGGAGTGTGCATGGCAATCAAAACCTGGCATTCCTTCTTTACTAGGGTCACAGTACTTGTCAGCTTCAAAGAAATGAATGCATCCATATTTATCCTTTTCTTCAATATAGTTTCTTTGGTTGAACCTCAAAATGTTGCCTTTAATCCAGAAGTAGATGGAATGTGGAAGCTCCCCTCATGCAAACTCATTTATCCTTTTTGCCAGCAGCAGCAGCAGCTTGATGTGTTGCAATAACAACACGTAGGGCTTAGGTAGCACTTCAGAGCTGCCAAATGCTGCACAAACATGAACTGCCTACTGCTGTGACCAGCACAAGAAGTTGAATTTGTTGTCCTTCATTTTACATGAAAGAATTTCAGTCTCATCCTCCCTGAAATTATGAACTCTTGGGCATTCACAGCAAAGGGTGAAAAAAATGTGCCTAGCAGTAGCTTTACACTTGGAACAACATCTTGGCTTTTTCTGGTTTGAAAAGTTTAGTGTCACTTGAGTAACAAAACTGGTATGTTAAAAGAGATGTAGAGTGGATTAGTCAGTGTCTAGCTTGAATGGAGACTTTTAGCCACTTGACCTAGTTTACCCTGTAAATCGGTTCTGATTGTTTGAGTAGGCCTGTACTCCACCTCTGTTTGCTGACTGGTTGAAGATCCTATCCATCAAACTAAGTTGTTTATTTTTAATAGTGTCCACAATGTGCCAGGTGCTTTCCAGGCATACAGGGTGGGAGAGTGTCTGCCCCTTGGAACTCACATTGTAAGGATGAACAGGCAGGCAAAGAACAGAGAAGGAAAACAACAAAAGGGATTTTCTATATAAATCAACAATATTTGCTGCAGGCAACATGATATAATGTAGATGGCAACAGGGCAGAAGTGCAACTTAAACATGGACACTGTAGGGGCCTTGCAAATAAGCTCAGGGAGGTCGTGTCATGCATATGAGGCCGTGTGGAGGAAGGCACAGAGGTGGTTGACTGAGAGACAGACAGGCTGCATGGGTGGGAGTGTTGTTGGAGCAGAAACATACTAGACACTCTAAATATGCCATACAGTTGTACTTGCCCATGATTTCTAAATCTGAGGAATAGTTGGAAGATCCTCGCTGAATCTGTATTTTTAATTATTCAGTGTGTTTGAGAGACCAGCTCATCAGAGAATTTCAGAACCACATTGTTCATTGACACTCCTGTGCAAGCAGTGCCACAATCAGACCTAGGAATTGGGTGGTTCCCCTTCTCCATATGTCCTGTCGTCTGCTCCTCACCAAGGTTGTGGTGGCCAGTCCTGTGCCAGTCCCACTTACCTTATGTGCAGCAGCAAGGGTCATGATTGGAGTAGAAATGGTTTAATAGGGTCCCATTTTTTTTGATGTGCCATATCTGCAGAGGTCTGAATAAATGGCTATTATCCATCTCCTACCTCATTTGTAGTAAAGGGACTACCTGCCTGTATATGCAGGAGGTTTGACACTTTGTACAAAAATGCACTATATGCTATTCCATTATTTCTATCACCCACTCAACAAACTTCTTGCTGGGGTCGGGGTTATCCCATACAGTCATTTCTGGATTAAAAATACGCAGTCAGGTCAAATTTGGCCTAATATGTAAATTCTGCGCAGGTTTTGTGTATACACAACATTTAATCAGTAGTAATATTTAAATTTCCCAGTGTTGTGCTAGTTCATGAGAACCTGAATGTGAAAGTGACTAGAAAAATGACTGTAAGCAAAAATGAAAGTGAGTAAAAGCTCTTTTCGTCCTTCCAGTTGAGAAATGCAAAAATAAACAGTATAAATAATGATGGGCATATTTTTACAAAAAAAATATTTCCATTTTCATAATCTAGGGAGTTGTGTGTGTGGAAATCTTCTTTTTCAATCTGATCTTTATTATGATAGTGTTACTTTAAAGAGAGATTCTGCTGTACTCTCTCTAGTGCTTTTTGCCCTGTAATTAATGAGTTGCTAGTATTGTAAGTACATTCTTGACTCATTTCGTGTCCCCATACATTAAATTGATAGTTTGGGGGATTATTGCTTGTTCTAAGATTCATGGGTGGAGTCCTTTTTATATGGCCATTTTGGTATGTAGTGAATTTGAATTGGCGCAGTAGAAAACTTGAAAATTTGGAACAGATAGCTGTCTCCTATCTTTATATGGGAACTTCAGAGTTTCTAGCTTTATTCTGGGGTTCTTGCCATTCCAAATACAATTTATTCTTTTGTATAACTGGTTTCATATGATCCACTCTGAAGAATGGGTAATGATTTGGGGAGGAATATTTTTTTCAAGGCTGTCCTCCCAATTAATGAAATTGAGAACATGTTCCAAAAATCTGTTTTCCCCTCCAGACTTTTTATAATGTACTCCAATTATTCTCTTGTATGTCTTGTGCTTCCTTTGTACAGTTTGATGCCTAAATATTTAATGATGGTTGGAGCCCATATAATAGCTAGTCTAATAAGACATTCTCTTGTTCAGTGGCTAAATGCATGGTTTTGCCCTGTTTACTTTCAATCCAGACAGGTGTCCCTAATAACTTAGCAAAAATTAAAATTAGTGTGTGCACTAGTAGTGGTTGGAATGACAGAATGGAATATCTTTGGTGTTGGTAATCTTGGAAGGGGAGGAGCGTAGCAGTGCCTTCATATTCGGCACAATCAACACATCTCCATCCCATGTTGTGAGAGATGCTCAGACCCTGTTGGAGAGGTGTAGTGTACTTTATATTTAATAAGATTTGTTTCTCTCCTTTCAGTTCCCTATAAATTTAAATCTTCTAGAGTCTGGAATAATTCAGAATTCCTTAACCCTCAGAATAGCTACAAGGGAATCTTCTAGCAAAGTATGAGAAAGTTAATTGAGAACTTCCTGATGTTACATGTTTAAAACCTCACCCATAACAATACAGTCACGTTTTTGCTGTGGGACTTTTCTTGTTAGATTTAAATAATTGTTTATATTTGTTAAAAATGTGTGACTAAGCAGATAATAGCCTGTTACTGTGAACTCTTTTAAGGCAGTGAGGAAATATCTACGTATGCCATTTCAAGTTTTCCTCCACAGACTTACTGATGTACACAGGGTGAAATCCAGGTTCCATTGAAGTCAATGGCAGTTGTACCATTGAGCTCAATGAGATCAGGATTTTACTCCCCAGTTGCTACAGCTGTTAAGGCATCACCGTCCATCACTTGGCAATGACATTTTTAATACCTTTTTTATTTTTAGACAATTTTTTTCTCTTCAGAACTGGTTTGTGTGCTATTTCTCATGTACAGCGCCTGCCACAATGAGGCCCTGATCTCCAGGGAGAGGGAGGGACTTGTAGACACCACAGTAATACAAGTAAATAATAATTATAATAAATAATGAAGGTCTATGTGCATGGGAAGTTCATAAAAGGCTTGTGGCTTTTTGAGTGAATGAAATATGTTAGATTCTACTCCTAAAAGTCTGCAACATATTAATTTTTGAGAGCCCTATAACTCCAAAATGCTTTGGCTGATTTACTTCAGACCCTGTTTTAAAGAGACTTAATTTTGGCCTGAGACTAAACATGAGAAATTTGAGGCCTAAGAGAGCTATTTTTACAAAGCAACTGCATGTGAAAAACGCTGCTTAGAATGGAATGTTAAGGTGCAAGCCATGAGCAGGTTTCTTTGTTGAAAGTTGAAAGGTGGATATAATCCATAAAGGGACTGTATAAATAGCACCTTCTTACCCACTGTTTCTGCTGCCCCTGAGTCAGCATCAGACATGCTCACTTTATTGACCCAAACAAGTGTTTACTCCTGTTAGCACACTACAAAACTGATGCAGTGATTGAGACTGAATTGGATTCTCTTTTGCTTCATGCGTCCTTGGCAAGTCAGTTAAATTGTGATTACATAAACTTTATCACTGGCCATGCTGAAAGTGGCAGGAAGAACACAGATTAGTTTTCTGATCCCAAGCTGAGCTGAAAGCAGTCAGAAACATCATCTCTTGCCTTGCTACTAACAGAGTAAATTAGATGTGGAAAATAGTGCGTTTATGTGGTCCATTTTTACTATCACTTTTCTGAGTCAGTTCTTTAAGCCAGGGCTAAGACATGAATTTCCAAATACAGTACACTCTCTAAAGCGCTGTCTCGTAGGAGCCCATCTAGCAGAATTTCTTTTATTTTAAGGATTTAAGCACAGCATTCAATTAACTGTGTTTGAAGATAAACTTTGGTCATCTTGATGCAATATCTCAGTAAGTGAAGAACATATCAAAATAGTCTGTGTCGTACGGTGAGGGATATGCATAGGATCTTCTAGCGAGTTTTCGGTTCCAGGGACGGATGTTTGTTTGTATTTACATTTTGCACAGACTTTGTATAACTGCAGGGAGCCCCTTATAGGGCCATAATATGAGACGTGGTCGTCTTGTGGTATTTCAAGTCATGGTTGGCCGATGTGCCATAAGAAGCCCAGATTATGTTGGGCCTATAAATGGCTCCATGCTTCCAGTGGAACCCACAGCCAGAGCTCTATTAGTATGTGTGGGCGAGCAACTCACCAGTGTGGTCAAATCATTGTTCAAAGAGGAATCTGACATCCTCTGTCCTTGACCCTTGTGTTACAGGAGTAGTAAGGTCAGTGATTCAAATGCTGGCACCAAGCCTATAATAATTCTGCAGTGCTGCTGTACTCCGCAACCTCAGATGGCTAAACTGATCCTGAGGGGGAGTCCAACTCCCCGGAGCAGTCTGTGACCCCCCAACCACTATGTACAGCAATCAGGCACTGGGGAATGATGACTATGCCTCCTTTATGTCCCAGAGGGGGATGCGTTCTTCTCCAGTGCAGTGAAAGCTAGTCGACCTGGCCTACAGCTTATGCACAGGGTCTTTTGCAGATAACTCTGAAATGCCATGCCCAGAAATATATCATGCTACATGTTGGACCTCATGCTCTAATCTCCTAGAGCAGAGTGAGCTTTGGAGACTTGTGTGTGTTCTCTGAGGATTGTTGCCTCTGGTGGTGTGGGGGGCGTGCATACACACACAGAGAGAGGCATGCTCACTTTCCCTGAATGAGTTGGAGAATTGGCTTTGTATTACCTTTGCTAATTTGACCATTTTAAAAGGGGCTCACACTGCGGCACTAGGCCTGGCATTTGCCATTGCAGAGCTGGGGCAGTGGAGAAGCCATCTTGGAGTGGGTGTAGTCTGGCCTCCATTCTTAGAGGTCAACCCTATACTGTGGCAGGAACTAAGGACCATACCAAACCTCACCAACTTCTGCTCCAAATGCAAGGGGTGTTTTCTTTGACCTGCCTTCTCTAACATAAACATATAGTGATGGGTTTGTCTCTCTCTGTGTGTGTATAATGCATGTGTATGTATATAGCATAATGACTGTACCCAATGAGAGAACAGACACATGGCAGATGTGTAGTCATGTTGCTTAATGTACTACTTGGAGATGCTAAGGTGCTACAGTGATGAGCACGGTATAAAGATGTATGTAGAATAGAATAGACATTCCCCCAGAGTGGCTGATGAGCACCAAATCGCAGCCCAGTATTTGGCCATGGGGTGGGGATGTGGGGCTCCATGTGATAGTGGCAATTATAGGCTCTGCTATTGTTTAGTCTAAGCTGGGCCAGACAGACTCACTGGCATAGTAGTCCCTTTGACCTGATGTCCACTCCTATGGTTTTTCTGAGTGTGACATGCCCTGAAGGTAGGGAATGTGCAGAGAGAGAGCAGGGAAGGGACAAGACCCTAAATCGTACAGAAAGTCAGCATGATTTGGGGAAATAGATTTGATCTGGGCCTCCTGATTGTTCGTGGAGCCAGGGCAGTGTATGCTCTTCAATGTGCACAGACAGGCTACTTCCAAATGTCCCTCAATAGGACAGTCTCAAAGCTAATCCACTCCCGAGGCTGCACGTTCAGGTTTGAGGCCAAAGGATGAAGGGGAAATCTGCTACCTTGGGAGGACGGTTCAAATTGCCTGACCTTTGAATCTGTGTTAACTTCATAGAGGCCTGCTTCCCTGACACCTCCCCAAAAAGGGAGCTCCTCCTCCCCATGGCTCCCCAAGAAATGGGGAGCCGGAGCTACCGCACTGGATCATCTGCCACTCAGGAGCATGCAGCTGATTGAGAGGAGCATGCAGAAGGGAAGGATCCCAGTAATTTGCCTCCCTGCACTGTAATTAGCTAGGTTGGCGGGCAGACTTGTTGTCAGAATGAATGACACACAACAAGGGGACAGGGATTGTAATGCAGAGTTTAAAGTATAACTATAGAACAGGTGTCACAGCTGTAATTAACGACAGGCCCTTGGAGTTGAAAGCTGACCGCACTATTCCAAGCCTTTTTTCTGTCATTCTTTTCTCTCCTCCCCTGCCACCTTCTTCAGTGATGAAATATGTATCTTTACCTTGGAACCAAGATAAACATGTATGGGTCAATATGCCCAGAGATAAAAAAATATATGTGTAAAATGCCAAGCAGTGTGTTAATGCAACATTAAGGTGTCACAGCTGAAATCACAGAAAGTCAGGGAAAACAAAATTTCAGGTTCCAACAGCAATGCTAATTTAAACATCTCGTATGCTTTTATGGTTAACGTTTTATGACACAATAGTAAGATATTAAAGTATACGTATAAGCCTGACTGTGCAAACTCCTAAGCACATGCATAACTTTCCCGACGTGTGTAAAGTTACTCTAGTACTTTGTAGGATTAATGTGGAAAATGGAACGCGTGTAAGACGACCCTTGTAAATGTTACTGATGAACCTTCATTAGTACCATTTCCTTGCTTATTACATTTCAAATGTGTAACCTTCATGTTGCATTAATAATTTCATGCATTTAATTTCATAGATTAAAAAAAAGACAACTTGAAATGGGAAAAAGGTGTGTGTGTGAGAATCAAACTGTATGCTGTTGAGCCCATAGAGCTTACAAGCTCCACTGGGGTTGCTAGCAGAGTTTACGAGTTCCTTGACCTAGTTCTTTTTTGATCCAAAGTCTGTGTAATTCCCAAGCTGTATATGTACGCCATGCAAATCCCATGGAAAGTGCCCATAGAAAGTTAATTCCTTTCTTTTAGTAAAGATTTATTTATTTTTTATAAACCAGTAATAATATACAAATGTCCCGTAAGAGCCAATTGGACAAGCTGTACACAAAGAAGCTTAACACAATAGGACAGATACTCTGCTTTTGAGGTACATCCTTAGATGGCATAGTGGCAGCATGGTGGCTCTGTGACACCCACTTCTATCACCGTAGGCCAATGAAAATTAAGGAGCTGGAAGAATCAGAGATGCAAAGATTGAGAGATGTTAAAAGGAATGAAAAAGAGGCAGAATGGTGGAGTGGGGAACCACCAGGTGAAGACCTACTACCCTGTGCATTGAGAACCATTGATGAAACATGATTGTAAAGGGACTTCTGTGGCATGAAAGTGTTTTGCACTCTCTCCCAGGATTAACGGTACAAATCAGGCTAATGCTTCCAGAGAAAGTGGGTTTTTTTCTTTTTTTAAAAAATTTCCCCTGAGCTCATCAGGCTGACACAGGCACCTCCGTTTCATTGCCGCCAGTATACAAGGGAGTGGTGAGGCCAACATCACTTCTGACTTCCCTAACCAGATGGGTCAGATACTCATTTTGTAGCTGGGTGACCTTTCAGTGTGAGATCAGGTGAGACTCAAACCCACAACCTTCAGAATTGTAGTCAAGAAGATGGGAGAAGATGAAGGGCATTTCACACAGCAGCGGATTTACTTCCAAGCTTCACCCCCTAGAGAGAGTCCAAGTTTTAAAATTGCTTTTGGTCCTGGCCAAGCGAGAGGATAAATGATCAATAGCAACATTCAGCCATTGGTAACCTTAGCCAGCAACGTGTGGGTGTCCACTTGCTTTGGGGGTACATTCCTCTTGCAGTGAGCTGGTGGGGTCAGGAAGGCATCTAAACAACATAGCTTTAACGGTAGGTTCTGGTTTTGATGGAGGAGAATGAAATGCTGGATTTCTTCCCAGGCAAGTTTGAAATGCATCTGATGTTACATGATTCCCAAAGGATGTTACTACAGCTTTTCCTTCTGCTTCTCAGGTATGGATTGTTCCATAAAGGGAATTTTGGTGAGGATGGTCAGGTTAGATTTTGGTAAATTTGTCCCTTCATGTAGGGTGACCTGCAAGGAACTGAGGGGGGCATTGGGAAGGTTGAGAAGGGGATAGCTTGAATGTCCTGCCAGGATAAAGTTACATCCCTTTAAGTCCCAAGCCAGAGTGGGCTGTATATCTGGACACCACCTGGCCACATCACTCAGGCAGTATGGTATACTGAGGAGCCCCAGTCCATCATTCTGATGGTTGGTGAGTCTTGGTGGTTTTGAAAGCCAGATGAAATTAGAGACTTGTTTATTTAAATGATGGAATACATGTGCTGAGGTCTTTAAGGGGGAGCCACAAAGAGAAGTCTGCTTTGTTCACTATACAATTTGTAGATGTCCACAGGTTCATTAAATAAAATCCACTCTTTTTGACCCTTTTTGGATACATCCTACAGAACCGAATGGGGGTGAAACTAATAGGATTTCATAGAAATTACTCTACAGTCCTGTAGACTGTTATAGTGAGAGGTGTTTGTTCCATTGATTCTTTGACCCAACATATAGGATTCTATAGCAGGGATATTATTCTCTGTTACATTCTTATAGGACTTTTCCATAAGGGGAAGCCTAGCAAATGCCCTAATTCTTATTGAACACAATCTCCAGGCTAAGTTACAAACTTCAGTCATTTTTACTGTAGCCACAACTTCCAAAATTCAGAAATGGATAAAGGGATTTTTCTCAATTTTCAAAACATATTTCATCTTGCAGCAGAGACCAAGCAGGGAAATACTAATATATGCACACCCACCCATGTCCAGCATCAGTCAGTATTCACAGGCAAGTGTGAGATCCTCTCTCAGAGCCGTGCTGGGATGAGCTAGGCGCTGAAGAATGAAAATGTTAGGAGCGTTGGCATCGTTCTTTGGCTGTGCTGTATCCCTTGTGGCTCATCCATCCCCTCTCATGATCCTTTCACTGAAGGAGAAGGCAAGTGGAGTCACATGGGTGTATGTCTGGCACCAGGACTACAGGAACTTATTCAGTGTAACACACAATGCTGAGCACACACAAATCCCCTCTGAACTCAGTGGGAGCTCGGGGTACTTGGCACCTTTGAAAATCAAGCCTCTGCTGTTTGGGCCTCAACTGCCCAATTCTAGGCCCCTGTGCTGGAAAATGTTGGCCATACTTGTGTGATGCTCTCCTGACATCTGAGCAAAGGCCTGCAGTCCCGTGAGGGACGGCCTGGGAGTTGAAGGCTGCAAGGCACAGAACAAATCATGGATTCTTTCCAGGGGCAGAACTGACTCCCAAAGGTGGTGCAGTGGGATTACAGTAAACACTCAGGGTATGAGCTGGTCGAAGATTTGCTTCATCAGAAGGGATTAATGGCTCATCTAGTCCCAGTTCCTACAGCAGCCAATACTTTTTGCTTCAGAGGTAGAGTCTTATTAACCATTAGGCCCACAAGGCCCAGGTCTGTGCACAATTTTATAAGAATGTAACAGAGAATAATATCCCTGCTATAGAATCCTATATGTTGGGTCAAAGAATCAATGGAATCAATGCAATCAGGGGCGGCTCCAGGCACCAGCGCATCAAGTGCATGCCTGGGGCGGCAAGCCGCGGGGGGCGGCCTGCCGGTCGCCATAAGGGCGGCAGTCAGGCTGCCTTCGGCGGCATGCCTGCGGGCAGGGGCGGCTCTAGGCACCAGCAAAGCAAGCACATGCTTGGGGCAGCCCATTTGCAGGGGTGGCAGGGATCCAGCATGGGAACTGAGAACCAACAGGGGGCCCTGGGAGCTGTAGTTCCTTGGTTAGCTCCCTGCCTATAGAGCCAGCCCTGGAGCAGGGAAAGAACTACATTTCCCAGAATTCCCTTGGCCACTACCAACAGGAAAGAGGGGGAGGGAGTGAGGAAGCTGAGACCTCATGCTGCAGCCTGCTGTGAATGGAGAGCTGCACTGGGAAGGGTAGGGATACCATATTTTAACATTCAAAAAATAGGACACTCCACGGGGAGGGAAGGTAGCCCCACTCTGCCACAATCCACTCCCTCCCACTGCCCCCCACAGAAACCCCAACACCCCTGCTCCCTGTCCCCTGATCACCTCCTCCTGGGACCCCTGCCCCTAACTGCCCCCAGTACGCCACCCCCTATCTAAGTCCCACTGGTCCTTGTCCGCAACCTCCCCCCTAGGATCCCACCCCCTACCTGTCCCCTGACAAACCCCTGGGACTCCTGTGCCTATCCAACTACTGCCTGTCTCCTGACTGCCCCCCCCGAACCTCTGCCCCATCCAACCCCCGCTGCTCCCTGTCCCTTGACTGCCCCCCCCCCC
>NC_048307.1:36682436-36683613 GCF_013100865.1 Trachemys scripta elegans
CCACCGCCCCCCCCCCCCCCGAATCCCCTACGCCTTCTCCAACCCCTTACCGTGCCACTCAGACCAGCCTGTCTGGCTTCGCGCAGTGCCAGACACGCTGCTGCATATATGCTGCCGTGCTCCCCGCGGGCCCCCCAGCACCTGCCTTCCAGATTTGAACACCTCAAAATTCAGGAGTGCTCAAGCTCAGTTTGGGCGGCTGTTACTTCATTTCTTCCAAATCAAATATACTGATCCACTGTAACTTGCTATAGAAAAAGTGGGATAAAATTGAGCAAGAAATGCTTCCCAGTGGTCATTAGGACTGGAATTGCTATTTTCAACAGCCATTGCCTTTCTTTTTGTTTGTTTGTTTAAAAGGAAGACAGTGATATTGCACTGGCAAATTCCCCATAGAAAGAAAGAGTGAACAAAAGAATAATAAAGGCACCTCAACTTTTCCTCATTTATGTAGGACAGTCTTATAATATGCATCCAGATATCCTCCAATCACACAAGCTGAAAATTGTTCCACTTTACTGCAGTTCTGTAATCATATGGGAACCAATCCTGTCTGTGTTCTGTGCACATCTAAAATTCCTGCTGAATGACCTGCCCTGGGAGCAAGTTACCAGTGACCCAGCGCTGCAGCGGAAGGAGGGTGCAGGGGGGGAGAGCCCAGAGCTGGGGCAGCAGGGTGTGGTGGGGGGAGGGGAGAGCCCAGGGCTGGGGCGGCGGGGGTGGGGAGGCAGCGAGGAGCCCAGGGCTGGGATGGGGGGCAGCCAAAATTTTTTTTGCTTGGGGCGGCAAAAAATCTAGAGCCGGCCCTGCCTGCGGGAGGTCTGCCGGTCCCGCGGTTTCGGCGGCAAGTATGCCGAAGGCACGGGACCAGCGGACCTCCCGCAGGCATGCCGCCGAAGACTGCCTGACTGCTTTCAGAGTAGCAGCCGTGTTAGTCTGTATCCGCAAAAAGAACAGGAGTACTTGTGGCACCTTAGAGACTAACAAATTTATTAGAGCATAAGCTTTCGTGGACTACAGCCCACTTCTTCGGATGCATATGTATATGTATATGCATTCGAAGAAGTGGGCTGTAGTCCACGAAAGCTTATGCTCTAATAAATTTGTTAGTCTCTAAGGTGCCACAAGTACTCCTGTTCTTTTTGCGGATACAGACTAACACGGCTGCTACTCTGAA
>NC_048307.1:36688484-36722210 GCF_013100865.1 Trachemys scripta elegans
AGAAAGATGTGGAGAACCTGGATTGATGTCTGGTCCCTCTCAGTCCCGAGAACGAACACACTCCCAAACAAAGAACACAAACAAAAGCCTTCCCCCCCCCAAGATTTGAAAGTATCTTGTCCCCTTATTGGTCCTTTAGGTCAGATGCCAGCCAGGTTACCTGAGCTTCTTAACCCTTTACAGGGAAAAGGATTTTGGAGTCTCTGGCCAGGAGGGATTTTATAGTACTGTACACAGGACAGCTGTTACCCTTCCGTTTATAGTTATGACAACCTGTAACAACACAGCATCACCACCTGCATCGTCATCCTGGGGTACAAGGAGATGGAGCATGTGCAATGTCTCCGGCTGCAGCACGTCCACCCCTCAGACTATCACATTCATTCTCCCTGTTCCATGCTGGGGGGATTGGTAGATGGGCTGGGCTGCTGTTCCTCTGTCTCAAGAGGCCCCTTCCATCATGCTGAAATGTTTCTATATAGCGAGGAATTCTCTTCCCTATCTCTGGAGGCTGATGAGCTTTAGAGACAGTCTTGAGCATCTTCTAAAAATACACCCAGCATGATAAAACTGACTCCTCTCCATTATTTCATTAGGGGATTTAGAGAGTGCTTCCTAAACCCTGAGTCATCAATGAAATGAGCAAACCAGGAGAAATGCACATGGTTGTGCTCCAGGTGACTCATTAAGAGTGATGAGGAACCATGAGGTGGGGCTTGGATCGGGGAGCTGTTGATTTAACTCACTGTCACCACCCTCCATTCCTTGTCTCCTTCTCTCCTGGGCTCCAGCTTGCTTTGCAGGAATGACAGGTCAGCCAGAACCTCGGTGGCTTCTGGAGTTATTTTAGGAGAGGCAATCTGCTTCCTCCAGCATCACCCCTCTTCAGCACCTGGCTGTGCTTTTACACCAGTCTTCATAGAAACAAGAAAGCAGATGGCCCAGTAATATAATGAGAGATATATGTATAGGCTCTAAATCCCAGGTCATTTCATGCCCACCTCAAGGATATGAACCTTTCCTACCACCAGAGAGTTAAGTGTCAAACCTCTTAGAGGCTTCATTCCAGGTTCTTTGTCTGCTTCAGTCATCAGGCACAGGTTGGGTGTCACAGAACTTAGACATGAATCAACTAGACCATCTCCCTTTGAGGGCAGGAATTGTCCCTTCTGCATGTTGCTTAGTGCTTTATCTAGGCAGCTTTTAAAAATCCTGAGTGATTTTAAAAATCCCCTCCACTCTGGAGACTCTTCTAAACTCTAATAAATCTCAGCCTCAGGACATTTTTCCTGACTAAATTTCCCCTATTTTTCGTTTCATTCCACCTTCCACTGACTCAGTGCTTGGCCATTATAGTCCTTATGGCAAATTTCACCCCATTTGGCAGCATCTGTACTCAAGACAATCTGAATTAAGTGTGCTGGTAACACTCCATGAGCATTATATTAAATACTTTCCTACAATCCAAATATATGACCAGTCTATCTCTTGGGCTCCCTTCAAAGATTAGTGTTGTTCTGTGAAAAAATTAAATCAAGTTTGTCTGGCAAGATTTATTCTTTGTAATCCCATCTATTTATTGCTCCTGGTTCCATTGTCTTGTAGGTAAATAATAACAATAGTGTTACTTCGCTCCTATAAAGCACTTTCATCTATAGATTTCTAAGAGCTTCACAAAGGAAGCTTAGTGTTATCCCCATTTTAAAGATGGAGAAACTGAGGCACGGAGAGGGGAAATTATTTCCTTGGAGTTACCCAGCAGACCAATGGCAGAGCTGAGAATCCTGGTTCCTTGTCCAGGTCCAATTCACTGGACCACATTACTAGAATTTTTTCTTATTATTTGTGCTATTCTTTCACTAGATAGATTTTCTGGATAACAATTAGCAGCGTCATGCCTTCTTTTTTTTTTTTTTTTAGATTAGGCCCCCCTCATTTGCTTTTCTCCAGCCATTCAGTACTGCCTCCACTCTCCACGACTCTTCAGAAGTAGTTGTTTGATAAGCTAATGTTAACTGATTCCCTTAATGCCCTTAGGTGTAAATCATCTAGACTCATTGATCTGTAAATATTCCTGCTTTTACAAATATTCCTTTACTTACTTTCTATCAGTAACTAAATTTACAAGGTTCACCTTTTCCCTTGATTTTCAAAACTTCTTTATCCTTATTTTTCTTGTTGAAGATGGATTTTAAATCAGGCAGAAATGGGACCCATGAATCTTCATTTCAGAAAAATCACCTCCCTTTGAAGGAGAGATTAGACACACTCAAGAGGTCAGGAATTCCCAGTTTCCTATAACTGGGCGAAGTAGCTTTTTCAGATATAGCTGTCTTCTACAAGAAATGTATTGAGCTAGCATGTGTGCAGCATTTTGAAAAAGTGAAAGTGCTGTATAGGTGATAGTACTGTTACTGTTGTTGTTTCTATTTATTAATGTACTAGGACAAACTGCTATTCCAAAGAACTGATAGTGAGTCTCTGTTACCTAAAAGACAGCTGGACTGGTAAGGCCCAGTCCTATTCCCAGTAAAGTCAATAAGAGTCTTTCCATTGACTTCACAGGGAATTGGATTGAGCCCCTTATTGTGGATTAAGCATTTCCAAAAGTGTCTTCTAGAGGTATTGTGAGGTCCCTATGATACGATCATTTGAAGAAGTAATGGGAGTCTTTCATGGAGATGCTGTGGACAAGCGAAAACTTGGTGCTCACTCTGAATGTCTTTCTCTTACTACAAGGGGGTGCGATCCCTGGCTGAAGACCATGTAGCCGTTGAAGTGGGATGTGACTGTGGCTGATGTTGGGTAAGGTAGGAGTGCTTTTGGAAGAGGCCATCTTCCAGCCATAACCATTGGGAAGGTGAAGCGGGCTTGCTAGGAGAAGGTCTTTTTGAGCGAAGAACAGGATTTGCAAGTGAAAGCTGGTGGGGAAGGCTGTTGAGAAGGAGAAGGAGTTCTGCAGGGTGCTGATTAGTAACATGAGGTTACGAATGAAAACTGGTAAAACCAGGTTCCCCATTAGAAGGCTTAAGAATGGACAGTAAGATGTGCTCCCAGCACCCAGGGCTGATTTCAGGTAATCCAGTTTACCTATACAGTGCACAGACTTCTTGGGCTTTGGGCTGCTGCTGCTTTGGTTGCCCAGGTCGCAGCGGTACTGTACTGTGTACAGTATGTTCAGTGTAGGCGCTCTTGTCACCATAGGCGCTGAGCACCTTCCAGCTGTGCACTAAGCAGCGTGATTAACCTCTGTCACACATGGTATATTCTTCCAGTATTGGTTAGATGGGGTATTTGCCTATATGCGACTACTTTTCTACCAGTAGGTAACTAACAACCTCTGACAGGGTCTGTCAGGTCTTCTCCATCTCCACTGGAGGCATCAGTGCCCTGACATTCCCCACCCAAGGAAAATCCACTCAAGACGGTCCCCGCACAGGGACAGGAGGACATACTGACCAATCAAGAACCAGCAGGCCAGTTACGGAGGCTTGCCTGTGTTTGCTTAGGGGCAGAGCTGGGTGAGACTGGGACAGAGGAGGAGTGCCTCAAGGCTAACCCAGAAGCCAGGGGCCTGGCCCTGCATGCTACAGCTAAACTGTTGCATTTGAAGGTTGTTTTATTTCTTCTTTGTTTCAAGGCGCAGAGATCGGAACCCGGAGTTCCTGTTTAGTTACTTGATTGACGCTAAGCTTACGGCACAGGCTACCCTGGCCCAAACTGGCAGCCAGTGGTTGCAGACTCAGGCAGGGAGCGCCGCAGTGCCATGCGTGGCCCTGAAGGGGGCATTGCAAAGCAACCCCACCTCCCACACTGCCCCAGAATGGGTGACCGGGTAGTTATGCATTCTTTGTCTTTCTACGTGTGGTTCCAGAGCAATTTCTGGGAGCTGCCTCGTGTGACTGGTTCAGATTTTCTGTCTGAGGTCGCTGCACCAGAAGAATGATTTATTGCTAGGGTGCTCATCTCCGTAGCAATGGGTTTGGAACCAGGTGCTTTCCGAACATATGCAAAGTGGGGAGAGGGCTCCCTGAGAGCAGAGCAGTAACATGCACATCTCCAAGAGGAGATTTCAAACTGATCGCAGATGAACATTGTGCTGGTCCATGTCCAGACAAGAATGAGGAGAACCCATCTACCCCCTATGCAGATAGAGGTAAGAAACAGTTTTCAGGCTCTCTGCACAGGTACTACTGCGGAGAATAATTTGGAAGAGCCATCTGAGGGAACTGATCAGAAGGAGACCCCATTGACCAGAAGGCATGAGACGCATTGTCCTAGGGATGAGGATTCCACGACCACCACTCCCAAGAGGAGGAGACAGGTGGTGGTGGTCGGGGACTCCTTCCTAAGTGGGACAGAGTCATCCATCTGCCGACCAAACCGAGAGACTCGAGAAGTGTGCTGCTTGCCTGGAGCTAGAATTCAGGATGTGACGGAGTGTCTGCTGAGACTGAACAAGCCCTCGGACCACTACCCCTTCCAACTTCTCCGCGTGGTTACCAATGATACTGCCAAGAATGACCTTGAGCGGGTCACTGCAGACTACATGGCTTTGGAAAGAAGGATAAAGGAGGCGCAAGTCATGTTCTCATCCATCCTCCCTGTTGAAGGAAAAGGCCCAGGTAGGGACCGTCGAAGTGTGGAGGTAAATGCATGGTTACGCAGGTAGTGTCAGAGAGAGGACTTTGGCTTCTTCGACCATGGGATGTTGTTCCAGGAAGAAGGATTGCTAGGAAGAGTTGGGAACCACCTAACGAAGAGAGGAAAGAGCATCTTTGCAGGTAGGCTTGCTAACCTAGTGAGGAGGGCTTTAAAGTAGGTTTGCCGGGGGGCAGTGACCTAAGCCCTGAGGTAAGTGGGGAAGTGGATACCAGGAGGAAACACAAGGAGGAGGGTGCAACAGGGGGAGGCCTCCTGATTCACACTGAGAAAGAAGGGCAATCAGCTAGTTATCTTAGGTGCCTGTACATGAATGCAAGAAGCCTGGGAAACAAGCAGGAAGAATTGGAAGTCCTGGCACAGTCAAAGAACTATCATGTGATTGGAATAACAGAGACTTGGTGGGGTAACTCAAATGACTGGAGCACTGTCATGGATGGGTATAAACTGTTCAGGAAGGACAGGCAGGGAAAGAAATGTGGAGGAGTTGCACTGTATGTAAGAGAGGGGTATGATTGCTCAGAGCTCCAATATGATACTGGAGAAAAGCCTGTTGAGAGTCTTTGGGTTACGTTTAGAAGTGAGAGCAACAAGGGTGATGTCGTGGTGGGCATGTACTATAGACCACCAGACCAGGAGGATAAGGGAGACGAGGCTTTCTTCGGACAATTAACTGAAGTTTCCAGAACACAGGCCCTGATTCTAATGGGGGACTTCAATCACCCTGACATCTGCTGGGAGAGCAGTACAGCAGTGCAGAGACAATCCAGGAAGTTTTTGGATAGTGTTGGGGACAACTTCCTGGTGCAACTACTGGAGGAACCAACCTGAGGCCTTTCTCCTCTTGACCTGCTGCTTACAAACAGGGAAGAATTGGTAGGGGAAGTAGCAGTGGGTGGAAACCTGGGCAACAATGACCATGAGATGGTTGAGTTTAGGATCCTCACAAAAGGAAGAAAGGACAGTAGCAAAATACGGACCCTGGCCTTCAGAAAAGCAGATTTTGATTCCCTTAGGGATCTGATGGACAGGATCCCCTGGGAGACTAATATGAGAAGGAAAGGAGTCCAGGAAAGCCTGGCTGTATTTGAAAGAAGCCTTATTGAGGGCGCAGGAACAAACCATCCCGATGTGTAGAAAGAATAGTAAATATGGCAGTGTAATAGGTCCTAGCCGGGGCTCGACCCTTCCGGGCAGGAGGGGAGCCACACCGACTCACTACTGTGGGAACAAGCAGTCAGTTAGTCCCGAAGCTCCGGCTCTTTGGTGCAGGGCCGGAGCAACCACAGTTAAAGCTCAGGCCCTTGACTGCAGGGGCGGAGCAAGCAAACAGTTCAGAGCCCAGGCCCTGGATCAGGGCAGGGCAAACACAGTTAAGCTCAGGCCCTTGTTTGCAGGGGGCTGAGCGAACAAGCAGTTCAGAAGCCCAGGCCCTGGATCAGGGCGGGGCAAACACAGTTAAGCTCAGGTAAGGCACGCCTAGGCTTTCTGTAGCCGAGCATTGAGTGAGGGGGAAGCCTGCCACCCGTGAGCAGGGGTGGCAGGGGGGAACATAGGCCCACCCACTCCACTGCGTTCCAGCCCGGGGCCCTAGCAGCGGTTACTGCCGCTGCTGGTCAGTGGGGTATTCAGACCGCAACACACTGACATTGGCTCACACTCGGTTGCAGCTGGACTGGGGTCGGCTACCCCCGGGCTACTTCCACGATCCCCCTCAAAGCCTACCTCGTTCGTCGCACCGGGCTCGGGCCAGTCCATCTGCATGGGCTCCTCTCGGCCAGGGCTCAGTGGCAGGTCCGGTAGCTCTGCCGGGAAGTCAGGCCAACGGTCCTCGGGCGGCTCCTCTGGGTAGCAGCAGGGGCGGAGGGGTTCGGGTGCAGTCTCACCCTCAGGGTTGGTGGGGTGGGGTTCCCAGGGATTCTCCCAGTGATGGGAGCGGACGGGCTCCAGCGGCTCCTCCTCGTAGCGGGCCCGGGGTAGCTCAGGCCAGCTAGGGTCCAGGCCTCGGTCTTCGGTGGTCTCCTGGCCGGGAGCTCCCGGCCGCACATCTGCTCCCTGTGGTGGCTGGCCACAGACTGAGCTCTGGTGGCCGGCCTTTATACTTCCTGTCCCGCCCCTTGACTTCCGGGGGGCGGGGACAGGCGGTGGTGGTCCCACCCACTCTGGTGCCTGCACGTGGGCTCCCTCTTCTGGGCAGGAGGGGAGCCACACCGACTCACTACAGGCAGGCGACCAGCTTGGCTTAACAGTGAAATCTTCAGTGAGCTTAAACACAAAAGGAAGCTTACAAGAAGTGGAAACTTGGTCAGATGGCTAGGGAGGAGTATAAAAATATTGCTCGAGCATGCAGGGGTGTAATCAGGAAGGCCAAAACACAACTAGAGTTGCAGCTAGCAAGGAATGTGAAGGGTAACAAGAGGGGTTTCTACTGGTATGTTAGCAACAAGCAAAAGGTCAGGGAAAATGTGGGACCCTTACTGAATGGGGGAGGCAATCTAGAGACAGATGATGTGAAGTGAAGTGAGAGCAACAAGGGTGATGTCGTGGTGGGCATGTACTATAGACCACCAGACCAGGAGGTGGTCTGAAGTACTCAATGCTTTTTTTGCCTTGGTCTTCACAGACAAGGTCAGCTCCCACACTGCTGTCCTAGGCAACACAGTATGGGGAGGAAGTGAGCAGCCCTCAGTGGTGAAAGAACAGTTTAAGGACTACTTAGAAAAGCTGGACATGCACAAGTCCATGGTTCCAGATCTAATGCATCCAAAGGTGCTGAGGGAATTGGTTGATGTGATTGCAGAGCCATTGTCCATTATCTTTGTAAACTGATGGTGATCGGGGGAGGTCCCGGACGATTGAAAAAAGGCAAATATAGTGCCTATCTTTAAAAAAGGGAAGAAGGAGAACCCAGGAAACTACAGACCGGTCAGCTTCACCTCAGTCCCAGGAAAAATCGTGGAGCAGGTCCTCAAGGAAACCATTTTGAAGCCCTTGGAGGAGAGGAAGGTGATCAGGAACAGTCAACATGGATTCACCAAGAGCAAGTCATGCCTGACCAACCTGATTGCCTTCTATGATGAGATAACTGGTTCTGTGGATATGGAGAAAGCAGTGGATGTGATATCAAAGCTTTTGATATGGTCCCCCACAGTATTCTTGCCAGCAAGTTAAAAAGGTATGGATTGGATGAATGGACTATAAGGTAGATAGAAATCTGGCTAGATTGTTGGGTTCCTCGGGTAGTGATCAACAGCTCGATGTCTGGTTGGTAGCTGGTATCAAGTGGAGTGCTCCATGGGTCGGTCCTGGAGCCAGTTTTATTCAACATCTTTATTAATGATCTGGACGATGGGATGGATTGCACCCTCAGGAAGTTCACAGATGACACTAAGCTTGGGGGAGAGATAGATATGCTGGTGGTTAGGGATAGGGTCCAGAGTGAACTAGACAAATTGGAGGCTTGGGCCAAAAGAGGCCACATCTGGAGTATTGCGTCCAGTTTTGGGCCCCCCACTACAGAAAGGATGTGGACAAATTGGAGAGAGTCCAGCGGAGGGCAATGGAAATAATGAGGGGGCTGGGGCACATGACTTACAAGGCGAGGCTGAGGGAACTGGGATTGTTTAGTCTGCAGAAGAGAAGCATGAGGGAGGATGTGATAGCAGCCTTCAACTACCTGAAGTGGGATTCCAAAGAGGATGGAGCTCGGCTGTTCTCAGTGGTGGCAGATGACAGAACAAGGAGCAAAAATCTCAAGTTGCAGTGGGGGAGGTCTAGGTTGGATCTTAGGAAACACTATTTCACTAGGAGGGTGGTGAAGCACTGGAATGGGTTACCTAGGGAGGCAGTGGAATCTCCATCCTTAGAGGTTTTTAAGGCCCGGATTGACAAAACCCTAGCTGGGATGATTTAGTTAGTGTTCGTCCTGCTTTGAGCAGGGGGTTGCACTAGATGACCTCCTATGATTCTATAACCTCCGAGTGAAAGTCTGCTGAAAATCAGGCAGTAGTACATCCCACTTATATGGGGCTGGATGCATATTGCTTCCTACCCAGTGTGCTTGGACAGGCACTGAAAGGCTTAGAAATTCTCAATGAAGAGGCAGTGTAGCCACTTGCTTTTCAAACAAATAGTGCAAACAACCAGTGGGTCCCGTTGAGGCGAGGAGGCTGGTGTTGTGAATGCAGTGGGGGCGGTGATTACTGCTCCATTGATTAGTATTCTGACTGGTTGCTTCTCACTGTTTTGGAGTTAGCCTTAGCTATTGCCTGGCAACCGTAGTGTAAAAGTACAACACCAGCTTCAGAGTTCAAGCCTGCTCCTTGCATGCACACACATCCTCTCCTACTCCGCTGCCGGTCCGGAGCAGGTGGCTGTATCCTACCCGCTAAACCATCCTCATTTTCAACTCTGCAAGGAGGAAGATTGAAAGGGGAGAGGAGGGAGAGTTGGACAATAAGAAAACAAACAGCGAGAGCAACAATGAGCCAGTACAAAGAGGAGGAGAGGGTTCTTAGCACTGGGACGATGGGCGGGGCTTGCTGAAGCTAAGGTTTGGTCTGTCTGTCTGTCTTGCTGTCTCTTCCTTGCCCAAGCGCAGTGTGAATGGGATACCTGAACCTGCTGAAAGTCTACTTACTAGGCATGGCTCTGCTGGTTCCCCTCTTTCCCTCCCTTCCATGTCCATTTGCTGGTGGAAGTGCTGCTGGCAGGACCTTGTCTGGCCCCAGCCACTGCCCAGAAGTCCCTGAGGTTTGGTTTTGCTAAGTGTGCCCCTCTCCCTTTGTATCTCACATGGGGCAAGCGCTTGCCCCCAGTTAGTTTGCAGCCCTGAGATTTTGTCCTGTCAGGAATGTGTCCCAGAGCAGAGAGCTGGATGTGGGGCTCTCCACACCTGCCTGGGACTTGAGTGACATCTCTCTGGCTCCTTTCTCTGGGGGCCAAGAATGATGTATCTGAATGCATTTCCCCCCGAATCAGCTGCTGGGGTAGCCAGGAAAGGTCTGCTGATGTATGGACATGTACAGTGTGTACAGACTCGCCATACACATAATCACACTTCTTCTCACTTGCACATCCACACGTTCCCTTTCTCTCACACACTTCCACACCTGTCACACACACCCTCTTGCCCACCCCTCTTATACACCTGCATGCCCCTGCACACCCTCTTTCCCACACACTCTCATACCCTCTCTCCCACATGGAAATAGGAATTCACAGAAGCTAGCTGAATGCACGCCAAAACACACTGCCTTTGCCAGTGCAGAAAATCCAAGCACCTTTGGAAATCCAGCCTGTGGTGTTTTCCTTCTGAAAGACTGAGACAGGGCAGGACCCGCTTTGGAAAATTCGAAGTTCTTAGACTTCTCTGAGCAGGTGGTTTGGGATTTTGTCAAACTTTAATAAATGGAGTGTTGGTGAAACCACATTAAACCTTCTACACTTGGAAAATAATAGCACATGGGAATCTCTCTGTATGTCAGATCATCTCTTCTACTGGCATTTGTGGATGTATGCTTGGAGTTTGACACAGTTCATCTAGTGTGAAGTATTGAGTGGTTGAGACTGGGACTTGGGAGACCCGAGTTCAGTTCAGACATGCTGTGTAACCTTGGGCAAGTCGCTCATTTAATCTGTGCCATACTTTCTCTTCTGTAGCCTGGGGACAATAGCACTTCCCTGCCTCAGGGGGTAAAATCCAGTAACCAGTTCATGATGTGTTCAGGTGCAGGGTGAGGCGGCCAGATAGGGGCCAAGGGAGGTTAGGATGCACAGTGAATCAAACTGCATCCGTGAACCGTGGGCCTGGTGGCATTTCTGCTTCTCTGAATACAGACCGTGTGAACCCCTCCCACCCTTCTGCACAACATGCTCATTTAACATCCTGAGAAATTTTGCCACTCCAGTCAGGGGCATCACAGCCTCCTGTTTATCCCCAGGGCTAGTACTAGTGAGGCAATGGCAGTGCAAGTCCCCACAGAGTGCTTGTAACCTGACCTGTAGGAGCGAGAGGATCGTTGTGTCTGCAAGGCCTATTCAGTCCTTGGTCTCCACTGAGATTCCCTGCAGGGGAGGCAGTGAGTGCAGCTGCCGGTGGTGACTCCTGCCACCCATTCACTTCACATAGGCCACTGAGCAGCCATTAGGCATCCATGATTTTCAATGGCTTGTGGTGGAAGTTGGATTTGAACCCAGGCCCTGGGGGTGAAAGGCTCCATGTGCCATTCCCATTCCTACATGCACACATGAATGCTTTCGGTTGGTCTCTCTGCATGGGATGGGTGTTCCTGGCAGGCAGATGAATGAAAGGGGCTTAAAGAAACGTGTCTGTTTTTGTCTTTCAGAGCCTTGGGTCAGCGGACAAGAAGGACTTTTTCCAACCAAAGTAAGTGCCAGTGGCCTGTGTGTTTGAGAGAGAGTGTGTGCACCTGAGTGGAAATTCACTGTTGCAACGTATTATTGAGAGAAACACTGTATCTCACTAAGATTAGCCATGTCAATGGATAAGAATAGTTTCTGCAATTACGCTTGCTAGGACAACACTTCAAGGGCTGTCAGTCGCTTTGCTTCAGGGCATATGCAAATCCCCAGATGAGATCAGGAAGAATCAAGGCTGCTCTGCCTGGCATCAGGGACCAGGCTGATGTCCAGTGGCCTCGGAAGGAGGGGGTTGCAAAGATGGTCCTTCCCACCTTTGCTACTCCTTGCTCTGGAATTGTACTGAACACAGTGTGGTTGGTCTAGAGACTCTGATGCTGTATGTTGTAACTGGCTGGTCTTGGCGTGGAGCTTTCACTGCCAGTATTTTGACACAAATGCTTCCCTCTCATTCCATCGGATACAAGCCATCACCTTTGAGGGTAAAATGGGGGAAGAGAGGACTGTTTGGAGCCACTGTATCAGTAGTCATAGACATAGGCTCTCCTAATATACCACTAGACCAGCAATGGAGTAGGCAGTTGGCAGAACAGTGCATTCCCTGTCTACATGGACCATTGCTCTGATCCAGCATGGCCATTCCTATGAGACAGAGTAAATAAAGTCCTTAAACCATTTTCAACCTCTGGGCCCCTGACTGAAATACAACCAAAGCCCTCATCTCTGCAGAATTTGGGTTGTTATACCAAACATGCAAGGCCTTTCAGTACAGAGCTGCAGAACATGAAGGCTTCCTGTTTGAAATGCAGCGTTGCCAATGTGAACTTTCAAAAAGAGCGACTTCTCTTAAAAACTGGAGAGGTACTTACAGCATCCGGTCATGACCGGGAGGGAGCCATTCCTATGGCCCTGCAGCACTGTGATGTCGAGCGTTCGTTTGTGTGTGCATAGTCTGTTGTCATTACTACTCTGGCCTTTTTCGTAACCTTCTGAACTTTTTCAGTCTGCGAAAATAGAGCGTTGAGGTATTTCTGGTGACGGAAGCTGTGGAAGCGAGCTGTAACTTTTGGGAACAGCACTGGAATTTTCTCCTTCAAGGGGATGGGATTGGGGAGAAATGTCTTTAAAAATAGAGTTGTTTTGCTATTTATTTCTCCTGGTTACTTTCCAAAGAGCATCTCCAGAAGGTTCCTTTTCAGCACTGTGTACAAAATATGTGGTGAGCATGAGACAACAGCCTCTGTCACTGCCTTGTCTAATTAATCTTAGCATCAGAATAGACTAGTAGAGTACTAGTAGAATTTCAGACTTCATCATGACATGTCTGGCAGCAAGCATTGTTTGCAATCAGGGTGTATTTGATTTAAATCACTAGTCAGGAAGACTCGATTTAATCATGGATTTCTACATAAAAGTGCATTCTTGTTGGTTGTTATAACTTTAATACGTATTCTTCACAACTCAGAGATAGATGTAGGTTTTATTTTTAGAAAGTACACACTATACATTTTTAAAGTGATTTATTTTGAAATTTTTTCAGATTAGTAGCTATATCAGAAAATGAATGATTGTTTGGTTATTTCATTTACCAAAGGTAATTGAAGCAGATATTCAACAGGTTAATCATTAATATTTGGGGGATTTTCTTGCATGCTGTATTAGGAGGAGAACATCACCAGATATTTAAATTGTTTTATTTATCTAAAACAATGTTATGTATTTTGGATTTTTTTCTTCAACAACAAACATAATATTTTAACAAAACAAGCATGTGAATTTTTTAATTTAGTTAAACATTCAAGTTTTTTTAAAATCAGGATTGTTTTTGTTAAAATTGTTTTTAACTAAAATAGTTAAGTGAAATATTTAAACAAAACCAAAAATTAAATCGACTATGTCAGGCAGGTCAACATAAGAAACTTAAAATATTGGTTTCTGCAGCTAACTCGGTTGTCTTCGCCTTCATTTTCCTGTCTGTTCATAATCTGGAAAAGAAAAACAAGCTTTCCTGCTTTTTCAGGTCCCGAACAATTTCTCAATTTGGAATGAATTAGTTCAAAGGAAGAAAATATTCTTTCTACACTGGCAGAAGAAGCTACTGCTCTTAAAAGTGAGATTATCATTTCAGCAGTCTCTGAATCCAAGTGCTTAAGTAACTTCCACCAGTTCACTGGTGTGACTTTCTTTAAAACATCATCAGCAAACATATATTTCTTGAATGGTTCACCCTTAGCTCTGAAATTTATTATAGTTGGCATTCTGACCCATCCACTCCCAGTCTTTATTCAGGCCTAATTTGATGGTGTCCAGTTTGCAAATTAATTCCAGTTCTGCAGTTTCTCGTTGGAGTCTGTTTTTGCAGTGGGGCAGAAGAAGAGGCCCTGAGATAGGACAGACTCTTCTGCTGGGCTAAGATTATAGCTGGATAGATTAACAATATTGCTGGGTGAGTTAAAGGAACCACTGTTGTGGCCCCTTGTGGCATATAGGAGTTTAGATACACTAACACTAACCCAGGAGCAATCCCTGTAACAAACCCCATTGCCAACTCTCTCCGCATTTCTATTCAAGGGACACCATCATAGGACATAACCACATCAGTCACGCCATCAGGAGCTCGTTCACCTGCACATCTACTAACGTGATATATGCAATCATGTGCCAGCAATGCCCCTCTGCCATGTACATTGGCCAAACTGGACAGTCTCTACACAAAATAATAAATGGACACAAATCAGACATCAAGAATTATAACATTCAAAAACCAGTAGGAGAGCACTTCAGTCTCCCTGGACACTCAATAACAGGCTTAAAAGTGGCAATTCTTCAACAAAAAAAACTTCAAAAACAGACTCCAACAAGGAACTGCAGAACTGGAATTAATTTGCAAACTGGACACCATCAAATTAGGCCCGAATAAAGACTGGGAGTGGATGGATCACTACAAAAACTAATTTCCCTCTGCTGATACTCACACCATCTTGTCAACTGTTTGAAATGGGCCACCTTGATTACACTAGCCTCATTAGCACTACAAAAGTGATTTTCCCTCCCTTGGTATTCACCCCTTCTTGTCAACTGTTGAGAATAGGCCACTTCCACCTTAATTTAATTGGCTTGTTAGCACTGACCCCCCACTTAGTAAGGCAACTCCCATCTTTTCATGTGCTGTGTATTTATACCTGCCTACTGTATTTTCCACTCCATGCATCCGATGAAGTGGGTTTTAGCCCATGAAAGCTTATGCCCAAATAAATGTGTTAGTCTCTAAGGTGCTACAAGGACTTCTCATGATATTGTTTCATTTGGGCAACCAGGCCTTGCATTTCTTTGTTGTACTTTTTGCATTTTGCACACATGCCTGTCTTACTCACAGGTAGAGGAACTTCATTAAAATATTCCCAAACTGGGTCTCTTTTACGGCCTGCTGCCATTATAGGTTTTCCCTTCTAGTGAGAGAATGGTATCGTAGATCTCAAATCAATGAAGGCTACACTCAGAAAGACCAAAAGACTTCTGGAATATGCTGCTCAAAGTTTCACTTTTGTTTCTACTGCATGTCCCTCTCTTCTCATATTTATCTCCAGACTTCTCCTTGTCCAGATCTATTCCGCCCCCAACAATCTTCTATTCATTGAACTTTTTGAAACTTTGCACTTTTAGAGAGAGTTAAGGGATTGACTCTGTGTACGCAAATGTGCAGAGGGACAATAGGGTTGAGGACTGTTATTTCTCACCTCTATATATAATTTATTGATTTATTTTAAAACATTTTTGCTGTTAACAAGCATGTTATCTTTGGACACACAAATCCACAGCTTGATAACTGCAAAACTAAGCATCTCTGATGGTATCTTCTAGACTGAGCACTGAGTCCCATTGGGTAGATAGAAAGATTAACCTAAATAATCTATACAGAAGCCCCTGGAACCTCATAAGATTGGGTCCCTAATCCATGAACTATTGGAACTCATTTAAAACTTTTCTTAAACATTACATGAATATATTGTCTCATACTATAGAATTAGAAATTATAATCCCTATTCCATGATGAGATATCTTTGAGCTATAATGTATCTTGATTAAAACTATCTTTAGATAGGTTTTTCCTCAAAAAGCATTTTATCAAAAAAATCCGATTTAAATAAAAAAAAATCCGATTTAAATCAAAAATATCTGATTTTTTTTATTTTAAAAAAAATACATTGTTTTTTATCCACCCTGTTTGCAGTTCATGATGTGTGTGTGTGTGTGTGTGTGTGTGTGTGTGTATTTCTTCAATTCATCCATCCATCTACATTCCCTTTATTTGTCTATTGCCAAGATTTGCAAAAAGAAATGCCTAACATTAGGCTCCTAATTCCATATTTAGAAACCTAAATTACAGGAGCTCTCAATTCTCTGGCTTCAGGACAGGCATATGCTGGTATATGAAACAATGGGTGTTACCATACACACTATAAGGAGGGTGATCAGTTAAGGTGAGCTATTATCAGCAGGAGAGAAAAAGTACTGTTTATAGTGGTAATGAAAATGGCCCATAACTGATCACCCTCCTTATAGTGTGTATGGTAACACCCATTGTTTCATTTTCTCTGTGTGTGTGTGTGTATATATATATATATATATCTTTCTACTGTATTTTCCACTACGTGCATCCGATGAAGTGGGCTGTAGCCCACGAAAGCTTATGCTCAAATAAGGTGCCACAAATACTCCAGTTCTTTTTGCGGATACAGACTACCACGGCTGCTACTCTGATACCTCTGAACAGGCACTCACCTGCATTCTGTTCTGTGCCCATCACTGTGGTACCTGAGCCCCTTACAGAGATTTAAGCAATGTCACATGCATCTGTCAAATGTGGTTCTCTCTTCCTCTTTCCTCTCCCAAGTGCAGGATCTGAGTCCTAGATTGCAGGGAATCTGTCTTGGTTTGGTTTGTAAAGCAAATGTGCATTTATGTGCTCCATAAGTAATTAAGAAGAATCTTTGAGAGACAGGGCATGCTAAGGGCATTACAGTTATAGTCTAAATAAATATAGTGCAGTGCCAGAGTAACTCCCGTAGATAGTAAGATCTAGGCAGATTGGAGCTTGCTCTTAGGAATTTGAACTGTAGAGGCGCTTGGTTATTTCTGAGCACAATTTAGTCACACGCCTCTTATATCTGATGTGAGCCTTATGTAGTTTAGCTGCTGATACTTGGTGGTGTGACTGTATTCTTCCTTATCTGTTCTCAGGTCTACATAATTCTTAGGTGAGGTTCACACTGAAGCCTTATACTTTTATATAGCTCTCATTTTTTAGCTACAGCTCAGAAGAAAACATTTGGAAGGACTTTTTAAAGCCCTTTATTTGTTTGTTTTGCCTTGCAATATTCATTACATCAGTACTGCTCTCTATAGCTTTTGCCTGTCTTTTAAAGACAGAATGTTTGTTCCTAGGCTTAGAACTTTCTATACCACAGTTTCAGCTTAGAGTGAAGTTTTATTGCTGAATTATTATCTTCTAAAACCCTGGCATTTTAAAGGATCTGGAAATGGGTATTTACCCCTTGAAAGCATCACATTCCGTCATAACAACGCTGCTGTATTTCTGTGAGGGACATTCATTTGCATTCCTCCTATAATTCAGACAGTATAATAAAGACAATGACAATACCAGCAAACACATATTACATTTAATGTTTTCTGCAGAGGGTGAGAATCACTGAGCAGGGACATTCATCCCCTGATGGATGAAGCTGAGTTAACACCGTAATCTCTTTCCTCCCACCCCCGCTCCCTTATTGGCAAAGTTCTGGGCACTGGGGGAAGAAAGAGAGGAATGGGAAACATTGTGAACGGGAAGGGAAGGCAGTAATCTAAGGAGGAGGAGTTAGATGGGAAGGAAGGATGGTCTTGCGAGTAAGGTGGTGGACTGGGACTTGCAAGAGCTTGGATCATTTCCAGTCTCTGTCACAGACTCCCTGTGGGACCTTGGTCAAGTCACTGAAGATATGCCTCTACTATAATCACAAGATGCAATTTCAGCTCGTGTAGAAATCCCTGAGCTAGCTTTAATCTCGCTAGCTTGGGTCCCGGAGCAGTGAAGATGCAGCAGCACAGACTAGCCTCATCAGTAATTACACAGGGTTCCAGGTGGGCTTGTACAGCTCACACTGACACCTGTGCTTTCATGGCTTCACTGCTCCAGGACTCAAGGTAGCTCAATTAAAGGTGAGCTGTAAGCACAACCTGTAAGTATAATATATAGGTGCCTAAATCTCCCTGTTCCCCAGCTGTAAAAGGGGGCTAATAACATTTCCTTTCTCCTAACTCTTGTCTGTTTCCATTGTAAACTCTTACTATGTGTATGTACAGTGCTGAGCACAATGAATCCTCTGTCTTGGTTGGGGCTTGAAGTATCAGTAATTACAAAAAGCTACATTATTAAGGTTGCAAAATCAAGCACTACAAGGTTCAGAAATGCCTGAATTAAGATTTCTTGCCTAATCTTAGTTGGGCCTCCTTGAGCACATGCATTATGATACTGCCTTTAATTACATGATCACAGACTAGCCCCTCATTCAGTGCATGGGATGGATCCACTCTAGAGATGAATCAGGGTTGTGTGGTGAAGGGGACTGCTGCCAGTAGGAGTCTTGCTTCATTTGTTGCAGAAGCTGGAAGGTGTGTAGCAAATGAGGCAGGAGACTGCAGGAAGAGAAAGGATGGCCTCATGGTGAAGTCAGCTGAATGCTTCCCTGGAGAATTGGATTCTAACCTTGTCCTGTATGATGCTGGGCAAGTCACTTAAACCAAACTTTTCAGACAGTCACTAATTGTGTGTTTCTCATTTTCTGGGTGCCCAAACTGAGGCCTTGAGGTCTGATTTGAAGAAGTGCTGAGCACTCACAGCTAACAGGAGCTTTGCTTTGAGCATGGAAAGGGCAATATACAGCTCAGTACTCTGAAAATCGTGTCCTTGGCATCTCAAATTGTGTACCCAAAATGATTGAATATTTTTGACCCTAATCTCTCTATGCACTGCATCTCATCTGTAAGATGGGGCAAATCCCACCCCCATGCTTCTCAGGGAGATAATTTATGTTTGTAAAGCACTCAGATTCTATAGTGATGTGCAGCATGGGCAAGACCATCAGGAAATCAATAATTCTGTTTCCATAGTAGGGTTTGAAGAGGGTGCAGTAAGTAAGGCCTGGGGCCACAAACTTGAACAGTGACTAGAAAACAGAATAACGAATTGCTGCTCGTTAATTGAGCACCATCCATTCTGTGCACTGAAAGAGACAGGGATTTCGTGTTAAAAATAACATGTGATCATGCAGATAAAGATTGTATCCTAATTATTCTCAGCAGAAGTCAATTTTTATTTTATTATAATTTTGATGGATAATAGTGATGTTTATTTTTTAACCTTTGTTTTCAATTTCTATTGATTTCAATTTTCACATTTGGGAAACTGAGAGGGGTCAGACAATAACTAATGACAATAGATGATGAGATGCAAAGAGTTAAAGCTTTATAACCCTTAAAAACCACAAACTGTCAATATCATATGTCAAAATATACAAAGTAAATAGCTTTAAATCATACTCTAAAAAGCTTTCAAGCACAATTTTTCTTACTTTGCCTCTGTAATGTTTTATTATTGATGGAAATATTCTTTCATTCGTCTGTTTGTGCACAGTGAAATCGACATTTATTGATATTGACCAATAAAAATCTAATCCGGCCAAGCCTGATCATAATGCATAAACACAATGGAGCTGAATTAAGATTGCACGTGCAATCTTAATTCTGGCATTTCCTAGCTTTTGAGTGCTTCTCTTTGGAACATTAATCATGTTATTTTAATGTAGTTTTTGTGTGTAATTTCCTAGGTTTAAAAAAAAAGTCCCGATCTTGTCTCTTCCCCACTCCTGGCTCCTTGTCCCAGCCCCATTCTCCTCACCTAGCCAGTCCCAGTCTCCAATCCTCAAATTTATAATCCCAGTTCCAGTCTCTTTGAACAACCAGTCCCAGTTCTCCCCAACTCCCCTCTGCTCTTCATCTGCTCTGTCTGTACTCTCCCTCCCTGGCCTCCATGTTCCATGTCCCCACTGGCTCCCAGCCCCAATCTCCTTCCCTGAGTTTTTCATCCACTATCACCGACCCCCAGCAATTTGCCCAACCAGTCCCAGTTCTTCCCCAATACATCAGTTCCTTGTCAGATCTGTCTCTACTTCCCTCTCACAGCCTTACCAACCCCACCCTACTGGTTCACAGTCCCAGTTTCCTTGCCCAGACTGGCTGTCTCCCCTCCCCCTCCAACTCCCAGTCTGCTTCCTTCTCCCCCGCCTTCAGTCCTATTCTCCTCCCCCGCTCTTTGTCTCACCCTCCTTCTCCTGCTTCCCCTTTCATCTGGTTCTTCTCCCCTGTGTATAGAAGTGAGGCAGCTTCCTCCTCCCAGCAATGGGGGCTCTGAGAACACAGGAGAGAGAGGCAATTTACTCTCAGTTCTACTCCCAGCCTGGCCCAGAGCTCCAATTGCAGGGAAAGTCCTGCTTTGCCCTGGGCTGAAGCATGCTCATTGCAGACAGGATCTTCCCTCAAAACAGGGTCTTATAATGGGAAGTGTTAGACAACCTTAATAATAGGCAGTGCTGTCGGCCTAGCCAATAACAACAGGGAGAAGGAAGACAGGAATGAGCCATGATGAGAATTGAGGGAGGAAATTCTGAAGTCTGGGACATGGTGCCAAGAATGGTAGCATGTGGGTGCAGGGGAGGTCAGGAGAGGAGACAATCGGGCTAAGAGTGGGGAGTGCGAGGGAGGGACGGCAGCCATGAGAAACAGGCAACTGGAGAGGAAGGCAAGCAACATGATTGAGGTTGGTAGTGAGAGCCTGTGTGTGTTGGCATGGGATATGGGAAAGCAGCAGGCATGGTGAGGGCAGAGGAGAGGGATTGGGGTCTGTGATGGAAGATGAGGATGTGATGGGGGTTTGATAGTAGCTGGTGGGGCAGAGGGATTGGGGTCTGTATGGGAGTAGGGATACGATAACAGTGGGCAGGGGATGGGGATTGGGGTCTGTAAGCAGGCGGGGAATGGGGATTGGGGTCTGTGAGGGGGTATGATAGGAGCAGGCGAGGAACGAGGATTGGAGTCTATGAGGGGATGGGGATACGATAGGAGCAGGAGGGGAATAAGGACTGGGGTCTGTGAGGGGGCAGGGATATGATAGGAGCAGGCAGGGGAGAGGGAGTGTGGTCTGTGACAGGACACGGCTGCGATAGGAATGGGTGGGGACAAGGATTGGGGTCTACAATAGCAGGCGGGGGAGAAGGATTGGAGTCTGCGAGGGGGCGGGGGTACGATAGCAGCAGGTAGGGATGAGGATTGGAGTCTGGAGTTGGTACAATCTTCTTCGGCTGTCCCTCGATGCGAGGACGATATTTGCCAAGGGGGTTCGTTGGTGGATTTTTAAGTGGCTGAGGAGCCCAATTCGTGCCCTACAGATTTTCCCACAGAAGTGACGGGTGTGATCTTGGAGGAGACGTTGTTGGCTAGAGTGTTGTGCCCTTTCTTTCCTCCTTTGTTGCTTCTCTGTCTTTTGAGCACATCTGTTCTCCTCAAAGTGAGCTGTGGCTTGGTGTATGGTGTGGCGCCACTGTGTTCTGTTCCGTGCCAAGTCTGGGGGTATGATAGGAGTAGGTGGGGGAGGCAGGGATTGGGGTTTGTGATGACGTGAGGGTACAATGGGACGGGATAGCAGCAGGTGGGGTCAGAGGAGAGGGATTGGGGTCTGTTGGGAGGTGACAGGTGTGATGGGGGCAGATATGGGAGGGAAGGGCGGCAGATGGGTGCTATCCTCCCCAGGTGGGAGCCCTGATGTAGGGTATCAGTTTCCAGCAGGCCACAGCCCTCCCTAGAGCCAGTTTCCTTTAGATTCGTGCGTTTAACTTTTTATCAGGCAAAGTTTACAAAGTTTAAAGAAGTTTACGATGCCAGCCAGGGTACCCTAGTAGCAGGGCTGGCCTTCTAAGGTCTATAGCAGGTTTAGGAGCTGTTTCACTGGGTGTGACAGGTTGGATCACAGAACCCCCCTTGGGAGCTGCCACCTGATGTGCCAAGACTACTTCTGCCCCTGCTTTCCTGCCCTGCCAACCTGGGACTTCAGTGCCCTGCCTGGTTTGAGCCAGACCCACTAGCCTGCTGCAAACCCTGACCCAGGTCTGAACCACATCCCCTAACAGTTGCAGGCTTACCTGAAAGCAACTTACAGAATTGTACCTGTCTTTAACACTCAGATGCCCAACTCCCAATGGGGTCTAAACCCAAATAAATCCATTTTACCCTGTATAAAGCTTATATGTGGTAAATTCATAAATTGTTCGTCCTCTATAACACTGATAGAGAGATATGCAGAGCTGTTTGCCCACCCAGGTATTAACACATACTCTGGGTTAATTAATAAGTAAAAAGTGGTTTTATTAAATACATAAAGTAGGATTTAAGTGGTTCCAAGTAGTAACAGACAGAACAAAGTAAGTTACCAAGCAAAATAAAATAAAACACACAAATCTATGTCTAATCAAACTGAATACAGATAATCTCACCCTTAGAGATGCTTCAGTAAGTTTTTTCCTCTGACTGGACACCTTCCAGGCCTGGGCACAATTCTTTCCCCTGGTACAGCTCTTGTTCCAGCTCAGGTGGTAGCTAGGGGATTATTCGTGATGGCTGCCCCTTTGTTCTCTTTTACCCATTTATATATATTTTGCATAAGGCAGGAATCCTTTGTCCCTCTCTGGGTTCCCACCCCCTCCTTCTCAATGGAAAGACACCAGCTTAAGGATGGATTCCAGTTCAGGTGAACATGATCACGTGTCACTGTAAGACCCCAAGCCTTCATTCCTCCCAGCCTGACTCACAGGAAGGCTTGCCTGCAAACAGAGCCATCCACAGTCAATTGTCCTGGTTGATGGGAGCCATCAAGATTCCAAACCACCATTAATGGCCCACACTTTGCATAATTACAATAGGCCCTCAGAGTTATATTTCATATTTCTAGTTTCAGATACAAGAGTGATATATTTATACAAATAGGATGACCACACTTAGTAGATTATAAGCTTCATAATGATACCTTACAAGAGACCTTTTGCATAAAGCATATTCCAGTTAAATTATATTCACTCATTAGCATATATTTATAAAATCGTATAGACTGCAACGTCACACTGGGGTCTGGCCAGTAGAGCCAGAGTCTGATTTACAAGGGGTCAGAGGGGTTTTACAAGTCTTTGAAAACTGGGAGTAGAAATAATTTCCTCGTGGGTACCTCTGAACAGGAATGTGGAGTCAGTAGCTGCTCATGGTGACAGCGGGGATGAGGGTTTGGAGTTGACTGCTGGCAGAGGGAGAGAGCAGATCTGCGCTAGAGGGAGGCTTAACATGAGTACATGGAGGGACAGTTTGGTAGGGGACAGTTGCAGAGAATGAACAAGGCAAGTCTGCCTTGGAATGGTGGCAAGGAGCAGCTGCTAAAGTTAAGGCTGCGCAGTCTTTGCCAGAAAGCTCAATGGATCACAACACTGTGGGAACTCTTCTGCTACATAATGGGCTAGGTGATGGCATTTAGCCCTGGTCTCTGCCCAGCAGTGACATTTGACATTATGAAAGTTTTTAGGCAAGATTCAGCTGATCAGGTGGGACAAAGGGAGCCAGAAACCCCTCTGGGTACCCTCAGCATGGGGAGTCCCCAGCAGATGCTGTGACAATGGTGCTGCATAGACGACAGTGCAGAGCTGCATTGCTCCTGGCTGACAAATCTCAGGGAGGCACCATGTCTCCCTGCATGCACTGTCTCACACAAGGAGTGTGTAGTCTGCACCATCCTTCACAGCTCGGAAGCAAGGGGCAGGTCTGTAGTCCCCTGTGTCTCTGCCCCCTTTGGGGGGATGCCGTGCCCCGGGGCACATGGAGGGGGTAACTCCTGGGCTCCACTAAGCACAGACGATTGACCCTGGTCCCTTGTACCCTCAGATGCTGTGTGCAGCTGGTCAAGAAGAGAACGGGAAGTAATTCTAACAGAGAGGTGCAGTGTTGTTGTAAAGGGGGAGGAAGCATGGGGCCGTAGGGGGGAGGCCCAAGCGGTACATAGAGTGGGGTGTATGGGCTGACAGCCGTGGGAGGAGTGGCGTCTCGGGCAGACTGTGCGGTTTGGGTGTGGACCTGGAAGAGCAGGAGTGTCTGTGTTGCATTGCTACCATGCAGAGCTGGCTCCAGGCACCAGCCTGGCAAGCAGGTGCTTGGGACGACCGCTCCGGATAGGGGTGGCACGTCCTGCTATTCAGCGGCAATTTGGCGGATGGTCCCTCACTCCCGCTTGGAGTGAAGGACCTCCCGCCGAATTGTTGCCGCAGATCGCGATCGCGTTTTTTTTTTTTTTTTTTTTGGCTGCTTGGGGCGGCCAAAACCCTGGAGCCGGCCCTGCTACCATGCGCTGAGTTAATTGAGCTGCCCTGCTGGCCACTTCCTTGCTTTGCAGTCAAATATTTCCTGGAGCAAGCAGCTCGTCACCCCACAGCGAGAGCCAGCAATTTCTGTCGCCATTCCCTGTCGGTCTGCTGATGGGCAGTTCAGTCAACCCTCCTGCCCCTTCTGCTACCTCTGATCACAGAGTGGAGGCTTCTGTAGAGAAAGAAGCTCCAAAGCATATGTTGTGGCTTATTCCACCCTCCTCAGCCTCTCGCATCTCACAACTGAGAGCTGCATTCAGCCTTGCCTGAGCCTTGCGTCACCCGCCAAGCCAGGTCACATTTTGTGTCTTATCAGCCACCCAGCTCAGAGGATGAAATGCTGCCCCTGGGGAGTGGGCCAGCTTCAGTTGGACTTAGGTGGTACGTAGGCCTGGACCTGGCCTACGCTGCAGCGTGGTGAATCTCACCCAGAGTTTGTGTAGTCATCTATTTAAGACAACTCTCCATTTTTTCTCTCTCACGCCTTGTTGAGGAAGGTTGGGAACCGGGGTATGTCTCTACACCCTTCCTAGCTAATGGGTCAGGAGATCCAAGAGGGCTGTTTCTGACAGAACTCTTTGGTACCAACATAGGATGAACTACTTAGGCTGTCGGTTCCTTGGACCAGGGACCTTCTTTTGGTTCTGTGTTTGTACCGTGCCTAGCACAGTGGGTCCCAGCCTATGGCTGGGGCACATGGGTGCTACCACAATTCCAGTAATAAATAGTCATCCTCACCCCGTGAAGTCAATGTAAAAACTCCCATTGGCTTCCATTGGGCCAGGAATTCACTTATGGTCTCTGAGTGGTAGACCACAGTGACTCTAAGCCTCTGGGAACTCATCAAATGATCACGAGCACCTGGTTTGTCCAGGCCTCTTGGTTTCCATTTGGGGATTGTGCGGTTCTGGCTAAGATTGGTAAAATGAAGTTTGAGTTTCACTCGTTTCTCTACAGCTTTTAATGCGTTAAGTGTGTTTGCAATGTGTGGCTTCTACTGCACTGGTTGCCATAGGAACACTGGTGTTTTTTTTTTTTTAATTTCATTTAACCAATGCAGCTTTTTCTGTTATCTCAGTTTCAGTCCAATTTAAAACCTGTTTGGCCCAGGTTCTGATTATTCAGCAATTGTCACAAATGGACTAAATTTCTTAGGAGTATGTCTTTTTTTTAACCTAATTTTGTATGTGTGTATGTGCGTGTGTGAATTAGTGCTGGTGTGATTGCCCAGAGAACTGAATTTCTCTTCAGAAAGGTCTAGCATGGGCTTATTTTGCTGCTTCCTACCAGTGTCACTCACCCCTGTCTTGGGAGAGCCTCTCGCTAAGAAAAGAAAAGCCACTCAGTCCTTAGCATCTCTTCTGAATGAGGAGCCATTTATGGTGGTGCACTCCCTTGTCCACTGGACATTGACCCACAAAGTCATGTCAGGTACTGCAGGTCTCATCAGATAAAAATCATTGGCCATGACCATCTTCTGTTGAGTTTGACAGAGGTGACAGGCTCCATAACTCATTACCGATCCCCTGAGCTATGGAGGCACCTGTCCCTTCAGAATTATTGCTATAGTAGAGCAGTGTTGGAGAAGTAGAGTTGAATGAAATTAGAAAATGAATTGCTCTTTCATCCCAGGAATGGGGGTGGGAGTCCTTTAGAGAAGAATTAAGCTTCATTGTTTGGAGCAGTATGGGGGACATGCGTAGCTGAATGAACATGGCAGCTGAATGTCCTGCCACGCAGAGGAGAGTTAAAGTCCATGAGAGAAGCCATAAGAGAGAGCCCCCCCTTGATATGAACAGGAGCCCAAATTTCCTTCTCGTTCTAAGGGAGGAGGGACCTGCCAGCTCAGAGCTGAGAATGACAAAGAAGTCACCTATGCACTAGCTGCAGTCCTTTCACATTTCTAAACTTGGCATTAATCATAAAAAAGGGAATCGCGCGTAGGAAGATGGGCATTTTTGAACAAAATAACCGAGGCTGCCTTCTCCTTAAAGCTAGAGAGCAAAGCATTTGAAACAATGAATCAACACAGAGATGCTTTGGGCATGGGAGATAACACGCTCCCTCACACCCCACCAGCAGACACTCCCATGCAGTTTAAAGGGAGGAAACGTATTCAGCTATTTTCTGAACTGGGCTGTCAACACTGTTGTTAAATGAGAACACAGAAGAATACCATTTAGAAGGATGCTTGTCTCCACAGCTGCCCATCTCAAGTGGTTCCCGCTCTTGGGATGCTGTGTTAGCAATGTGAGGCCAGGCAGGACACCTGGAGCAGTTAGACACCCATAGTAAGTATCTCATGCTAACTCCCCTTGCTTGGTGCGTAGATGATTCCCCCCACTCAATTCTTCACTGCCCCAGGCCTTGGAGTGAGTCTCCTTGTGTTCTTTGTTGTAGTTGTGAAGCTCTGACAATCAACAGGGTTCATCTTTGTACACTTGGTTGATACCCTTAGGGTTTTGTTTCATCTAGCTAGGTAGCTAGGCATGAGCTGGCTGCTTTGTTGGTGCATCCATGGCCTTGGGTCCTGATTACACTTGTCAAAGCTCCTTTTGAGCCACCTGATAACAGTGAGCTCAAGTTTCTAAGGCCTTGCCCATGCAGAGGCTTCTGCCAGGTTTATTGCACCAGGTTAGTTGAAGCAGTGCAAATCCCTAGAATCATAGAAGATATGGGTTGGAAGAGACCTCAGGAGGTCAACTAATCCAACCCCCTGCACAAAGCACAACCAACACCAACTAAATCATCCCAGCCAGGGCTTTGTCAAGCTGGGCCTTAAAAACCTCTAAGGATGGAGATTCTACCACCTTCCTAGGTAACCCATTCCAGTGCTCCCGCCCCCCCTTGTGAAATAGTTTTTCCTAATAGACCTTCCCCAGTGCAACTTGTTCTGTCATCTACCACCACTGAGAACAGCCGAGCTCCATCCTCTTTGGAACCCTCCTTCAGGTAGTTGAAGGCTGCTATCAAATGCCCCTCACTCTTCTTTTCTGCAGACTAAATAAGCCCAGTTCCCTCAGCCTCTCCTCATAAGTCATGTGCCCCAGCCTCCTAATCATTTTCATTGCCCTCTGCTGAACTCTCCCCAATTTATCCACATCCTCTCTGTAGGGGAGGGCCCAAAACTGCACGCAATACTCCAGATGTGGCCTCACCAGTGCCAAATAGAGGGGAATAATCACTTCCCTCGATCTGCTGGCAATCCTCCTACTAATGCAGCCCAATATGCCATTAGCCTCCTTGGCAACAAGGGCATACTGTTGACTCATATCCAGCTTCTTGTCCACTGTAATTCCCAGGTCCTTTTCGGCAGAACTGCTACTTAGCCAGCCTGTAGCGGGTGCATGAGATTCTTCCGTCCTAAGTGCAGGACTCTGCACTTATCCTTGTTGAACCTCATCAGATTTCTTTTGGCCCAATCCTCCAATTTGTCTAGGCCACTCTGGACCCTATCCCTACCCTCCAGTGTATCTACCTCTCCCCCCAGCTTAGTGTCACCCGCAAACTTGCTGAGGGTGCAATCCATCCCATCATCCAGATCATTAATGAAGATGTTGAACAAAACCGGCCCCAGGACCGACCCCCTGGGGCACTCCGCTTCATACTGGCTGCCAACTAGACATCAAGCCACTGATCACTACCTGTTGAGCCCAATGATCTAGCCAGCTTTCTATCCACCTTATAGTCCATTCATCCAATCCATACTTCTTTAACTTGCTGGCAAGAATACTGTGGGAGACCGTATCAAAAGCCCTGTGTGGACACTCTCCGGGAATGGGAATCCACTGAAAAGGGGTATCTCTGGAGACAAGAGAATTTCTTACCTGCAATTTTAGTTCTCTAAACAGCAACTGCAGAGCACCATATGAAATGAGGGGGCCATAGAGCTACCCCCTGGCCATGCTGCAGCCATTCCCTCAACCCTCATCGTCGTCTCTCAAGTGCCCTCCCACCAGCCCGAACCCCCTGGCCTATGAGTTCCTACATCCACCCCCTCCCAAGAAGCTCATCCCTTGAGGGAGTCCCTCACCCTAGGGTGACAGGTCCATCCCATGTCCCGGCCAGTCCCTGGCTTTAAGAGGAGCCACTATGGTTCTGACAAGAAGCAAACTCCTGCATCATTGAGTTCAAACCCCTGCTATTGCAGGCAACCCCATCATTTAATCCCATTAATAATTTACTAAGTTCCATCCTAATTAGGTGCCAGGCTCTCACTGAGGATCAATGGGATTTGGGGTTACCTTTGGAAATCGCATCCACACATGTCCGTGGATCACCATTCATGCACCCTCTTTCCTCACAAAGTTGAGTGTTCTGTAGTTTCTACTTTTATTCAGCTTTGTTAATTACCAATTATTTTGCCCATTTTTTGCCATCTGTGCTGAAAAACAGATCAGGGAGGTGGGACAGCCTTTGCACAGAGTAATTGGGGCTGAGGAGGCATGAGTTGCCTCTGCAGCATGGGCTCATGAGCTCAGAACTTTAGAACTAGTGGAGTTGCTCCCTGGACTGTTTCTGGAAGCATGTCCACAGCAGTCTACTGCTGTATGCATCTTCAGAGAACATGAGTGACAGGTAGGTCATTTTCAGTTTTTAATGTCCGGAAGGGAAAGAACATCCACAGATCTCTCATGTGTTCATGTTTCCAGTGGGCTCACACAGGGCTTGGTTCTTGGCCCTCTTCTATTTAACATTTTTTATCAATGACCTTGAAAAGAACATAAAATTTTCACTGATAAAGTATGCAGATAACACGAAAATTGGGGGAGTGGTAATGAAGAGGATAAGTCACTGATAAAGAGAGATCTGGGTCGCGTGGTAAGCTGGGCACAAGCAAACAGTATGCGTTTTAGTACAACTAAATGTAAGTGTATACAGGTAGGACCAAAGAATGTAGGCCACATGTAACCGATGGGGGACTTTATCCTTGGAAATAGTGATTCTGAAAAAGATTTGGAGATCATGGCCGATAATCAACGGCACATGAGCTCCCAGTGTGATTTTTGTGACCAAAAAGGCTAATGCGATCCTTGGATGCATAAAGAGAAGAGTCTTGAGTAGGGGCAGAGATGTTATTTTACTTCTGTATTTGGCAATGGTGCAACTGCTGGAATTCTGTGTCCAGGTCTGGTATCCACAATTCAAGGAGATTGATAAATTGGAGAGGGTTCAGAGAGGAGCCATGAGAATGAGTCAAGGATTAGAAGACATGCCTTATAAAGAGAGACTCAAAGAGCTCAGTCTATTTTAGCTTAACAAAGAGAAGGTAAAGGGGTGACTTGATCAGTCTATAAGTACCTACATTGGGAACAAATATTTGTGAGCTCTTCAGTCTAGCAGACAAAGGTATGACAAGATCCGGCGGATGGAAGTTGAAGCTACACAAATTCAGACTGGAAAGAAAATGTACATATGCAGCAGTGAGGGTAATTAACCATTGGAACAATTTATGAAGGATTGTGGTGGATTTTCCATCACTGGCAAGTTTTAAATCAAGATTGTATTTTTTTTAAAGAGATGCTCTAGTTCAAATAGGAATTATATAGGGAAGTTCTGTGACCTGTGTCATAAAAGAGGACAAGACTAGATGACCGCAGTGCTCCCTTCTAGCCTCGGAATCAATGAATCTATACATCTTTTCATTCAAGTGTTCCAGACTCCCATAATCTCTCCCCCATGCTCTTAGGTGCAATGCTGCATGGAGAGCCGGACACTAACAGCCGGAGGTGGTTAGTGATGACAAGTTTATAAACTGTTTAAATTCTGCTCAGCTGATCTTTCAGTAAGATATTTCATTACCGGCCAGCTAGTGGCTGAATGATTTGTTGACATAAAAACAGGTTTTCTTGTATGTGTGCCCGTAGGGAGCTATTTTTTAAAATAGTGTTTTATTATTCCTGTGCCTGTTCTCTGGCAGGGCCTCCAGCAAAGGCTGGCCCATTGCTAGCTCCCCTAGACACAGATCCATGCCTGGATGTTCCATTCATGGGTTGCTACAATGCTCACCTTCTCCCCTCTCTTTTCCCCAACACTGATATAATCTGGAGGGTGGTATCTCCAGGGGATGGTGTCTCTTCAGGCTTTCTTCAGTTTTCTCATGAGTTCCTGAGAAATGTACAGAAAAATACCTTAAGTGGTTTAAGTGAGAGTATTAGTTTACATTGAAGGCAACAGGGAAGTTGTCTGTTGCTGCAACATGTTTTTATTGTAGCTGTGTGTGATAAAGCAGATTACACTGACTAATTTAGGCACTGTGGAGTAGACTGTAGGGAGACATGCAGGCTATACCAATTGGCTGAGGGAACAGCTCAATAAGAAGAAAGTGCATCATCTTCATGGCGTCGCCTCATAAGGGAGTGTACACAATTGAGATCTGGAAACCGGGAGCGCTCCTGCAGAGAGCTGCCATTCAGATCTGGATATATTCCAGATCATCTCTTTGAAGAGCAGGGTAATTCCTGTGATGTGCAGATGAAGTGGGAGACGAGGGACCCTTTTGTTTTGTCTTTCAGCTTTTTGTCCAGCAATTCAGACTGCACAGAAACACTGAGTTCCTTATGGCCCTTCCAGGGGACAGACTTGGGGATGAGATGAGCAGAACCATCAGATGTTTGTTAATGGGTTTTTTTAATGTAACCAATTCCCATCATAGTAAGCTTACAACAGATTATGCCTATCTCATAGAACTGGAAGGGACTCCGAAAGGTCATTGAGTCAAGTCCAGCCGCCTGCCTTCACTAGCAGGGCCAAGTACTGATTTTGCCCCAGATTCCTAAGTGGCCCCCTCAAGGATTGAACTCACAACTCTGGGGGTATGTCTACACTACGAAAATAGTTCGAATTTATAGAAGCCGGTTTTATTGAAATACAGCCGATTGTGTGTGTCCCCACATAAAATGCTCTAGGTGCTCTAGTCGGCGGACCGCGTCCACAGTACGAGGCTAGCGTCGACTTCTGGAGCATTGCACTATGGGTAGCTATCCCACAGCTATCCCACAGTTCCCGCAGTCTCCGCCGCCCCTTGGAATTCTGGGTTGAGATCCCAATGCCTGGATGATGCAAAAACAGTGTCGCGGGCGGTTCTGGGTACATGTCGTCAGGCCCCTCCCCCCCGTCACAGCAACAGCAGACAATAGATTCGCGCCTTTTTACCTGGGTTACCTGTGCAGACAACATACCACGGCAAGCATGGAGCCCGCTCAGCTCAGCTGAGCTCACCGTCACCATATGTCCTCTGGGTGCCGGCAGCCGTGGGACTGCATTGCTACACAGCAGCAACTGCTAACTGCCTTTTGGCGGTAGACGGTGCAGTAGACTGGTAGCCTTCATTGGCGATCTGGGTGCTGGCAGCCGTGGGGCTTGCCTTTTGGCAGTAGATGGTGTATTACGACTGTTAACCGTCCTATTACAAGTCGGGTCATCGCACATTAGCAGAGTCTTCCCCGAGCACCCGATCGTGCAATAGGCCTGAAGACCATCGTCATACACTAACTGCCAAGCGCCCAGTATTTGCTGCCAAGCACCCAGAAAGATGCCGAGGGCTATCAGTCACGCTGCACCGTCGTCTTAAGATGTAAAAAATAGATTTGCTCTGTATTCATTTGCTTCCCCCTCCCTCCGTCAAATCAACGGCCTGCTAAACCCAGGGTTTTCAGTTTAATCTTTGGGGGGACCATTCTGTGTGACAGTTGTTTGTGTTTCTCCCTGATGCACAGCCACCGTTCTTGATTTTAATTCCCTGTACCTGTACGCCATGTCGTCACTCGGCCCGCCCTCCCTCCTTCCCCTAGTCCGTCAGATACTACTTTTGCGCCTTTTCTTTGAATTCTGGGTTGAGATCCCAATGCCCGGATGATGCAAAACAGTGTCGCGGGCGGTTCTGGGTACATGTCGTCAGGCCCCTCCCCCCTCGTCACAGCAACGTCAGACAATAGATTCGCGCCTTTTTACCTGGGTTACCTGTGCAGACAACATACCATGGCAAGCATGGAGCCCGCTCAGCTCAGCTGAGCTCACCGTCACCATATGTCCTCTGGGTGCCGGCAGACGTGGGACTGCATTGCTACACAGCAGCAGCTGCTAACTGCCTTTTGGCGGTAGACGGTGTAGCATGAGTGATAGCCGTGGGGCTGGCAGCCGTAGGGCTGCATTGCACCAGCCCCTTGCCCTTTGGTAGGCGATGGTATATTATGACTGGTACCCATCGTCGTCGTACTGGAGTGGCTGTCAATCATGGCCACCTGGGCAGACATGCTACTGTTTCGATGATGATGGCTACCAGTCGTAATATACTATTTTCTGCCAATTGCCCAGTATTGTCTGCTAAGCACCCAGAAGAGGCCGAGGGCGATGCTGGGTGCTGGCGGACGTGGGGCTGGCAGACGTGGGGCTGCATTGCTACACAGCAGCAGCCCCTTGCAGACGATGGTATATTATGATTGGTAACCGTCATCGTCATACTGGAGAAGCTATCACTCATGCTGCACCGTCGGCTGCCAGCTTAAGATGTAAAAAATAGATTTGTTCTGTATTCATTTGCTTCCCCTTCCTCCGTGAAATCAACGGCCTGCTAAGCCCAGGTTTTCAGTTTAATCTTTGGGGGGACCATTCTGTGTGACAGTTGTTTGTGTTTCTCCCTGATGCACAGCCACCTTTCTTGATTTTAATTCCCTGTTCCTGTACCTGTACGCCATGTCGTCACTCGGCCCTCCCTCCCGCCCTCCCTCCTTCTCCTGGTCCATCAGATACTACTTTCGCGCCTTTTTTCTGACCAGGCGCCATAGCTAGCACTGGGATCATGGAGCCCGCTCAGATCACCGCGGCAATTATGAGCACTATGAACACCACGCGCATTGTCCTGGAGTATATGCAGAGCCAGGACATGCCAAGGCAAAACTCGGACCACCCGAGGAGGCGATTGCAGCGCGGCGAAGAGAGTGATGAGGAAATTGACATGGACATAGACCTCTCACAAGGCACAGGCCCCAGCAATGTGGAAATCATGGTGTCACTGGGGCAGGTTCATGCCGTGGAACGCCGATTCTGGGCCCGGGAAACAAGCACAGACTGGTGGGACCGCATCGTGCTGCAGGTATGGGACGATTCCCAGTGGCTGTGAAACTTTCGCATGTGTAAGGGCACTTTCATGGAACTTTGTGACTTGCTTTCCCCTGCCCTGAAACGCCAGGATACCAAGATGAGAGCAGCCCTCACAGTTGAGAAGCGAGTGGCGATAGCCCTGTGGAAGCTTGCAACGCCAGACAGCTACCGGTCAGTCGGGAATCAATTTGGAGTGGGCAAATCTACAGTGGGGGCTGCTGTGATCCAATTTGCCAGGGCAATGAAAGACCTGGTGATATCAAGGGTAGTGACTCTGGGCAACGTGCAGTCAATAGTGGATGGTTTTGCTGAAATGGGATTCCCAAACTGTGGCGGGGCCATAGACGGAACCCATATCCCTATCTTGTCACCGGAGCACCAAGCCACCGACTACGTAAACCGCAAGGGGTACTTTTCAATGCTGCTGCAAGCCCTGGTGGATCACAAGGGACGTTTCACCAACATCAACGTGGGATGGCCGGGAAAGGTACATGATGCTCGTGTCTTCAGGAACTCTGCTCTGTTTCGAAAGCTGGAGGAAGGGACTTTCTTCCCGGACCAGAAAGTAACCGTTGGGGATGTTGAAATGCCTATCGTGATCCTTGGGGACCCAGCCTACCCCTTAATGCCATGGCTCATGAAGCCGTACACAGGCAGCCTGGACAGGAGTCAGGACCTATTCAACTACAGGCTGAGCAAGTGCCGAATGGTGGTGGAATGTGCATTTGGACGTTTAAAAGCGCGCTGGCGCAGCTTACTGACTTGCTCAGACCTCAGCGAAAAGAATATCCCCATTGTTATTGCTGCTTGCTGTGCGCTCCACAATATCTGTGAGAGTAAGGGGGAGACATTTATGGCGGGGTGGGAGGTTGAGGCAACTCGCCTGGCCGCTGATTACGCGCAGCCAGACACCAGGGCGGTTAGAGGAGCACAGCAGGGCGCGGTGCGCATCAGAGAAGCTTTGAAAACGAGTTTTGTGACTAGCCAGGCTACTGTGTGAAACTTCTGTTTGTTTCTCCTTGATGAACCCTCCAACCCCCCCCCCCCCCCCCCCCCCCCCCCCCCCCCCCCC